>NC_087062.1:5317743-5466855 GCF_963678635.1 Symsagittifera roscoffensis
ATCAGGGTATCAGGCGACTTGTCTCAAAAAATATTCCAATATGAAACAGTTCGGGAAAATACGAAAATGATTGAAAAAACTGTCCGGCGATTTAAAATAGTCCGAAAAAATAGTGCCAACTTATCTTTGTATTTAAAAGCCAGTACGCAAAAAATGTCCTTTGTTCGAACAACATTAACAACAAAATAGTGACCGCCGCAATATCGGATGATATCACTTGAGAAAATCAGGCGACTTGTAATGTCCGAATTGGACGAATAATTTGGCAATATCTTCTGGGATGATCTTTTTTGTTCCAATCACATGATAAATTGTTTTCAGTTTTTAAGCTAAAATTAAAGAGCTAGTTACTTGAACTTGATGCCTTTTTGTTCGATGATTGCTTTGTAAAGGTAACTCTGCGCAGAAAATTCCGGTGAACGGTAAGCGAATACTAAGCCGAATAAACTATGTTTACATATTATCTTGGCTAATTAATTTTGTTCTATTCACGACACCAAAAAAATAGTTATTACCAGCAAAAAACAAGGAAATTGAGAAAATGTAAGCATCTCTTTTTATCTGAAAAGTTCTTCATTCGATTGCCTAGTTTTTGCTATGACAGCTGCGGTGAAAAAAAAATCCAGTGAGCGGCAACCAGATTATCTTGCTTATATTGTCGTTAATTTAATTGTTTTGCAGCGAAGTTTTGGCTTTTTTAGTAACCATAGATAAGGTTACATGCCTCTGACTGCACATGAAAATATTAAGATGCATCTTTTTTAGTATAAATTTTGTTTATAACTTGCTTCGAAAACCGTTTTTACTCAATTGGAATTTCAATATATCATTTTGCATTGCATGTATTGAATATTGAGTCACGAGATGATTTGAATTTTTTGTTTTAAAATTCAATCAGTAAACGAAATATTTATTTTTACAAATGTTTCCGTTTTCTTTGGAACTAATTTTTACGCTGCAACTTTATCAATTTACGGATGAAAACCTTCAATAAAACAAAAACTTAACTTGTTGATTTTATGCTTCGAATTTTAGTTCAACTGAAACATAATGACGCTTTTTGTAGGTTTTGAAAATATTAGTGAAAAAGACAAAGCCTTGATTTTTTTGGACTTTAAGTTGCTCATCAAGGAACTAAGTATCCTGAATACCGGTCTCAACTTACTTTAAAAAAATCAATCTCAAAGATTTAATTGCATTAAAAATTAACCTAATTCAATCTTTATTTTGAATTAGATTATCTAAATTTTAAATTGGTGAGAATTAGTTTGAGATAAACAAATCTAATTTGTGTTATAATCACCAACTGCGTACAAAAACGATTATAGTGAACTTAACGACCTATGGGACAACCCCATTGCAGTCGCAAAATGGCTCAACACACCAATATAATGGGGCACATAAGAAATTTTTTTCGGTTCTCCGGGATTATTAAAAACTGCCCCTGAAACGGGGCACGGGTGTTTATCTCGGTTCTCCTTACCAAAAACTGCCAGCCCAGAACGGGCTTTACTCAGTATTGTCAGAAGGGGGCCCTTACTGTTGGTAGCGAACCCTGGGAAGCCACAGTTACTGTTTTAACGACAAGACGAAACAATCAATCTTTTGACTGTGGAGAACTGAAAATAAACGGTAATGAAGACACGAATTAGACAACCCCTGATGCTGCGGCTACAAACAACAACAACAACATAATAATAATGAACTCAGTTGAACATTTCAACGCCACAAGTTTCTAGCTATGGCTATTTTCAATCAATTATATCCATCATTTGACTTAGTTTCACTGCTGCGTTTGGATTAATTCTAAAAGAAAAAAACAGGAATTATTCCTATAATATTTCACTGGAAAATTGAAGTTTCAACTTTACGTTATCTCGTATCGTCATCAGCTTCTCTATCAAATTTTTGGAAAATCAGTTTGTTCTGCCTAACACTTTCAAAAAAATTTGAATGCTGAAACTTTGAACAAATGGTTTTTAAAAATTTGTACGGCAAAACAACCCCCTTAAAGACTTTTTTCATAGGGACGCGGATTGACCTTCTTATGACAAAATTCCCTTTTACGAATTGGAATTTATGCAAAAAATGAGAATTATACAATTTTCATTCATGAAAAAAGCATGATAAGCGTTTTTTCCATACAAAAACCCAAGTTTGCAAAAAAAAATTTCAAACAGATTGCATGCAGTTTTTTTCGAATTTCTGCCTATAAAGTAGAAGAGACACAATTTCATCAAACAGAATCATAAAAAAATTGCAATAAAGTTTTTGTGAAGATAACGATTTTTTCTTGATTTTAGTTCATCTGAAACATAATGACGCTTTTTATAGATAACGATAATGACCGGGAGTGTCAAATTCAGTACATATACCTACTTGGCATATTCCAACACGTAGTTTAATCTAACAATTTTTTGCCGTTAACCTAATAGTTTTCTCAAGAAAATTTTTTTTAAGTTGTGCTTCAGGGCATAACACAAGTATTAAGTCAAACACAAAAAATCTTTGATTCCCTTAGAGTTTCTTTAGACTCAATTTGAACTTAGTAAGCTACGAGAGACAGAAATCAGAAAGCTTATCCTCGGTCATATTTTTGTTTCCTACGTTTTTGCAAAACATGGTTTAGCAACGAGTCAACAAATTTCTTCTTTAGCAACGTGAAGAAAATGAGATGAAACGCACCAAATTATTCTTTATTCACTTATTTTCTAAATTTAAATTATAATGATAGTCAAGAGCAGTCTCAGGTAAAATGAAATAGTTCTCCAGCTATAAGATAATCTGCTTAAAATTTTCAACTAACAGGTTTTCAGGTACTGTGAGTGAGTGAATTGGAGCGCGTGTTGAAAATTACGTGATTCAAAATACGGCAACAAAATGCATCGGAGATTTAACAACTTATGTAAAAAATACGGCAACATTTAAACACCCGGGTTTCAAAGATTTTATTGTAGAGTTCCATAAATTTTTAGTCAATATTGACATTTCCTCGGATTTTTGTTGTTTAAGTTTTGTATGAAAATAGTTTTCTTTTTAATTTACAAATACGAAACATGTAAGACAGGCACAAATATGCTATAACGTGACCACCCAAAGGATCCCAAACTTGGTGGTGATTTTTGAGCGTCAGGCTCCCGGGAGTGTCAGGCTCCAAAAGCTCTCATGACAAATCATGCCGTACCAAAATATAACATGTACTAAAATCACCTGTACCATAAGACCCCATGCCAATTAAAAAGATCACATGGATTACGAAATAAAGACATGATCAAAAAAAATCAGAAGCAAATCTGAGTAATGATACCTCAATTATTTAGTTTCACGCTTTTAACTAACAATGTAAGATAACCAAATTCAAAATGGACTCTTTTTTAGGATTAACATACTGCCACCACGTATTTAATTTACTGTTAATATGATATTGAATTAGAACATCTCAATAAAAAAATGCATACTTTTCGCAATATCTCAATTTTGAACTCATGGAAGGGACGGAATCTCACCAAAAGGCCAAACCAAACAGTTTTTAGTTTTTGCGGTCAAGAATTTCAAAACAGCGCGATACAAAGGCAACAACACACTGGCTCTGCAGCAAATGGAGATCACATAAGTTTCCGAAAACTTTCATCACTTTGGGGGGAAATTATTTCAAACAGCAATGAGAATAGTCAGGAAATCAACGCAGGACGCTCGGAAGTTTCACAGCTCATCAAAAGAAGGAGACAGTTAAGATTCAATTAAATTGGGCAAACAGCCAGATCATTGAAGCTAGTTTGCAATTGGTGCAGAACGACAGGGCAACCCAACTGTCCTTGCGCACTATTGCCACAGATGACCGTCACTTCGGAATACCAGATCGTTATAAGCAATTTTGTCTCCTTGATAGCGGAAAACAAAATTCGGAATGCATATCAATTTTGGCGATATTGAGAACCTGAACGCACTCAAGTTGTACAACAAAATCTGGGTGGTAGGCGATACCTTAAAAACTTTTCCTGGGTTGACGATTTTATCCAACTTGCGTTTACGCCCAGCTCAGAACTAAACGCTTATCAATATATAGCAGACTCCTAACTGCTTTTAAATTGCTTATCGGTGACGCAACCCCGAAAAGGTTCTCGATCGACTGTGAAATTGCGGCGTTGAATATTACGTCTCATTACCACAGTGACATTAACGGTTGACATTAACGGTTCCGAAAAAGGTATTTCAAAATGTTTTTAACGCAGTATAATTTTGTCTAATTATCAAGTTTTCTCAATTTGAGTTAGATTTATTGAAAGCGCAAATTATAATTTCACGCAAAGTTCTTCCAAAATTGGTAACAATTGCTGCAGAAAATCCAAAAAATGGGAGGTTTGGATTAAGAAATACTACATATGGGAAGTTAAATAACACAATCTTTACACATGGGAGGTTGAAATATAATCTTTTCAATTTGAAATTCAGAGTTCATTGGACGAAGCTAAACCTTATTTAGCGAATTAAAGCTTCATATAACCAGAAAAAGTTTTTTTAACCTAATTTTCCGGGCAGTTTTTACTTGAACAATGCTCGGCTGGCAATGACTTCAAGCTGGTGCGACTGGCTAAGGTCTAGTACAACTAAGAACTACGAGCAGTGATTACCACCCCAATGGTTCAAATGTTCTGGTAAATACCCCTGCTCATACCAGAGAAATCCTCCTCACCGGCGGACGCCTAACAGGTACTTTGACGCAAAATCTTAAATTTTGCAAAATTTGTTTGTTCTCCATTCTCACGCTTTGTAGTTTTTTAAAAATGCCACCAAAGAAAGCTTCAAAAATGCCACCAAAGAATGAGTGCCACAGTATAGATTAATTCAAGGATCTTACTTCTAGGCAAGCTATGACATCGTGTTGCTCATCTGAAACTGCAATCACCTTCCAATCAACCACTGGATGGGTCCTTCCTTGAACGAATAAAAACGGAGCATTACATTCCGCTGACACCTTCAACATGACGAAAAGCAACGAAGCAGAGGCAAATTGGTCAAAAAAGGGGTGAAAAGACAAACGAACGAAAAATCAAAGCGTCACAGAAACGGCCGGCTCAATTGGCAAAAACGCGGGGACAGCAACACAGAGATGCAGTCGTCATCAGAAGAAGAAACCCCAACTGCGAACAGACGCGCAGCAAGATGGATGTCAGTTTCATCTTCATATTTGGAGCCTACATCTAATTGTAATCACGGCTAGTATTTTTAGAATTCTTTTGCTGAGCAATTTTTTTTTTAATTTAGATAACTATGACCTTTTGTTGCGGAATATTTTAAAAAAAGACAAATTTGGATTTGTCGAAATTAGAACACAAGCCAATTGAAAACTACGAATCCAAAAAAATTATCCCCCACCCCTCTTTTGATGGTTAGTACGTTTGACTAGAAAAATTATAACGTTTTACGGATATATTTTTATATCAAGTTCAATTAAGAGTTGTCGACTGAAGGAAGCAAGACCAAAAAACACGAAACACCCGAAAACACTACATCGTCTGCTAGTTCTGCACTCATTGATGGTAGGTAATTTCGAGTAACTTGCTGTTTTTTCCTGTTCTTTGGATTTGAAAAAATATGCATCTGTTGCGGGCAAACAATTTTGAAAAGATCACTTTTTATAAAAGCTTTGTGCGAAAAATAATTGAAATTCTTCCCAGCACTGCTTTACGATTATTCTGTTTAACACACGATCAAAAGCAGTTCGAAAACAAGTTGGATACTTCTCTTTTGAACATCCACGTGAAAGAATCTTCTCATTACGAGGCTGACCCGAATTTTCAGATGGCAAGAAGAGCTTGCCTTGCCAGATACGCCTCCAATATAGACATTGGGCTACTAATGGTGAACTTTGCTGTCAAATCTGGTTGACTTCTGGCAGACTTTTCATATTTTTTATTATGGGAGTCCTCACGACACTAAAAATTGTTAAAACTCTTTTTTTTAGCAGAATAGCGATGTATGTTCAACCGTAACCGCAAGTTAAGTCACAAATTGTTCCAAAACATTTGATTAATCCTAACAACTGCTTTCCCATCCGGTGTCTTTTGCCTTCTCCTTCAACACATAAAATGCTTTTTTGACTTAAAGTCTGAAATAAATCCTTCAACTTAAGAATGTTGTCATTTTTTCTTATGTTTTGAATTGAACCATGACTTGATGCCACTTTTTTGATTTTCTCTAACTTTGTCAGAAAAAGCTCTGTTCACTTTAAACTCCAATTAGACTTATGAATTGATACCTACTTTTTGATTTTCTCTGTGAGCTTCAACTTTAACGAATTGTCTCTTGCCTTGAAAATTTGAAATGTCTTATAACTCGATATTTACTTTTTTCTCTTCAATTTAAGCAAAGGCTTGAACTGAACTGAATGATGATTTACAACTAGTTTTTTTTATTGTTTTGATCTTGGAGCCTTAACTTCAAGTAAACTTTGAAAAATGAACTGAATTTGAAAAGAAATCAAATGTCAACCCAAGAAAAAGTAAATTCGAGCTTCATTGAATTTTAAGACTGTTCCTGAAAAAAAAAGAATCATAACGACCTATTAAAGATTCTTAAAATTAAAACCCAAAAAGCAATCAACAGCATCAATTAAGCATTCAGAATCAGTTACCGAGCGGAGAATGAGCGTTAAATACTAGGTAAGACGCCCGTTGAGCTTACCAAAAAATGCCTATAAATTAGTTTATTATCATAATTTTAAATTAATAATAATTTTTTTAATAATAATTTTAGTATAATTTTAATTAAGTTTATGTTATAATTATAATTAGGACGTCCAGCCTCACCTGAAACGATTGGCTAACACATATTTTGCTATTCAAACGACACAGCGACTAAGGCTATGTAAAATACGCTTAAACCTTTTGAACGAAAAAGAATAAAAAAGGGAAATTATTTAAGAGGCACTTAGCATAGTGGTAAGGCGTTCACTTTGAAATCGTCAGATCGTGCAGTCGATCCCATGCCATGGCAGTGATAGTTTGTGATCTAGCTTCAGGTTTACCTCAGCCTGACCAATTTCGGCTGCAATATTGGTACGTCGTGAAAGTTCAAGACGCAAAAAAACGACCTTGAGTCGCAAAAAATGTCGCTCAACAAAACCGAACAGTCTGAAATGTGGGGAGATAATGCAAATGTACTATTCTACGACATGCCCGCTACGGCCTACTGATAGCTCCACTGCGATTCGCATGAACCACATTATTATAAATATTCAGAATCAGAGTTACTTAACTTACAAATCATAGAACGACTTTCGATTAGAGTAAAAATTAATCAATCAGATGAAAATTACATACATAAGAAACTAAACCGACAAAAAATAAGCAGACACTCAAGGGTCCAAAAAATTCCAGAATTCATGCGCTACTGGGAAATAACGCTACTGGGAAAAACTGAATGAGTTAAACTTTGAGTCTACAAAATTTCTTAAGTGACGCACGCCAATTCTGAGTATACATGATTGCTTAGTGATGCAATTATGACGCATTAGCAGTACCAGTCAATTTGCAAAAAAAAACTTACCAACTAACATGCCTCAATTTAATGGAGTGGACGCATTTCAACTAGCATACGAAAAAGTTCATTAAAAACATCCGACGAACCTGCCGAGGTTCGAACCCTCTTATTTAGCTGTGGGCATCCTTCCCTACCTCTACGCTACAGATCTATGATACACTGAATCTAAACTGCTATTTGTAATATAATAGTCTGTGTTAATATCCTTAGCATTGGCTGTACTTAATGGCTGGTTCTTGATCAAAATGAAGACATTCTGTCGCAACAATATTTAAGACTTAGGTTGAAAAAAAGATAATTCGTACTATAACAAAAGCTTTGCACCCGCTTTATCATTAGACCAAGGGGGAATGGGCCTAGAAGTCGTTGAGGTTCAATAGTAAAGCAAGTTCAGTTTCTTACAAATGAACAAGTCACTTGCTCACGCAAACAAAAAGAACGGCGAACATTAACCAAATGTAATGTATATTTTCTGTCTTACAACACCAGGACAGCCTCAAGAAAAAAAGTACATGAAAAAACTAGGTCTTCAACTTGGACATGAACCATCCAACCCCACCACGGTATTTAGGATACGCTCCCTAAATCCCTCGCCTCAGACTGTTACAAATTATTAATTTTTTTTTCTTCAGCATACTTTCAGATTCTTTGCAGCAAGGATTGAGACACGAATGCTAAATTCATCTGCAAGATTGTGTTCTTGTCCGGAGTCTATCAAGACAGAACTAACACATAAAACTGAGTTAAGAGAAACAATTAATTTTTAAAACAATTGCTTAAAAATGTATTTACAGAAAAATGAACAAAAACGTGCAGTTATGTTTTAATTTATGTGAAAAGGTAGATTTAAATTTGTGCATACTTTTAAGCTTTCACTTTAAACCAACTTAAGTCTAAAATATGCGCTCTCTTATACATATCGAGGTAATTTATAGTTCTTTACAGATCAATGAAACTCAACGAGTAAATTAGATAAGAGAAACGCACAACTATTTTTTTTTACAAATTTTTTGAACTTGAAAATGGATCATTGAAACTTTTACTGATATGCATAGTTTGAAATGTTGCTGGTGACAGATATGCTTTCAAATAAGAAACTATAAAAAAGTATAGAAATGAAGGAATTAAGCTTGATTCAGTTCTAAGCTAAACATCGAAGTCTTCGTTGTCATCAGCTGGCACTGGACTGTACCGAACCGGTGGTGGTGGGGGAGGAGGCGGCAATTGAGGTTGATATTCTCCCTCTTGTCGCGATGCCACTGACATTTGTTGATTGAATTTAGGCTGTTGATTTATAAAATTATGGTGGTTTCGGGTGAAGCCACCGCGTCCATCCTCAGACCTTGGCCCACTTCGACCACTTCTTCCGCTTCGCACACTTCCGGTCTCGGAGATAGGAGGTTCAGGTTGTGGGCGTGGCCTGTGACTGGATTCACTACCCACTCCACTGAATTGCGACCTCAAAGTTCCAGAGTAATTGTTCAATTTCGGCGCTGTGGTCGGAGGGGGATTGAATTCATAGGGCTCATCGTCTTTCGAAAGTTCTTTAACCAGCATCCACGACGAGATGGATCCTACAATCTCACAGACGCTACAAATAGCCAAAACAACTACAATAACACCAATGAACGCCCACAACAGTTCATTTACTGAGCTCCGACAACCTTCAGTGTAATACAGAGAAGGGTCTGACATTTTCTGACAGGAAGGTTCAACTGGCGTGGCGGTTGCATACGCTTTGCAGCAACTCCGCGGAATCAGTTGATCTTGGTTGCCATCTTCGTAAAAAGGGGTAAACTTCCAGTCACCAGGGCCATCTGACCCACAACATTGACGGGTCTTCTGGAAAAAATCCCAGGTATCGGTAGCCATTTGGAATTCCTCCTGTCCATATTTTCGCATTTTTGCGTAAATTTGATCGCTCACGTCTTCCTGAGCTCTAAACTCCATGACGAAGGCAACGATGATGCAGATCGCATTCAGTACAAAAGCGATAACCATCAGAGCAATGGAAACTTTGATGAGTGTGAGATCCTCCTATCAATAAAAGAATTAACTATTTACATTGAACTGCTACCCATTATTTACATCAAGTCAAAGAACAGCTTACAAAACTCATTTTAATTGACTAACCCGAAAAGTAGCAGCCAAATTAACGGCTCCGGCGACAAAAATCAGAACCGACAGTCCAATCGCTATACGGCAGACGATTTCCACTTTGGTAATCTGGATGTACCACTCAATAAAATTTGGATAAGTGAGGAAAGTTATCGACGTGACAAATAAGGCCACACCCAGAAGTGCGCATACAAATGCCATCACGAAGGTCAAAATCCGCGCGTTTTTGTATTTAACAGCCATTTTCTTCTAAAAATTGACATCTTTTTAAACAAACGGTTCCGGTTCACTCAATCGAAATTTAAAATTAGGAGTATTCGCCCGAAAACCGGGGTTCACTCACACAAATGCCACAAAGCTGACCACTCATCCGAAAAGTAATTTTCTGATAGGGTGAAACAACTTGTTAGCCTACTTGTTGCGATTAAGAGATAGAGATAAATTATGAGTGGAGATACTCAGACAACGACTAGCGACCGACCTGGTTTAAACAATGCTTGTACGAACAAAGGTAAAAATGCAAACGAGCTGAGAACAAGTAGGATGACAATGAAATCTGAAAAACTGCAAAAATGTAGACGCTGACTCCATGTTGTTGTTAGTCCCCAGGTGAAGCTTCCTGCATGCTCAAATCGAGTCCTAGAAAATTTGCGACTTCAGTCGGCCATAGCCACAGGTCAATTGGGGTTAGAGAAGTAGTGTATGGGTGTGTAAATTGGGGGTAGTCACTTCCATATGCAGAATATTGCTGGGATTTTGACTGGAAGATGCGAAGAAGGTACTCAAGACTCCAGAACGCAAGCTGCTCTGTTCGACTTGTACAATTCTGTTGGTAATTTGAGTTTTTTAGTGATTCGTGGTACTTATAGGCGTCTTTCAGTAGTCTTAGTGAAGTTTTTGCGTGCGGGTTGAAGATTTTGACAAGTTCGGCTAAGCCTTGAGCCCCTATAATCCGTATGCTTTTACATCTAATCGAGCGTCTTCGTCAGTTGTGGTTGATTTGTTCACAAAGCTCTCGCCTTGCAAGGACTGAAGTTTCGGCTCGATTTCAACATCATAGCAAACCTCGCTCATGAGATTGGCAAAGGTATCTCTCATTCTTTCATGCTTTATAAGGGTGAATCCACCATTCGCACAGTGAAGGGCGTGGGTAAAATCGACATATTGACCATATGCACATTGAGTGGAACATTGGATGGTTCCCATCCATATCTGAGATGAATTTCATCCCGGAATTCGGATTTATTGAGGTTGAAATTATATCTAAAAGGGCAGTGCGTTTAACCAGTTTGAGGCTCCTTTTTTTCGGAGGCTAGCTCATAAGCGTATTTTTCATAGTCACTCAAGTTGTTCAAAGTGTTACTTCTCCATTGGTTTGTTTTGTCAGTTTTAAGTGTTTACATTTTTGTATAGATATTTTCTTGCTCAGATATAGCTGTTAAGACTGACGATGTTTTAGTTGACCATTCTAAGAAGTTTTCATAGTAGGAGGGTACTTTGATATTTAAACCGACCGTTTTCAGTGGCAAAGAAGCGATGTTTTTAAGTTGATGGCTAATATTATCTTTATAAACTAAATTTGGAATGAGATTTTCCTACCGTATATTCTCGAAGGCCTGCATGTTTTCAGCGGCATTGAGGGTAGTACTGGCTAAAAATGATTTTTTATGTACCAATTTGGTGTGGGAGGAGTACACGATTTGCGGTGATGTTTTCTAAGAAAGTTTTACATTCAGTCTCGGATCCTATGACAAAACCAAGTACTCGGGCGCGTTTCTTCATTTTAATTTCGGTAGTTTTGAATACTTTGATCGCTTCGTTGTATTTTTCATCATTTACAATGAGCTGGCATTTCGATGCCTTTACATGACATCCATAATATTTGAGAATGATAATGTTGTCAAAAACTGTTCGCAGGCTTTCAAATTTCAAACTGTGTTCCCATCGTCTGCAATTCATTTCTGTAAAAAAATGCAGTCGTCAATTTCCTCGAAAATATTGGTTCCTCTAACATTTTCGTTTAAGCTCGAGAAACCGAGTGAATAGTATGTATTGAGATCGCCAAAAATGATAGCGTCTTCCGTGTTTAAAAGTGAGCTGATTGATGAGACGTATCCCGAAAAGCAGCGTAAGGGCGTGTAAAAGTTAATTAATTACAGACTACAGGTTTTATTGTTGCAAATTAGTCCGTCTTAAAAAAAGTGAAATTATAAAAAGGGCCCTTCTGTTTAGGTACGGTCGTGCACAAGCTAGATAGGGCCCATACCAGCATTATATAAATACATCAAAAAACAATATTGCAGGAATTAAGTCAAGTCAGCATTGAATGCGTTTTCATTAAAGATATTTACTTCAACCGTCCCTTCTCTATAATAGCACTAATTGAATTGTCTATGAATTGTGTCTTACGCAGTGATCTGCACCTCCGCATACAAAGAATAGCGCTCCTGAGCAGCGCGAAGCTTATCTTAGTTCTTATAAAGTTCATTGTTCCTGAGTAGCTTTCGTGCCTTTTTCACTAAGTTTTTCAGCTATGCGCTGCATTGCCTGCGTAGCTCCCGGTGCGGCACCACCGGTGCAGTCAAAAAGGAGCGGGCAGAAGCTGCTCTGTTCGACTTGTACAAATCTGTTGGTAATTTGATTTTTTTAGTGATTCGTGGTACTTATAGGCGTCTTTCAGTAATCTTAGTGAAGTTTTTGCGTGCGGGTTGAAGATTTTGACAAGTTCGGCTAAACCTTGAGCCCCTATAATCCGTGTGCTTTTACATCTAATCGAGCGTCTTCATCAGTTGTGGTTGGATTGTTCACAATGCTCTCGCCTTGCACCGACTGAAGTTTCGGCTCGATTTCAACATCATAGCAAACCTCGCTCATGAGATTGGCAAAGGTATCTCTCATTTTTTCATGCCTTATGTGGGTGTATCCACCCTTCGCACAGTGAAGGGCGTGGGTATAGTCGACAGATTGACCACATGCACATGTGAGTGGAACGTTGGTTGGTTACCATCCATATCTGAGATGAATTTCATCCCGGAATTCGGATTTATTGAGGTTGAATTATATCTGCTAAGTGGCAGTGCGTTTAACCAGTTTGAGGCTCCTTTTTTTCGGAGGCTGGTTCATAAGCGTACTTTTCACTGTCACTCAAATTGTTCAAAATGTTACTTCTCCATTGGTTTGTTCTGTCAGTTTTAAGTGTTTACATTTTTGTATAGATATTTTCTTGCTCAGATATAGCTGTTAAGACTGACGATGTTTTAGTTGACCATTCTAAGAAGTTTTCATAGTAGGAGGGTACTTTGATATTTAAACCGACCGTTTTCAGTGGCAAAGAAGCGATGTTTTTAAGTTGATGGCTAATATTATCTTTATAAACTAAATTTGGAATGAGATTTTCCTACCGTATATTCTCGAAGGCCTGCATGTTTTCAGCGGCATTGAGGGTAGTACTGGCTAAAAATGATTTTTTATGTACCAATTTGGTGTGGGAGGAGTACACGATTTGCGGTGATGTTTTCTAAGAAAGTTTTACATTCAGTCTCGGATCCTATGACAAAACCAAGTACTCTGGCGCGTTTCTTCATTTTAATTTCGGTAGTGTTGAATACTTTGATCGCTTCGTTGTATTTTTCATCATTTACAATGAGCTGGCATTTCGATGCCTATACATGACATCCATAATATTTGAGAATGATAATGTTGTCAAAAACTGTTCGCAGGCTTTTCAAATTTCAAACTGTATTCCCATCGTCTGCAATTCATTTCTGTAAAAAATTGCAGTCGTCAATTTCCTCGAAAATATTGGTTCCTCTAACATTTTCGTTTAAGCTCGAGAAACCGAGTGAATAGTATGTATTGAGATCGCCAAAAATGATGGCGTCTTCCGTGTTTAAAAGTGAGCTGATTGATGAGACGTATCCCGAAAAGCAGCGTAAGGGCGTGTAAAAGTTAATTAATTACAGACTACAGGTTTTATTGTTGCAAATTAGTCCGTCTTAAAAAAAAGTGAAATTATAAAAAGGGCCCTTCTGTTTAGGTACGGTCGTGCACAAGCTAGATAGGGCCCATACCAGCATTATATAAATACATCAAAAAACAATATTGCAGGAATTAAGTCAAGTCAGCATTGAATGCGTTTTCATTAAAGATATTTACTTCAACCGTCCCTTCTCTATAATAGCACTAATTGAATTGTCTATGAATTGTGTCTTACGCAGTGATCTGCACCTCCGCATACAAAGAATAGCGCTCCTGAGCAGCGCGAAGCTTATCTTAGTTCTTATATAGTTTATTGTTCCTGAGTAGCTTTCGTGCCTTTTTCACTAAGTTTTTCAGCTATGCGCTGCATTGCCTGCGTAGCTCCCGGTGCGGCACCACCGGTGCAGTCAAAAAGGAGCGGGCAGAAGCTGCTCTGTTCGACTTGTACAAATCTGTTGGTAATTTGATTTTTTTAGTGATTCGTGGTACTTATAGGCGTCTTTCAGTAATCTTAGTGAAGTTTTTGCGTGCGGGTTGAAGATTTTGACAAGTTCGGCTAAACCTTGAGCCCCTATAATCCGTGTGCTTTTACATCTAATCGAGCGTCTTCATCAGTTGTGGTTGGATTGTTCACAATCTCTCGCCTTGCATCGACTGAAGTTTCGGCTCGATTTCAACATCATAGCAAACCTCGCTCATGAGATTGGCAAAGGTATCTCTCATTTTTTCATGCCTTATGTGGGTGTTTCCACCCTTCGCACAGTGAAGGGCGTGGGTATAGTCGATAGATTGACCACATGCACATGTGAGTGGAACGTTGGTTGGTTACCATTCATATCTGAGATGAATTTCATCCCGGAATTCGGATTTATTGAGGTTGAATTATATCTGCTAAGTGGCAGTGCGTTTAACCAGTTTGAGGCTCCTTTTTTTCGGAGGCTGGTTCATAGGCGTACTTTTCACTGTCACTCAAATTGTTCAAAATGTTACTTCTCCATTGGTTTGTTCTGTCAGTTTTAAGTGTTTACATTTTTGTATAGATATTTTCTAGCTCAGATATAGCTATTAAGACTGACGATGTTTTAATTGACCATTCTAAGAAGTTCTCATAGTAAGAAGGCAGTTTGACATTTAAACCGCCCATTTTCAGTGACAAAGAATCTATGTTTTTAAGTTGATGGCTAATATTATCTTTATAAACTAAATTTGGAATGAGATTTTCCTACCGTATATTCTCGGAGGCCTGCATGTTTTCAGTGGCATTGAGGGTAGTTCTAGCTAAAAATGATATTTTTTGTACCAGTTTGGTGTGACAGGAGTACACGTTTTGCGGTGATGTTTTCAAAGAAACTTTTACATTCAGTCTCAGATCCTATGACAAAACCAAGTACTCTGGCCCGTTTCTTCATTTTAATTTCGGTACTTTTGAATACTTTGATCGCTTCGTTGTATTTTTCATCTTTTTCAATGAGCTGGCATTTCGATGCCTATACATGATATCCATAATATTTGTGTATGATAATGTTGTCAAGAACTGTTCGCAGGCTTTTCAAAATTCAAACTGTGTTCCCATCGTCTGCAATTCATTTCTGTAAAAAAATTGGAGTCATCAATTTCCTTGAAAACATTGGTTCCTCTAACATTTTCGTTTAAGCTCGAGAAACAGAGTGAATAGAATGTATTGAGATCGCCAAAAATGATGACGTCCTCCGTGTTTAAAAGTGAGCTGATTGATGACATGTATCCCGAAGAGAAGCGTAAGTGAAAGGGCGTGTAAATGTTAATTAATTTGATGCAGGATTGATCCGATTTGATTTTATCCGCTGTTTTTATCGTATTTATTGAAATCCCCAAAGATCGTCCTTGAAATTATTTTAGTTTTGCAGACTTTTCTAAACTACTATCAATGCACAACCCGGTTAGACATTGCTACCTACAATCTGAGCTTGACTCCCTTTTGGGATTAGAGTATGGACCTTGAACATCGAAAAATGTTCTCTCTTGCAATTTATTTCCAATAGCTGTGGACCTTTCTACCTGAGCGCAGATGAAAAAACATCTTCCAATTGTAAAATAAAGTTTGGGGATCAAGATAACAAGTATTTTCAAATAGTCTGATCACATCCACTTAGCAGCAGCCAAACCAGCGAAGTTTTGTTCTTTCTCAAGCGTTTCCTAACAAAAAAACTACTAACGAAAATCAATCAAGATTATCAAATCCATGGTTCTTCCATTCTATGGTATGGCAGTACAACCTGGTTTGCATCTAATACTGGATTAACCAAGTTAAAAAATACCCAAAGAAAACGGTTAACTGGGCTGTGGAACTTTCCGATTACAAACTACCTGGAAAAACTTTGGAAGTTAAATCTCCTGCTTCTCTTTCTTTTTCGAACGCAATGGTATCTTAATTGTCTTTAAAATTGTCAGCAATCAATACAGCTTAGACTGGGATTGCTATATCAAATTCTCATGCCGGGACGAAATTATGACTTCAATCTCCAGTTGATAAGGAAGAAACAGCTAAGAAAAAAACTCTGGTATCGGAATCAGAGACTTGTAAGCTTGGTCAACAGAAAGATCGTTTCCGGGATTGCCGATTGCTTACCTTCAGACTATTAAAGTTGTATTGGGACTATTTCAAAAACTATACAAATTCAGTGTCCTGTACAAGACACTTGAATTTTGAATTGAAAAATCATAATAGCAAAATACAACTATGTCCATCGTAAGGTTAATAAAATACAAACAAACACCGAATACAAAACAAACAACAAATGTGGGATGAACCATTGAGGATTGAAAAGAGAGGGGGAATGCACTAACAGCAAAGGAACAAAGGAGCACCAGAATTGGGAAGGCAAAAACGTAATAAACTGCACAAGACTAGATGGCCCGACTGACAATCATAGTGGCGTTTCCTCTCATGAGGCACACTGAGAGGCTCTGGAGAAGGCGAACTGTGGCAACACGAGTGTCCTGTACATGGTTATTAGTGTTTTGTACCGTTTTGAAGTTAAACAAAATCTTCAGTGTTCATTAGTTTTAAATCCTAATAATGCTGATAGAAATAATGATTGCAAGCAAGCAAATATTAAATGAGACGCGTATCACCAGGTTAAAAAAAGACAGTTCTAAAAAACAGTCAGCATGAAAAAGCGTTTATTATCGTTTGTCGAGCCGCCACTATGCCGATAATACTTGGGTACAATCCTACTGAGCCGAAATTTTCAAACGGACTTGAAAAAAAACCAATGATACGAAACTCAGGTAGACAACCCGATAAAAAAGAATTTAAGCCAAAACAGCACACAAGTCGAAGACCAAAAATTCATTGTTTTCCGGAAAACAATCGTAAGAAAGTCCAACGGGACTCGTACACCAAAGAAGACCACTCGTTGCATCTAGACAGCGCGATAAGACCTGGAAGCTCTTTAGTTTCAAATTAAAACAATTTCCTACAGTTTTCAGCAAAAATTTGTACAATGTAATGTCTAGTTCCCGATTCCAACACATTTTCCAGAAAGTGTATAAAGCTTAAAGATTGAATTCTAAGGTCAAATACATTGATGAGATCAGGGTTAGCAAATGGTCTCTATTTCAAGCAGAAAATCGAAAGTTGTCATCAAAAAATAACTCACTGACCCTTACCCATAGTTCTTTTTCACCTTTAGAGAGTGTGTGTGGAACAAAAATAAATTCAACGTTTTTCAGCAGATCAAGCCGAACCTCCAGCATTTTGAACACCAAATAAATCCAGCGATTGATTTACTTGCAGTTTTGTATTACCATACCAAGTTTCATGATTAGATTCCACAAGATTACAGCTTAATGTTTTTCAAGGTAATCATTTAAATTCATATCGCGCGTTAATTGTCCCAAATTGGCCAAAATGGCAATCTTGAAACTCCTATAACTTTACAAATCATAATCACAGGGGAAAAATCTTTTCAAATTTTAGCTCAGGACAACAATACCTTTCAATGATGAAACTTTTTTTTTCAAAAATGGCTAGTTAAAAAGTCAAATTTGCCTGAAGAAAAAAAAGCAACACCGAGCACAAATGCTTCGTTACTTTCATTACACCACTGCCTATCGAGTAGTAATCACATTCATAAATTATAAGAACATAAATTATATTTTGAGATCTTTTCGTGAAAATCATCACAAGTTCACAAGTTCAATTCTGGTCTATAGGCTTCGGCCTCTATCGACCAGCTCTTTCGTCGACGTCCATTTCGTCATTCCAAAAACGATGCGTCGTACATTTCGGACGCCCATAGTTTGTCAAGTCTTACTTTGAATATGTTGACGTTCTCGCTCGATATTATTCTTTCAGGCAATGAGTTCCAGTCGTTAATGGTTGCGATAGTAAAGAAGTTTTGTCTTGCTGTTGTTTTGGTTTTCCTCGTTAAAATTTTGTACGGGTTTCCTCGGGTGTCTCTTTCATTGATCGTAAACAGTCCTTCCGTTGCTGCGGCATCGTACATTCCATTCAAAATTTAGAAGACTTCTATCATTCTTCCGCGCTTCCTTCTATACTCCAGCGTTGGCAGTTTCAGAGCTTTCAGTCTTTCCGGGTAACTAAGTTTTTGTATGTTTGCGACCAGTCTTGTCGCCCGCCGTTGAACGTTCTCAATCATGATCTTGTCCTTTTTCAGGTATGGTTTCCAACACTGATTTGCGTATTCCAGGTGCGTTCTCACTAGGGCTTTATATAGGGTTGTTAGTACCTCATCCCCACACATGCCATATGAATTACAAAGTGAAAGATTTCGCTACCACTAATAATACTAAAAAAAGTCTCCTTATAAGTTGTATTTTACAGAATAAATATATTGACAGCAATAAACGCGCCAAGTCGATAGCATTTACAGTTCAAATGAGATTGCGAAGAATTAAAAGAATTTAAATAGAATTGAATTAAACTGTGAGAAGACCTTGTCTCTAGAACTTGCTTGAAATTAAAAGACTTTTACCACAGGTTAATACCCTTCGTGTGACATTCGACCAGTATGTCTTCAAAACTCGTTTCGAATTCGAATTTTTATTGTGGCATCTGAGTTGGAAGATTGGCGGTTTTGATGAGTTAGTGGTGCTAATTGGACGATTGAACGAATCAGGATTAGTTAATATGGCCTGACATGCTAATTTCTAAGTTTTCGATTTGGGCGTGAAAGACATGTGGCACCTTTTTTTTCCACGACAACTGAAACTGCGAAAAACAAAACGATATTCGTGGAGAGAGACAAAACGAGAATTAAATACGAGAGAAACGAATATTACAGTGATTGACATGTAACATTCGTCTACTGTAGACACACATGAGGCTTAAGAAAAATAGGCCCTATAACCATCTCTTGTGTTTTTCTACCTCAAATCAGTCGGAGCCAATTCGGTTCGCTTGTGACATGAGACTACAACCCGTTACAGCTTAAAGGCTACTACCAAAATATCGCCCCACTCTAGAAATAAGAACGTCCCCATACTTAGGTCTCTAGATACCCAAAATACATGAACGCCGTTAAAAACCGGGTCGGAACAATCCGTTAAGTTACTTTTTATTAGACAGTGGAACTTTGATCCATTTCAGATGGATCAACCTAAAACTCGCCTTAACTCAACATAACAATCATAAAACACACTCTAGAAATTTAAATTGGGTACTCACATCGTAGCACGCTCAAGAACTGGGAGTAATTAAGTTAGTAAACAACTCGAGAATTAAATAATGTAATTAAATGAGTTTAATGTTTGTTAGTTTCAATAACAGGAACAAGTTTGAACTCTAGAGTATAGTTTCTCGTGAACCATTGGGACACTCAAGCTGTCCACCTTTCCATCGAAGGTTCACTCTAGTTCAGTTTGAATGATAATCCAGTCGAGCAATAATAGTCCAGTTCTCGGGAATACGCTTCCTTCTGTTTCAGATAGGACAGCTCTACTCTAGTTTTATTGTGACGGAAATTGCGAATGGCAATTTCCTACTGCTTTATCTGGCAACTTTCCCGCGATTGTTACTCGATCGTTCTGATTTCTCTTTTTCGGTTTTCAGTTATCGCGAGAAAATCGTGCATGACAGGCTCCATTCGAATTTTTGAAAAATCAAATTTCACTCCAAAATTAAGAGTTCTTGTTTTTCTCAAGGTCAAACTTCCAAATATGACCGACTGGCACATACTCCCCGGACTCAAGATCGATGTCCTCATCGCGTGCTGTCGTCTGCCAGTGAGTCCCACAAAACCGAGTGTTGCTCAAGGTACAGTGCCAGTGGTCATTTACAGAAGTTTGCAGCAGACTTAAGCTTATCTACACCCCAAAATTCACGGCCATGTAAAACTTTCACACTATCGCTAAACAGCAATCAAAATCTGCACACACCTGCACCCTTGAATTCTCGCTTTTCAAGCCAATTATTTAAAATTTCTTTTGTCCCATTCAATCAGGAAATTGTCATGCAGCATTTTGATTTATATAGTAAATATAGCATATTAATAACAATATCTGATTCGTTAAAATTTCTTTTTCGTGAACCCAGGTTTCATCCGGATTCACACTCAAGCCCCCCTTTCCCTCTCAAGACTCAAGATCTCTTCGAACAATCCGCTTATTTCGCACTCTTCGCCTTGGAGGTGCCGTCCCCTGAAGTACTGGATACGGCAAACTGTCTCAACAGTTCTTCTTCATCATCGGAGCTAATCACGATCTCCTCCCAAGCCTTCAGCTGTTCATAGGATCGCATCCATTCCCTTTGCTCCTGCAACCTCTTTGCCTGGTTGGGTAGTGCCTTCACCCTAGATTCCCGGTTCAAACAAAAGGAGTTGTGCAGGCTCAGGCTCACGTTCTTCGCCAAGTCCTCCTCTAGTATCGATTCCCTCGCTTTGGTATTGTCTCTAGACATTTTACCCACTTATTTCCATCCTGTCGTGATCGCATTTCGATGGGTTAACAGGGGTCTCTTGAAAGCTTCCGGCCCAATCTCGGCCTGGAACTGTCGATACTCCTTTTGATGCTTTCTCATGTGATCTTTCGTTGTCATGTATAACCAAGACGTCAGTGCCGCTCGAAACCATGGAAAGTACCTCAAGCGGCTCCATACGTGTCTGACTTCCATTGGTATGGCGAATACTTTGCATGCAGTCTCAAACAACTCGAGTCTCCTGCTGTAGTCTATCGCATATATTGACTCAGCCGTTGGCGTCTTCGCTTCCCGATACTTCGTTATATTCTCTTCTATCCATCTCAGAGCCAGCATCGTACTCACTACTAAGAGCGTCGCCTTCTGCCGGTGATCCGGTAATCCGATCGACCGAATTTCTTCCATATCCCACACCAGGCAGAGGTTCTTGTGATCTGGATACCACACCGTTTGTGCCAAACAGTGGCATGGGCATTCTCCATGGGTGATCTCAATGCTCCTGAGGTTACGCTCCCCCGAGGCTTCCAAGAGAGGCTCAAGCTCCATCATTTTCTCATGCCCCGTGTCGTTCTCTCCCATGTTTGGAGCACCCCCCACAGGTTTTCCGATCACGTTTTGTCTCTCGTGATCGCTTGCGTTCTCACTTTCCAATTTCAAAAGCTCTTCACCCCAGACTTCACTCAAGTCATCTCTCAACTCTTTCGGTACTGTCCCTCTGATTTTCCTCAACAACTTGTGCGAGTGATGCGATACCCGAGCCAACCTCACGCACTTGGGCACTGAGAAGGCCTTGTCCACCAATACTCTCTGGCTGGATGCTTCCACCATCGCCATGTGCAGTGGGTAGTGGCTTCCGCACAAATTGGCCATCATTGACCCTATCAGGGATTTTGCGTTCAATGGCAGGCCATAAGCTTCGTTCATGGGAAACCCCATTTCCGCCTCGAGACCAACCTTCCAGCTCCGGATATGTTTTTGAGTCACCTGCAACACCCCAGGCCATGATTCCACGCTCAACGCAGTCACTAAATGGTGTTCAGACTCTACCCTCTCCAGTGACTGCAGACTACACATTCTCGAGAAGAATCGGAGAGCTGTCGCTATGTTCACCGTAGTTCTCGCGTAACACTCCGCCACTATTTGTACTTCACTTTTCTCCCTTTCCGTGATGTCTTCAAACCAAGTGACCAGATCTTCTTTTTGAAAGGACAGTATCCTGACACATGATCGTCCATCGCAGGTGTGCTCTCCACTCCCACACGTAGAATCCAGACAGCTACCCGGCTCCATCTTCTTTGCTGACTCGAGATTGTTCGTCTTTTCGCCTGACTCCTTCATCTGAGGTAAGATCAGTTTGTGGACCACACTCAACTTTGCCAAATCTTCATCTTCCGTTGGTGCTAACCTCACCCGCTCGGTGGTCTCCTCGATCAGACTCGCGTGGGGATGTGGGCACCAGGAGGGTCTTAGTAACTTCCATACCACTCCCAAGTTCGTGATCAATAAGCCATTGTCATCACCCATGTTCACTTCAACTCTCTTGTTCGAGCGCGGTATGCTCACCACCTCCGGTGTTTTCTCAAGAATCAGGCCCAGGCTCGGCCTCTCTTTCTCCACCGCGTCTATTTCCACTATTTTTTCTGTCCAAAACTTCAGCAGCTCCGCTACCTCGTGGTTCCTGTGAGCGCCTCCAGTTTCTGAGTCTAAGAAGGGGTTGTAGGCTATCCCCATCACTCCCGACACGTATTGGTATTCCCCCTTCTCACTGAGTCTCGAGTACTGCTCTGGCGAGGCCAGGTTACGGTGAACATTATGTTCTTCTTCGAACTTCTTATTGTAAAACCTCCGTACCTCGTCCAGCTTTCTGTGGTTCTCTAGGGAAAGTCTGAAACCATCTTCCTTCTCTATTCCAGTACTCTGATATCCGTTTAATATGATCGTTGAGACTCTCTTTTCCACGGTTTTACTTCCGCTTGCTCTTTGGTAGCACGCCAAGATGGTGCTATCAGACATCATTGACATTATCCATCTCAAGAAACATGTGGCATCCTTCCTCTTAGCCAGGCTCAAGCCTGAATTATCCCTGGCCACGTGCTGCATCAGTGCTTGATACACTTCTAGCTTCTTGCTTCCCAACTTCAACCTGTCATACGAGGTCAGCGTCTCCAACTCTATTCCCACCAGACTCCAGGTGAACATCAATTGTCCTGCGGTTCTAACGAAGGGATTCGCCATCAATGGCGGTGCTGATAAGGGTGTCCTCATTGCCTCTTCAAAATGATCCTTCAATAAGTTCTGCCAGGACCTCTTCAGCTGGTTCGCCAATTCTATCTTGTTAACCTCAGCCTTTTGCTGGGTGGCCCAATTGCGTCGTTTGCGAGCTACTCCACTTCCAACTTCTTCAAGCAGTCTTCCATTTCCTTCAATGTCTCGAGGGCCGCCCACCATGGCCGGGAGGTGTTTCTCGTCTTGCTCCTCTCCAGTGGATCACTCGTCACTTGCTTCCTCGTGGCCTGGTGTCCCTTCGAGACCCATTCCTTGCCGACATCCACTTCCCATGTCTGTCCGTCCGTTGAACCTCTCTTCACGTTTATCTTTTGGGGCTTGAAGTCTTCCTCCGATGTCGAACTGGTGGAAGCCTCTATTTCCCTCTCTACTTCGAGTGGTCTTCTGAGCTCCGTGTTGCTCTTGTATGCCGCCGTCTTGCATCGCGCCAAAACCATGGGCGCCGTCTCTCTCAAGTTTCATTCCGAGACAGCATCCACTGAAGGACTACTCAATCCCTCTACTTCTCTCTTCCTCTTGCGAGTCTTCACATCTCTGCTTGAGGGTGTTGTGGTTATCATCACTGATTCGACCTCTCTGTCTACCTCCAACCCTTCCAACTCTTGCCTCCCCCTGCTCGAGCCTTAAGGATATTAGTACTTTTAATCATATTACTAGTACCAACCTTATCCCCTTTTATATCATCAACTATTTTATCTACAGTTTTCTGTTTCAGAGTAGAGCTGTCTTCACATTTTTCGTCTCTAGTCTTTAATCGTGACTTCCTCAGCTCTATCAGCTTGTTCAGCAGCTCCTTTCTCGCCTTCTCATCCAGTCCCGTCCCCATCAGAAGTGGTTCTCCAAACTTCACAACTGTGTCCCACAGTTCATCCTTGAATTTGTCCAGCGTCGTCTCGCTGCCCACTTCTTGATTGAATTCCTTCAAGAACTTTTGCCAAGCGTCGTCCTCCAGAGTCCCCATGAACATGTCCTTATTTCCTTCGAATGTATTCTTTTCCCTTTCCTCCGAATTCAAGAGTATCATCCCCATATTGGAGGTGTCGCTCACCAATGGCAATTCCAGATTCTTCCGGGGAGACGGGGTCAGAGGTGGAGTGGCAGTATCTGCCCAATTCTCCTCGCTCAAGTCTTTCAACAGCAACTGAGTGGTGAGCTCCTCCCCTGATGGTCTTGATTCAGGCGTATTCCCCACTTCCATGTCCTCGCCGGCTTCGCTGAGAGTTTCATCCATACTCTCTTCTTCTGACTCAGCTCTTCTTTTCTCGAGAATTCTTTTGAACCGGTCTTCCACGGGTCCACTCCTCTTGTCTCCGGGTGTATCTACTGACAGTGGTGATGGTTTCGCCGGGTCCAATCTCTTGTACTCCGTCAGGGCCACATACAGTTGACCTGCTGCATCCAGTTATTTTCCCTCCTGTCTCCTTTCCACCTGTTCTAAGCCATAGGGTGCCCTATACTTTCGTGTCGCGAATTTCATGTCGTCCGTCAATGCAATATGCCCCTGCTTCATGATCATCCTGCCATCATCCCATACTGGTAGCATGTTCTCAAGTCCCTCCTGCTCAAGAGCTCTCAAGACCCTTCGCACCTCATATCCGGGGGGCTGCGAGCCTCTCATCTTTTTAGCTTGCGTCGTCCACGAATTTATCTTCGCCTCGCTAGTGTGGAAATAAACCGCCGCCGTATAGCCGACGAACAGGGGGTCCCAGCCATCAGTGAAGTCTTTCTGCATTTCCTCCGTTGTCATCCTCGCAATTATGGATGGAACTACTAAGGGACTGTTCATCCCTAAGGTCATCCTCCTGACTATCGGGAACTCAGGCATGGTGGCTGGCAGGGTTTCTTTCTCCATTATGGCCTCCAGCTCCCTCTTAACCAGTGCAAAGCTGTCCTTCCAAGCAGGAATCCTCAAGATCTCCCGTCCGTCTGCTGTCAGTGGGTTCAAGTTCCAGAACTTGGGATATGTCTCGATGGGGCCCTCGCGTTTGCCTCCCATTCTACATTGCAGCTGTCCCCTGAAGTTGTACACTATCAACTCGGCATCTTTCACTTTTCCAAAGAGTACCGTATTGCTCATTTGTGCCCTGAGCACCTCCTGCCGACACCAATTGAGCGCCGTCCCATCCAGTACGCTGATAAGACTCAAGTGCGTTACAGAGTAACGATACGTTGTCACCAGGGGATCTGGAAATGCGTACGTCACTGCTGGATCGTAAATGCAGGTTACCACCTCCTCTAGACCCCGGATTATCCCCATCGGGTCCGACCTCATTGCCAGGCACAGGTCCGTCAACAGAGGCATACCTCCATTCATCTTCTTCCACTCTTCTCTCGATTTTGGGTTCTTCTCTTCACTCGTCATGTGCCGATTCTGCATCATGAGGTATTGCACTAACAGCGTCTTCAACCCCGCGGCACACTTGTAGGAATAGGTGTCGATACTCGAGTGTACCTTCCCCATTGACAGGGGCTCCCCATATTTCATCAATCGATGAAATGACACCAGTTCCCCATGGGTTAAGAGCACTAGTGCCAGATACCCATCAACCCGAAGTGTCTCCACTCCTCGACTAAACATGTACGCTGGGCCCATGTTGAACAAGTATCTGGGGTAGACCAGATATAAAGCCAAGAGCAGGCTGATGGGCATGCCCAGTATCTCCTGCACGAAGGCTCCAAAGATAGTCGCTTTGGTGCCGAACATTTCCGCCATGAATTCTTTCCCCCAGCAAGGACTCAAGAACTTAAGAATCTCATGATCCCTTCTAGTCCTCAGCTCAACCTCTGCGTGCTCTCTCCAGAACCCTCCAATCGTCACTTCATTGGCTGCCGAGACAAACCTGGCCACCGTCATCTCTCTTCCTTCGGCCAGCTCCAGTTGTTTCTCCAGAAAACTCCAGACTTGTTTCACGAGGGGTGGTGCATCCTCCCTCATCTTATTCGTGGCGTTCTCTAGCCTTGGTGTCAAAAATGGCCACCAGCCATTCTCTTGCGTCAGACGATATGCCATCGACTCCAATTGTTTCTCCGTTTCGGCCACATTTCTTCTCTCGTTGCTCGGGCCTCCAGACTTGCCGGTGGAACCTGTGATCGTCACCTCCATGCTCCGAAACCACAAGCTGGCCGTCAATTGGTTTATCGCCGGGTGATCGTCCCCGATGACTGGACTGAACTTAAGTTGCCTGGCAAAGTTCGATATCTCTAGCAAGAGCACCTCGTCCAATACGATCAGGATGTCGGCTAATCCATAAAAGCCCCTCAGTGCATGAGATATGTCCGCCCATGCCGCTGCCATTTCTGACTTGCGGAGCCTCAGGTTCGATGGCTCCAATTCCCGATTGGGGGCTGCCATTAGAATTCGCCATTCGTTTCCCTCCGCTATCAGGATCAAGACCGCGTACACGAATTGTAGGGCGGGTGGCATATTCGCGTATCCAGGGGATGTAGTGAACACCACCTTCGTCTTGGAGCCGAATCTCGAGACAACATTCTCTTGCACCTCATTCATCGCCGCAAACAACGTCTGAATGGCTTCCCATATCTTCCTCGGTGTTGGTTCATTGCCCTTCAGCTGCTCAAGAAGTCCAGCCGTGTGCAGATGATCATTCATTCCTGCAAACAATAGCAGCTCAGGCTCACAGGGCATCTCCGACTTTATTGCCACCACTAGAGTTAACATCTGGTTTAGTTCGGCCCCTGGCAAAGAGTATATCAGAGTCTCCGGCCAAAACAGCTTAGGAGAAGTTCCTTCGAAGTCTGATCCCGCCACAATGACTACCCTCGCAGCAGCTGGATCTGCTCTATCGTAAACTGCCAAAGTCTTGGCCAGCTGGGTGCTCCCACAGGGCTTCCCGTACCTGGGATCTTCCGCCAACTTCGAGCCTTCATAAGCGGCATCTGGCAATTCCATTTCCCCCGGATTCAGCAGCTTGTCCACCACCCTCAACTGTGCCGGGGTCGCCAATCTGATCCTGGCGATGCTCGTTCGGTGTTTGGGGGGTTCTGCTATTAGTCCAGGACTCCCCAGCAGCTTGAGAGGTCTATAGTTGATGGGTCCCAAGATCGCTTTCGTGGGAATTCCGGTCAGGTCCGCGGTCTCAGTTTTGCTCTCGAGAAATGCGTCTCATGAGCCTTCAACCAATCCACGCAATGATGTCTGCTCAAGTCTTCGTGCGACACTCGTTCAATACCCAGAGTCTCCGCCAATTCTCGCCTGCATTCCAAACCTTCTAGGTCCAGCCCTTTCACCTTCTCTGGATATCTCAAGCGAGCGGTCTCCATAGGCCTCTCCACCCGCTTGCTCTCTGCCACTACCTCTGAGGATATTACCGAACCTGGAGGCGTTGATGACGTCACCTCCTCAGACTCCATTGGCATGGTACTCGGCAATCTGGCCTGGTTGCTCCTTGAGCTGTCTCTAGAGTCGAACCTCGGTCCCAAACGACTAGACAAGGCCCTCGAGGCAAGGAATGGTGGGTTCGGAGGTGGCCCTAATGTGAATTGGGCCGTCTCTAGCAGATCCGCCTCTAGCGCATTTATGTGTCCTTGAAAGACGTCATTCATCCACTCTGCTCCCCTCGGTCTGTCGAAGTGGATTCCATCATTGGAGGTGTCTTCAGGGAATCCCGCTTGCTCCATGCGCTCCGCCACGTCCAACAGTCTGATGGGGAGCACACTCTTCCGGTGGATTTCTCGGATCACCCCGTTTAGGTTCCGCACCTTCTCGTTCATTTCCAAGGCGTGCTGATCGAACTTCATGTTATAAGGGACAGTACATACTGTCAACAGGATGGGATCCATCTGGATCCTCAGCTCCTCGAGAAGGCAGCTCATCTTGTCGTGCAACCTCGTTACTTTCCTCGCTTCTCCTCTTGATACATCATTCGTTCCGATCATCAGGGTCACCGTGTATACTTTCGTCATCCCTAGCATCTCAAGCGTTGCCAATATCTGTGGCGTGGCAGCTCCAGCGAAACTCAAGACTCCTGTCT
The DNA here is from genome assembly GCF_963678635.1 of Symsagittifera roscoffensis. Classification (NCBI taxonomy): domain Eukaryota; kingdom Metazoa; phylum Xenacoelomorpha; order Acoela; family Convolutidae; genus Symsagittifera; species Symsagittifera roscoffensis. Next base: position 5,345,578 of record NC_087062.1, read on the forward strand.
GCCAGTGCGATTGGATCCGGGTCAACACCCGCAATAGGCTGTCCCCTATAATTAGGTGGACCGCGCCTTCTGGCACACGGGGTGGCGCAAGATATTCCACCCAGGCTGCATCATGAAAGCAATCCCTCCTGGCCTTCTGTTCCGCATTCCAATCCAGCCGATTGTGCCTGTGGTACCTCTTTTCGGTGTTCTTCTTATAACTCGAGATCATGACGCTCCTGACCGGCTGTTCCCTCCACGTTAGAGGAAGCTCCGCCCTTTCCGAACTTTCACGACTTCTCTGCCGAAATTTCTCGTTCAGCTCCTTCAGACGCGATGAGCTACTGCTCACCTGACTGCCGCTCGAGGTTGAGGTTGGGGTATATCCCGGCAGTACCACATCCATCAGCGGGCGTATGGGTTGCGTTTCTAGGCTGCGCAGGGAGGACGTTGCTTCATTCGGTATCCAGACTTCCAACCCTTCACTCATGTGTTCTCGAGCCTCGCGGTCAAGGTTGAACCGTACTCTTGCCCTGGGGGCTTCATCCACTTCCATGCGTGACTCTGGCCTCGAGCTGGTAACCACTCGCTCCTTTGGCCTGGCTCCCTTCTGTGCATCAAGTTCACGTTGTCGTTGTTCTATTCTCTCCATCTCCGACTTCAGTTGCTCACAATTCGCGGCATTCTCCCGCACCCTTAATTCCTGCTGATGTTCAGCCCGCAGCATCTCAAGCAACCTCAGAGTCTGATCTCGTTCGATGACCGCCTGGTCCCTTTCCAGCTGAGCCTTTTCCCGATCCAGCTTTGCCTGATCCAGATCGAGGTTCGCTTGTTCCTTTCCCTCTGCGTCTTCTCGAGCTCTTTCTTTAGAACACTAAGATCCGGATATGCCTCAGTCGTCTGTTGCACTCGCGTCGTCAATGGCACCTTACTCGAGCTCTGGCCTGTCGATCTCGCTGATGGCCTAGTTGGTAGTGGGAATTCTCCTGCGCCATATTCGGTATTGTTACTCAGGCCAGGATTCCTTGCCAAGTCAAAGCCCCTTACTCCTCCATCCACATATTCCAAGACAACCATCTGGTCTGTTCCTGATTTGATATTCCCTCGGTGGTGTAGCCGACCATCAAGACAGCCTCCGTCGCAGACTCCCTGCACTCACCCTGTTCTTCCAACTGGAGGATGGCATTCAGCATTACCGCCATTCTCTCGTCTATCTGGGTATAATCCAGGTCCCTCAGGCGTCTGTACAGCTCATCGAGAGTAGGCTTCTTCAGGGCCGCGGGCATGGATTTCCAGAACCTGTCTGCCATTTTCTGTGACTTCGGGATGTATTCAAGTGTTAACCAGCTCAAGAACTACCTTACCAACTCAAGAATTGACCAACTTAAGAATTCTCTAGAAATGTCTCCTTGCAAATGCTTGCTGCAGGTGTCGATTATCGCGAGTTCAATCAAGATTTCCCTTTCTGTCTCTCGCTTGAGTATAGTTGGATTTTCAACTTTGTTTATCAAACTTGATCTGAAAACAGAAACCATATTAAGACTTAATATGTCATGTTCCTAACCTAGAAACCCCCCTTTTACCAGTATGGTTAAAATCTTATCATTTTCATTCCACTTAAAACAATTCAATTGGAATTTATTTAAAAGCATGCATATTCATTTTATGTTTTAGCACCGTTAATCCTTCTAAAATTCCATTGTCATGCCAATCGCGTCTTAAGATCCCTTTACCTGTGCTGCATGCCAGTACCTAACTCGAGACTCCTCCCTCACGCCCAACTCGAGACCCCCGTGTGCCCAACTCAGGCGATGCTCAAGTAGTATTTCTTGTGAAGATACACTATGATCTCCGTTTCCGCGAAGACTACGTGTAGGATAGCGTACAATTCCCTTGAGCTCAATTTGCCCCTGTTTGGGTCATACACCGGCATTGAGACCTCCGTTATTCCTCTTTCAATCATGAAGTCTCCTAGTCTTGTTAGTGCCAACATCACGTGTTCGGGATCAATTGTGTTCCTGTCATTGACCCTCGTCACTAGGAAGCACAGATATTTGCCCGGGACTTGTGCTACTGATGGTGGAAGCGCTGCCATCCCTCCCAGTCCTGGTCTCTGTCTGAACAGAAACTCCACGTTCTGGTAGTCTCTTTTGAAGTCAGCTTCCAATCTTGATTTGAAACTCATGTCCGCCGTGATGCAGATCGCGCTAGTCCTGTTTGACAGGATGAAGTCGCTATCCGTTATCATGATGTTTTCCGAGTACTCATTGGGTATTTCAAATTTCGTTTTGAAATTTCGACCTATGGTAGGCTCTGGCTCTTCTTCTTCCAGTGCCAATTCGCTTGTTTCTCTCACTTCCTTGAGCTTCTTTATCATCAAATTTTCGGTCTGGGTAAGTCCTACCCCCACTCCCCGGACAAAAATATTTATCGACGTCCCCGTCGATGTTGTCGGTTCTGAATTGTCCAGCGGCCTGTCTGTTGCCGTCCATCCGAAAAGAGGGTCCTCTGTCTTCATATAACTTGCCGATGACACGTCGACTTGTTGAACGCTTTGTCCTTCGTGGCTCTCGTCTTTGACATCGAGCATCCACTCTAGTATCCTCAAGTTCGTGTTCTCCCTCCTCTCTATCTCACTCTGTTCGAGATCCGTCTCCAATTCTGGTGTCGAGTAGTCTTCCTGCGTATAGTGTCCACCATCTTCAATGACCTGCCATTCCTCTTCGGCTTCCAGTTCGCCTGTACTCAGTAGTTCCTCGCCCAATTTGTCTGGCTGTATCTTATCGATCAAGAAGTCATCCCCGTATCTGTTGTACCTCATGTCGGTCCGTTTACGATTGCCAGTCCTGGTTCCCGGTGGTATTGGTCGATCTGGCTCTATCCACTTCGGCACCTCATCTTGCTCCGGGTCGTTCCAGTCTTCTTCTACAAACGATCCTGCTTCAGACTCCACCTCTATCTTTTCATTGTCGTCCAAACTCAAGTTCTCATTACCATCATTTTTCTCTCTGGTGCCTTTTTCATTCACTTCACACGCTGGCTCTACCACCAGGTACTCGAGACCCTCCATGTCCTTAGCTATGCACCAGTCCTCCGGGGACGGGACGTGAGACTTCAGATTTTCATAATGTGCTGCTCGCCCAGTACTCAAGCGGTAGAACCGTCCTTGTTGATGCACTTCCGTTATCATGAATGGTCCCCTCCACTTCTTGAGTAGTTTCTTTGTTCCTTTGGGCGGTATGACATTTTGGAAGACCGACACGTATTGGCCCACTCCATATGGCTTTGCTTGTAATATTTTTTCGTCATATTTTCTGCGTTGTCTCATTTGCGCTTGCGCCGTGTTCCTCCTGCATAGCTCGTTTAGCTCCTGTTGTCTTTTGATCGCTTCTTTCACGTACGCCTGAGGCGACGTCCTTTTCCCCTCGTATTCCGGGTAAAAGAATGTCAGAGGCATTGCTCTCTCCCTGCCCGTCAACATCATGAAAGGACTGATGCCCGTCGTTGAGTGCTGTGTACTGTTGTAGGCCCCTACTACCTGTGGCAGGTATTTATCCCAGTCCGTCATGTATCTTGAGCAGTACACCCTTAACATGTTGACCAGTGTCCTGTTCTGTCTCTCTACCAACCCATTGGTCTGTGGATGGTAGGTCGTCGAGTGTGCTTGAGCAATGTGCGATCTCCTCATCAATTCTTTTGTCAAGTCCCCCACAAAAGCTTTGCCGTTGTCCGACTGGAAAGTCATTGGACAACCATACCGCGATATCCAATGCGTTATCAGATGATCACATGTCTCCTCGGCCGAGGCTGTCTGGCACGGAACCGCTTCCGCCAACTTTGTGAAGTGATCTATTATAACCAGTATCTGGTTATATCCTGACTCCGTCATGCAGATTTTTTGATGGTCTATCTGCACCACTTCATTGAACTCTGAGCTCTCGACGGACTTGAGGGGGAACTTCATCTTCCTTGGGTCTTTTACCTGGAGGCATGCCAGGCAGGCATTCACCCATCTCTCGCAAGCTTTTCTCATTCCTGGCCAATCAAACCTGTGAAGTATCCTTTGTTGTACTTTATCTATCCCCTGGTGCCCCATCTGGTCGTGCGATCTGAAAAGCACCTCCGTTTGATACAATTGTGGTAGTATGATGAGGTTGTGTTTGTGTAATATCTTCTCCTCATCTTTCCTCTTGCATGCTACCACCCCATCAGCTGTGTGGTAGAGTAAGTCTTTCTTTTCTTTGTAGAACTGGCTCAAGATCTTGTAGCTGTCTTCCTCGAGTTCCCCCTTCTCCTTGATCCCCGACTGGATCCATTTGGATAGGTTACTTGTCATTTTGTCATTCTTTTGGGCTCTTATTAGGTCTGACAGCCTATATCTCGCCTTGACATGCTCCTTTAGCGCCATGATCTGTCCATTCATCTCACCAGGGTTGTGGATGTCATCACTCAGCTTCACGCATATCATCCTTTTCACGATTTTCATATCACCTTCTGGCACCAGATTCGTTCTGACGTTTGAGTTGCATGATAGTTCCCTGAATGGCTTCCTTGAAACCGCAATTTTCTCAAGTTCTTCACCACCTCGTATATCCTGTATGTCCAGATTGTACGTTCCTGAAGATGGATCCGTCTGTAACTCCCTGTCGTGGTTCCTTATCTTCTCTTCCGCCAATATCATGCACAGACTGTCTTGATTTTCGCTGCTCTCATCCGAGTCTTCATCCCATTCTTCACCGGACAATTTTCCTTCTCCGGTTTCTTCTTCCGTGAACATGGACCACTCCCCGGATTCTTGACCTAGTCCCAGGTGTTCAGTATCTTCTTTGAACGCCACTTTCTTTTTCCTAACCTTGGTCTGCTCCAGAATGTTTTCGGGGATTTTGTCAACTAGTGACCGCACGACATCTTTGCTGTCAGTGACGCTTCCTCTTGAGGAGTCAGTATTGTTCACTGTTTCTTTTCTCCGAAGTATAGTGACTTCCGGTTCCTCTTGACTCTTCTCTTGGATCACGGGCTTATCATCTGATAGTTTCTCGAGCAACCTCATTAAGTCATCATCTATCTGTGCAGTTCCCGCTTCTACCTGGTTAAGATCATAGCCTTTTGCCTTGAGCGTCTCCCTCACGATCTTCGACTTGAGTATTATCTCTATCGGAATCCTTCTGCTCTTCTTCAAGATGGTCTTTCCCGGAGGTTCTTTGCTCTTGTCTCTCATAGAACTCCGTCTTCTTACTCAAGCTGTCGGCATTCTGATTTTTATCTCGTGTTCTATGCTCAATTATCATGTTGTATCCGTCCAGGCGAACTATCCACCTCCCAATGTAACTTTGGTCCATTGAGTACGTTTTCAGCCGGCTCAGTGCTCTGTTGTCGACTCGCAACTTGAATGGCTCACTGCCCAGGTATGCCCTGTATTTCTCGACAAAGGTAACCACCGCGAACATCTCTGCTTTCGGTGCTCCGTACTTCATTTCCGTGTCACTTAGGACTTTGCTCCCGTACGCTATTGGTCTCAAGACTGTCTTCCCAATCCATTCTTGTTCTTGATGGAGAATTCCAGAAATCGCGACTACCAGCACGTACATCCCTTTCTCAGTCGGCATACCCAGTACTGGTGCCTCACATAGCTCTTTCTTTATTCTCTGGAATGACTCTTCTGCTGCGTTGTTCCACGTGAACTTCTTGCCCTTGTTTCTCATTAATTGTTGCATCGGGTATACCTTGTCCGCATAGCCTTTGATGAACTCTCTATAATAGTTAGCGAAACCCAGGAAGCTCATCAACTGGTGTTCTGTCTTCGGTGATTTCCAGGTTAGGACTGCTTCCACGGCGTCCGGATCAGGTCTGATGCCGTGCTTGTCTACCATCCTGCCCAAGTATTTTATCGAGTCCTTGAGTATCTCGCACTTTGATCGTTTACACTTTAGCGCCGACCTTTTCATGCATGCAAACACTTCGTCAAGTCTCTCAATGTGGTCTTCTAGTGTGGGCGTCGCTATTACTACGTCATCCACGTAGCACATTACGAGATTGCCATACTTCTTCGTCACGCCTATCAGCGCGTGTGCCATCAACCGCTGAAACGTGGCTGTGGCATTGCAAAGTCCAAACGGCGTCCGTTTCCATTGAAACAGACCCAACTCGCAGGCAAACCCTGTCTTGTCCCTGTCCTGCTTCCTTAGTGGTACCTGCCAAAAGGCCGAGCCTAAATCAAGAGTCGTAAAAAATTTTGCATCACCTAACTTCGAGAGGCTCTCATCAATCCTAGGTATGGGATAGGCATCCTTCACCGTGACGGAGTTCAGGTATCGAAAGTCACAACAAAACCTCAACTGGTCCCTTTCTTTTTGGCCATCACTACTCCCCACGCCCACGGTGACTTGGATGGTTCTATCATGTCATACTCTAGTAATGTCTCGATTTCTTTTCTACACGCCTCCGATTTGTGTGGGGTCATGCGCCTCGCCCCCTCCCTGTGCGGTACCGCGTTCTCCTCAAGTTCTATTTCATGCTCAACGAAATTACAACACCCGATATCCGCTTTATGTCTCGAAAAAACTTCTTCGTTCCGCTCTAGTACGTCCTTGATGGCTTCGAGCTGTTCATCTGTCAGTTTGCCCCTCAAATGTTCAATCTCCGGCAGAACCGGTTTATCAGTTTGCATTTCATCTAGTAAGGGCCGCTCTGGAAAGTTCGAACAGCTCGACAGCCCATCGTCCGTCTCTGACTTAAGTGATTTAACAAGACCTGAAGAATCTTTTATTTTCTGCAATCGTCTCAAGATACAAATTTTGTCCCTATGATTGGGACAATCAACAACTTCATTTTGTTTTGAGTTCTCAGTAACTGAAAGTGTTTCGACTTTTTTGACCAAAATTGGGAATGGCTCGACTTTGTGCTCGACTTAAATTTGCTTCTCGATCGCAAATTTTTGGTTGCAAGCGAGCACTTGCTCGACTTGCTAAGTCAAAATATAGTTCGAGCACCTCAACCCGGGAAGTCCAGTACAAAAAACAATGTCCAGATCAAATTTTCAACCCGATTCTCCAAATTACAGGTTACTTTCTAGAAACACGACGTAACAAACCTTTTTTTTTGGAAATTTATTTTGTTGAGTTTTGATCCATTCATCATAAGAGAGAGAGAGAGAGAGAGAGAGAGAAAGAAAGAGAGAGAGAGAGAGAGAGAGAGAGAGAGAGAGAGAGAGGGAGAGAGAAAGAGAGAGCTTAATTTAATGAAGGTGCAAGGCGAACTTATAGAAATGAATTGATCTCAGTTTGATAATCGTCAAGGCTATGTCAATACCTCTCAACGCCTCGCATCTAGCTGACGTTGGTCCAAATTTGGATTGGTCTAATCGGTCGGCTTTTTATCATCATCACCGTCGAGCTGAGAGTTAGAGTACTCGAACGGATTTTTACTAAATTTGGACTCGTTCAAGTTGGTGCTGGCAATTTTAGCTGTCGTCTTTGCGTCAGAATTTCATTCAATTCAGTTCTTTTGTCTTTTGATGGCATCAATGTTTGCTCAGGTGCATTCAAAGTTTGATAGACCCCAAGCTAGGGTAGTTTCTTTAGCCTTACCTTGCAAAAATAGCAAAAAACCAAACCAAGTTTCGCATTCAAATCAAGACTAAAAGATCTTTAAAAGAAGGATGTGTTAAGAGTTTTGCGAAAAGACCACAAAGCCTACGAACTTTTTTGAGGAAGTTAACATTGCAATAAAACAGACCATGCGCAATTTTAGTTTCTTATTTCTTTTTTAACAATAAGTCAGTTTAAAATCAGAATAAGTGATACCACTGAAGATAAGTCATAAACTTTTGATGCATCTGCGGCTTACAGAAAGTAAATTTGTTTGAAAAAATCTGAATGGACTTTTGCGCAAATATGTCGGCCTTTACGGGTTACACACACCGAAATATGGGGTTGAACTTTTAAACGGATGATTGTAAACGCGCTAAAAATTGCACTTCAAAAGTTTTTTTTACAAATAAAGAAAAAACTAAGTTAGTGTTTTGCAAACGATTAATAAACTTTTTCAAAATTCGCAATTTAATAAGCCCACACTCGAGTTATGACCCATGAGTCATTGATTGTTTAGTTCTAGTAAAAAACTATACATTCGTTATTTTGTTGGGTAACATTTAGTTTTAAGCACAAATTTAATTATAGAAGTTTTCAGGTTCTTATTGGTTCTCAGCTCATTGTTACTCGTCAACGTTCGGTAATTGACTCGGCTTTCGAGTCGATATCGCGAAGTTTGTCTCAATGTCTTCTGTCCTCGCCTCCAGCCGATCTTGATCCAAATTTGGGTTGGCATATTCGGCTGGCCTTCCATCCTGGTCTCCATCCAAATTAGAGTTACGGTATTCGACTGGATTTATACTAGACTGGGAATCGTTCAAATTTGGGTTAGCATATTCGGCCGGCATTTTGTCAGAAATGTTATCCAAATCAGTGATCACGTATTCGCTTGTCACAAAAGTTTGCTGAGATGGACCGGAGTTCGAATTGAGATACTCGCCTGGCTCAGAGTTTATATAACCAGTGCTATAAGTACCTACTCCCGAGTCTTGGTAAGTGCCATCTCGGGATATCCTAAACACACATCATTACGAGTCCAAACTGTGTATTTTGTGATTGTACAAGGATTCCGCAAGAAAGACGCTCTCGTTGCTCTTTTTTGTTCTTTTTTTTTCTGACCGCCCAATAAAATTTTAACATGTTTAAAGAGTTGTCTCTGGGTTCCAGAGACCTACAAACACCAAATTGTGCGTCTATTATGTATGGGATCATATATTTCTGAGTAATAATTTGTTAGTTACAGCTACGAATTGACTTAAAATGGCAGTCATACAATTCGCACAAGTGGTCGATATACAGTGGCGGATCCAGGATTTTCTCGAGGGGGAGGGGGAGGGGGCGGATTTTCAAAAAAGTTTCGAAAAATTTGTCGACCTTTTTTTAGGCTGACTAAATGCTTTCCCAAAAAAAAGCGTTTCCCCGCTTTAAATCCGCTACTGTCGGTACACTTCATGCATTTAAATAAGTGCAGGAAACTTCCACTATTAACAATCTACCATATATGGGCATTGTATGATTAGATATTTAGTAAATTGAGGCCAAACTGAAACAAGTTCGCGAGAAAAACATCATTTTTGTCATGCAAAAGAGATGCGAATGAAAAGAAATTGAAAAATTGTGATGCAAATTTTTTCTTGAAAGCGCAAACTTGAAATTAACTTAACATTTTAATTTCTAAAAGCTTAAAAACCTCGAACTAAATAAAAAAAAATTAGAATAACCTTTTTTGCTCCAGATTGAGTCAAATTTCTCAAATAAAATCAAATAAGTTCTATTTAAAAAATGATTTTTGCTGCAATCTAATTTTACGGGGTGGGGGTAACTTAATCTACTTAACAATTGCCAACGCCCTCCCCCTCTTGAAGGGGGGCAATTGTTAAGTAGATCCTAAGAGAACTTACGCTGTTTGTGGGCGACTCAGTTGATTTCTTCTGATGTTCTCCTGAGCGAGTTGAGATTTTCTGATAAGTTTCGCCCGCATTCTGAGCTCCACGTTCATTGGGCGGGTATTTTGACTGAAAAGATAACATCAAAATCATATTTTGTCTCTACTATATGAGACATTCGTCACTGAATGGCAAAGGCTTACGTCTCAACTTGTAAATTTTGTAGTTGACAGCTACGCATGGGTCGATTTAGAGGAGGACGCAATTTTTTGGTCGAAGTATTTCAAAAAGTGCCGAAAACGGCGTTTTAGACATTTTTTTAAAATTTTGCCTCGGGGCACTCGGAAAATCAATGTGGTCAATCTTTTTGACAGTGTTACGTAATGAGATGAAGTTCGAAATAGTGAGAACCAAAGTTCCGAAGCTCTAAACACAAAAATAAAGAAGAGCCATAACCTGCCTTGCATTTACTTAAACCAATCAACGCGCAAAAACTGAAAAATTACTTACATTACACTGATGGTAAAATTAGGGAACTGTTCGCTAAATGAGAGATACGCAACGGAGCGTCGCCGTCCTGTGACTATGCTTAACTGAGGGTTACATAGCAGCAGGGGCGGATCTAGGTCTTTCTCGAGGGGAGAGGGCGGATTTTCAAAATGTTGCGAAAATTTTGTCGGCCTTTTCCAAATAAATAATCACCCACGTTTTCATGGACCTTTAATTTGAATGTCGATCAAAACCGCTTGTATATCAAGGCAAAGCCCTGAATGTTCCGGCTGCACTTCAAGGTCAATTAGAAAGCTTTCAGATTGAAAATTGAAGAAAAATGAAAAAAAAACTTGTTTTCTTTTTTTTTCCAATTTCTTCCTCAATTTTAAATCAGAAAGCTTTTTAATTGCCTTAAAGTGCAGCCGGAACATTCAGGGCTTTGCCTTGATATACAAGCTGTTTTGATCGACATTCATATGAAATTTCCTCTCGAGAAATAAATGTTAACTACAAAGGGATGCATTTAGCGTCTAGTGTATCCTAGTAGTTGAACCAAATGACTTGGCTCGATGCCTCAATTCAACCTAATCTACAAAATCACTCTATTTCTACCCGGAAAGCGGTTGGAGGGAGCGAAATACCCATCATATTTTCAGCACCCCATTTTTCAATAGAACATTTGTCAATAGAAATCTGACATTTTGTGAACCCACACGGTTGATACACATTTAAGCATTTCAAATCGGGCGTTTGTAACTTCTACACACCCATTGGTAAATTTGTTCAAGCTTTCTTTCAATACCTTGTTTTATTTCTGTTGATGTACTGCATGGCACTGGTTTCCCTAAACACAAGAATTTAAATTAAAATCAAAATTATAATTATTTTTTTAAATCGATTACATTGTCATAAATTAAAACACTATAAACATAGTAAATAACTCCAGTTTGATAAGTGTTCGGTTCAACCGCCCAAACTAACCTCCATTTGCTTCCAAATGGCTTACCATAGAAACTACGCAATCCCCCCTAATGGTATCTATTCACTCACTATTAATTGGTTGACTAACTTTTCATTTTTGCAGAACAAAAACGCGCAGAAGATGTTGGTTTAAAAAAATTTTTCAATTAATTAAAATATTTTTATAATTATCTTTTCTTCAGTTTGTGTTGTATAATTGTTCCTAATTTCGAAAAAAAGTACGAAATAATTATTACTTTTTGAACTATCACGTTTTGTCACGTCTTAAGGTTAATTTCTTTTAAGCTAATCTACAAAAACCCTAGGTCTTCAACCTAAAAGGTGTTGAAGAGATTAAGTGTTTCAACAGTCCTAAGTTTTTGATAGACGGTGCATATATTTTTTAAGTTTTTGATAGACGGTGCATATATTTTTTAAGTTTTTGATAGACGGACAGTGCATATATATTTTTTTATAAAAACTGAAAAAAGACAGATATTTGAAACATTTTTTGGACAAAGATCAATCAATTCAAAAAAGTAACTCTATAGCAGGAAACAAAATAAGTAGACAAAAACCAGACAAAATTTTAACTTCTTACAATTTAAGCGATTTGATAATTCACGAAATTATTCTGAAGTTAGGCCGATTTAAAATGACAGGGCCGGAAATATCAACAAAGCCTTTCGGAGCGAAACAAAGTCTTGAATGTTCTGACTGTTTTTTCAGGGTACCTGAAATATATATGAGTAAGGAAAAGATAATTGCATTTTCTCTAATGTAATGTAATATGTAGTTCTGGTTTCTGCGATTCGCAGAAGTTATATGAAAAAGTATCCAACCTGTCTAAGCATAATATGTTTCTCTTATTTCCCAACTTTCCAGACTGAGTTATTTTGTTCAGCAAAATTCTTTTTTGGCGACTCAAGGTCGTTTATTTTGCGTCTAGAAATTTCTCGTGGTACCACTAATGCAGTCGAAACTGGTCAGCCTGTAGTAGACCTGAAGCTTGAGGTCAAATGGGAGCTTGTTCTCGCACACTACGATTTGGTTTTGAAACAAGCCCAAAAAGCTAAAGAGCAGCATAGACATTAGGTTTTGATGCTTACAAGAGAGGTTTGCTTTTTAGAAATTTTTAAAGAAGAAAAAATATAATTTTATCTGAAAGAAAGGGCTTCTCTTAGACACTCCTGAGTGAAGTTTTTTTCCTTAGCAGAAACGGGTATCAATATTTGTCAGTATTAGTCTGATCAAATCGAATAATGAGAACTTTGTCAGACTTCTGTGGCACAGATTGTATTTTTTTCAATTATGTCAGAAGACTAACAACGCGCAAACGCTCTTTCAATATGCCTTTTTTGTACTAGAACTTTTCTGGTAAAAAGCAAAAAATTTTTTGAATCAAAACTTTTCTTGAAAAAAGCAAAACCTTTTTTTATCAAAACTTTTCTTGAAAAAAGAAAAACATTTTTGTATCAAATTTTTTCTTGAAAAAAGCAAAACGTTTTGTGTTAAGCAGCAGTCAGAGTTTTGCTCGTAGCAGCGCAGATTTTCACTTTAACTGATTCTAGGGACATATAAACGTGCCAAATTTCAAGCTGGAATGATTATTAGGAGTAATGAATGGACTTTTATATAGGTCTTGGTGATAATTCTTTGTTTTTTTTTCTTTCGAGGAAAAAGTCTAAAGATGTTCTATTAACTACGCAGATTTTAATTCATACATATTCTTGCTTTAAAAAGTGCACTTAGGTATGTATGCATCATATGAGTTCAGTTAAATTTCAACTGTTAAAATGTAACTCTGAAACATACGAACGTGAAAATGGCGCAACAAAACGTGAACGACTTGTAGTTTCAAAAGTGGAATTTAGTTTTTAGATTAATCGGCGGAAGAAAATTTTGCCCTATTAATCCAGTTTTCTCAAATTGATTTAATATTATCGAAAAAAAAAAACATGAAATCATCTTGAAAATCAAAGAGGGTTAACGCCATATGTTTTTTTATGTTGAAAATCGAAACTGAAGTCTTTTTCCAAAAATTAAGTCAGATTTTGTTCTGTTTCCTTACGTTCACTATTCTTTTACAACTGTAAATTGGCTATGTTTGGTATGGGGATGAGTTCACAGAGCTCAATAATTTTACGCTTAAATTTTGAACATCATAAAAGAATGTATGTAGCGCACATGAGGTTGTCCAGAAATATGCTCAAAAGAGCTTGCAGGTGATATATTTTCTAAGCTTCATTTTTAGATAGTCGAAAAGTTCACAAGGGTTCCAAGCTAATTCGGTAAAAACTGTTATCGAGATACCAATGAAACTCTTTATTGTTATAGAAACTTAATATCTATTTACCCCTATTGCAAAAAAGGAAGTTCGTATTGAGGAACCAAGTTTGTATACCCTTACTTGTTGGTTTAGCTGATTTCGCAGTTGGTAAACTTTTATTAGGTTCCATAGGGGTTATAACTTTTAAGATCATCCATTCAATACTCTTCAACGCCAAGTATTAACCATTTTATTTAATAAAGCTAAAATTGACTGTGGTTTCTCTTCAAGTACCAGAACTAATTCATTGATTAGGTTCTTCATGTTCGCTTAGAAGAAGTTTGTTATGAGTGTAAATTATTTAAAATGAAGAAACCGCGAAAAAAAAAAGATTTTTGCTTTGAATTTGCTTAAATTTTTGAATTCTTAAAAAAACAGTAGATGCTTTCAAACTTTTTTGAGTTTCAAAAGCAAGTTTTGATAGAAAAGTTTTGATTTTGATAAAAATCGGCTCAATTGCAAAAACAAAATCAATGACAAATCAAAACAAAATCAATGACAAATCAAATCAAAACAAAATCAAACAGAATTTTTCAGAAAATCTTAGAAAAAAAACCCACCTTCGTAATTAGAATTATTTCCGGATTCCTTTTTGAAGATTTGTTTTTAAATTTGCAAAGAAATTTGAACAGATTTTATACGACTTCGAAAGACTAACTGCAAAAGATCAAACTTCTGCTTCAAAAATTACTGACTTTTGTTACAAAAAAAATAAAGTTTCGAGTTTCAAAAAGAAAAATACTTGGCTCCAAAACTCCTTTAAATAAAAAATCATCTTCAAAAAAGTCCCTGCTGAAAACACGATTTTTTAAACTCTCGTTTGAAAAAAAAGCCTATCATGTTTTTCAAGAGTTTTTCTGTTTACTGTTCGATAGTGTAGTTTGCATCCATTGTATCACAAAAAGAAATGAACTGAGAAAATCATAAGCCAAACCGCACAAAAGTTAGGCTTTAGCATGAACAATTTTTAAGAATTTTCCCGGCCGAAAAAAACGAAAAATCATAATTAAAATTTTCACTAGGTTCATCAAATCGTAAAAATTTAGCAAACAAATATGTTCTATATTTAATAATATTTATTTACTATCCATCAAATTCTGCGCTCGAAAAAAAAACGGTAAAAAGCAAAATTTTGAATAAATTTTTCTGTCGACACCGATAATTATTGTCAATGGTTAAGAAGCAATGACAAAAAATAACTTTTTTTACAGGTTTTTAAAAATTTAACCCTTCTTAAAGTTTGTTGTGATGTGTAAGATGCTTCTTGTGATATAATTTTTTCTTCTATTGACAAAGTATTTTCAGCGCAAGTTTTGATTGATTAAAAAAGTCAAAAGGATCCAGTTTTTGAGCCAAAAGTTTGGTTGAGATTTTGGAGAAAAAATGCTCCTTAATAACTCTGGTGAAATTTGAAGACACTTTTGTTCTCTTCACTTTTTGTCTAATTTTAACCAAACTTGAGAATAATGCGTTCAAAAAGTCAAGTTTTGTTTGTTTTGTCCTGATAATTTAAATCAACACTGTACCAGTTATTATAACTAGTTGTTTTCAGCCCTAATTGATGTAAATGATTTTTACATAATCAATTTTTTTCAATCAACAAAATATTGCCAGATCGTAATGAGCGCGATGCGACAACTCGTATCAAGCGAAAGCTCCCACATGTTTGTATGAGCGACAACGCATACAGGCAAAAATTTTGGACTAGGTGACAATTGGCAAAAGCAGATTACGCGGTACTAGCTTGCATGTTTGATACCTCAACAAACAAAAGTACTTCACATGGTTGATCCCATTTTTTTTGGTTGCCAAGCTGCGTACCCGTACATCAAAAAAGCTCTAAATTTGTAGAAAAATTTTAAGTATACCAATTAACCTAACTTTCTGTGTTTTCTAGACAGTAACTATGATTCAGTTCTCATCTAATATTGGAAATAAACAATTTTTTATAAAGAATGACCTAATGTCAGTTCACCTCTCAACCGAAACAAGATTTACCGAAAAGAGATATTGATTCTACCATACTTTGATTGAGTACATACAAAAAACGCAGCAAAAAAATCCAAAATAACACCTGTTATAACAAGCATTACTTTGAATTGGGTTGGTACAAGTATCCGGGTTGACCTCCATAGACCAAAAACGCTAATCACACAATTTCATAAGCTAAGTCTGTGAAAAAATACTAGTCATACAAATTTTATGCATTTTGCTAAAATAGTGTCATCAATTTTCTGAAGAAAATTTTTCTTGTTTCGGCTCAAATTTCGATGTATCGTACTAAATTAGCCGTAATTTTTGAAATTAGCCAAAATTTTGAAATCTAGTAGTTTTGAAATTAGCTGCAAACATTTTGTGTGTTTTTTTTTTTCAACCGCAAATTGAGTTTCGTACTCAACAAAACATTTTTCAAAAATAAAATTTGCGTGCAAAAATTAATTTTTGTGTGTACAACGTAGACTTGGATACACTAATAACGGAAATTTCCAAAAGTGTATGATAAGCATTTTTTTCCATGTATGAGAATTGTATGATTTGCATTTTTGTTCAACCCGGGTAATTGAAACCTTCAGGTCATGTAGCCTCATGAACTAATCGAGGGTTCAAACACCATTAGGTGATTTTTTTCTGGATGTTAATAGTCTATGTTAGAAATTACATCAGAAATAAGGTCGGAAATTCAATCAGAAATTAGACAAGCAAAAAATACTTCAAACACCTTAAGAAATTTCGTGCCAGACAATTAAATTAAAAGTTCAGTAGTTTCTGCCCACTTATAATTCACCGACTTGATCTTCTGATTACAAAGAGTTGATTACATTGATTATTGATTGCTTTCTCTCGCAAATGCGGGTGACCGAAATTTTTGTGTATTTGGAAGTTTCAATAAATTACATTTCAGACCTCAGCTTTTTATAGGAACCAATCCAGTAAGCTGGTAACGATTCAACGGCAAAAACTGATTCACGCGGCGCATTATTCCTCTCGTGTCGATAAGCGAGGCCAGTGTCTTCTTATAATTTTCGGTTTCTACGAATAATCACCAGGCGCGAGTTGTCGCTTTTTTAAGAAAAAAAATGCGAGTTTTCGCTGTCGACCAGTGGTCAATTTCGACGAGTTGTCGCTTTGTCAGCTATGCGATCTACTGCTCGATTTAAAGATGTCTGTGAATTCAAATAAATTACCTTGACGGCATCAATTCGGTGGTATTGGCATATGGGTTGTCATCATACTCGTTTTTCCTATAAATAAACAAGATAACTTACTTTTTATCTATAACAAACGTTGTTCCTCTGTCTGTTTGCTTTAAACAATTTTTCAATTTTCCTTATAATAATTGTCTTAATTGAGTAATTTTGACAAGATTTTTTTTTCAAAAATTATGGGCTCTTTTTTTTGTCATAGTTCTAAATTTTTCGACCCCAACTCTGACAAAACTTTATTTAACATATTCAGCAAACTTTTGTTACCCTTTGGAACAAATTGAAACCCATAATTGTGGACACAGGGGCGGTAAAAATAATTTTGGGTCTATCAACAACAATTAGCTCAACTGCTGTATTCACACATCAGTTGATATTTCATTTAAGACAGTTGATATATATGATAATTCGGCTAAATTGGAATCGGCCTATTGAACTATGGCCAGTGTTTGAAAAACTAAAGTCGTATATTATTACGTAACTGTTATACAAGTTAGGCTGCTTGACACAGCGGATGTTTGAACTATCGGATGTTTGCCCTGGACCCGACATGCATACGTGACGTTACCTTGTTTTCATCTTCTTGTAAATGATGATTGAAGCAAGAGCCGAGACTACAAGAACGAGGAGCCCAATGGGAGGCAAAATATACACAAGCAGTGGAATTTTGTCAGCTGGCTCTGAAATATTCAAAACTTCACAAGATTTCCGGATGGATCGCCCTAACTGTTCCCCCCCCCCCATAGTACTTTGGTATCTTAGTATCTCTTTGACAATATCCCCCCTCGCGTACCCAATAACAAATATCCCCCTATAAATAAATAAATCAACGGTTAAGCATATGAGATTTTTGTATCTAGCAACGAATTTTACCCCTTTTGCAAAAGGGGGATATAGTTAAAGAGAGTCGTACCTTGCAACGAGTTGTAAGCCCTTTAAAGAACTTATTGAATGGGTTAGCGTATGTGAAATTTGCATTTTGTAACAAATAACCTCCCATATTGAAATAGGGAAGAGGGATAATAAAAAGGTCACACTCGATTTACGGTTTTCCATCATAATAAGAAGGTCACACTCGATTTACGATTTTCCATCATTGAAATTTTTGTACTGAAGTTTGATCTGAAAAAAAATTTTCAGCAAAAAATAAATTGCTCTATATTAATTTTTTAAATTTTTATTGACGTTTTGTCAAAAAAATGTGCTGAACAGGTCGATCTTTTAAATGGCTTTTGAAGAAATCTAAGAGGGATCTCCTGAAACTTGTAGTTTGCGGCAACCAATTTTCCTAAAGTGAGTTCAGCTCAATATAAATCTGAGGAAGATTTTTCCTGACTGCAAATTTTTGTTGAATTTAAAAACAAAATCATTAATTTAAACTTTGAATGGTCAAATTGAATTTTTACGACCCCTATAGCTTTCAGGCAATATAATCGATTAGATACAGATTATATACAGATTATTTACAGATTATCTACAGACTATCTACAGCTTTTACTGTATAAAGATTCTATACTGATTACATGCAGATTATCTACAGATTATATAATATGTAGGTTTTACACAATAGAAAAATTGATAATTTTGGCACTGAAATCCATTTATTTTTGGTGGAAAAAAAAGTTGATTCAATCTGTACAGAATCGTTTATCGTTCGCAAAATGGTTGTAGATAAACCGATTCTATACTTACGTTTATCTGTAAGTTTTTCTCTATAAAATAGATTTTTATCCACTGCTGTCACTGCGGGTTATTCAATCACATGATATCAAGTTCAATTTTTTTCCACAATTAAGGAAGAAAAAAACTCAATAAAAAACAACAACAAATAACTTCATAGCTGTACAGAGCAGTCAGACATTTTCAGGTTTGCCCTGATACAAAAAAGTTTCTGATTGAAATTTTAACAAAATTGCTGCTTATACTCGAAGGAACCCTCTCCCTAAAATTAATGATTTTTTCTTCGATACTTTTTTTTTTCAGCCACCAACTAGAAAAAAAGGAAATCAAAAGAGGAATAATATTTTTCAGTTTAAAAAAAAACTAATTTTTTGAAACTTTCATAGACACAAATACGATATATATGTTTTTGAGCTTCAAGAATCTTTTATGATTGATATAATTTTTTAAATACCTTTTCAATTTGAGAAAATTGGAGTATTACTGAGTGTTTTGAGCCAATTGGGAATTTTGAAAGAAAAAGCTTGTTAGTTTTTGCATTATTATTTGCAAGTTAGATATCCGAAAGCAAATTAACCTTTCTATAAGAAATCCTGAAAAAAACTGAGTTATAAGGATTTTATATGCAAGTTTATCACAACGAAAATCAAGCGTGATCAATTGTTAAGAGTAATACTGGAAAAATAAAAAAGCACACAATCTATACGACCAAGCGTAACTAAAAATTTTAAACAAAACTCAAGAAACGCCTAAGAAATCATCTAATTTAGCCTCCAAATTTTCTCAAATCTCTTCAGTTCATTTTCCTCATACGAAAAACGGCTTTAAGGCAACTAGATTAATAGACACATTTTTCTTATCTTCTTATTAAAAAAACACGGTTTTTGCTTAAGAACCGATGGCTATTTTTTTTTAAAAATGAGTTGAGATCTTTGTTCAATTCAGTTTCACCAGAGAAAAAACTTGGCGTGTGTGTTTCATGACCGATACCAATCTAATATTTTTTTTTAAAATTAAGTCACAAAAAATTGGTTGTAACTATGTAAAGTCGGTTTTAAAAAGTCGACTTTCAAAAAAATTCAAAAGATTGAAAAAGTTTTCAATTTTTTTTGTTAACATTTGTTTAAAAAAGAATTTGGAGTTTACAAAGACATGTATTTAAAGAAAAACGTAATTCGCATTCCATTTTGGAAAAATCCGAAATCAACAAAAAACCAATTATGAAACAGGGAATCCACAGACAAAATAACTTGACTAGGGATCATTTGATTATGGAATCCACTGACATAAGCCTCTAAAACACGCAAAATGTGTTTCTGTGGAATCCGGACGCGTGAAAGCACAAATATGTAATTAGTAGTTGTAAAACCGAGCTTGGCGTCGCAATGCAATCAATTTCAAAGATGTACTTGTAAAACTTGATTTTTTCCCCAAACAACCTATAAAAATCACGACGTAAGTAGATGCAGTTTCCCGATTTTTAAGAGACACCCGAAGAGAAGGACTGCGGTTAACATGGAAAATACAAACTCGTTTCAATTTGAGTTCTGGCCGACGCCGGTAGTTTTTTCCCATAGATGGAGATTGATCCTGTGACTTTGTAAACCTCGCCGCTTTCTAGTCCTTCAACTGTAACCGTGCATGAAAGCTGCTCAAATCTTATGTTGCAGAGTTTTCCAGATTTCTCTCCCCTGTATGCGACTGAGTTTGGCGCGCTCACAGTTGCTGCCTGAAGAAAAGAATAAAAACCAAATAACTTCGTTGTTTTTTCCTGATCTATTGTTGATAAGGCGTTCACTCAGAGATCGTCACATTACGTGTGTATTCGATCCCCTGCCGTGGCAATGATAGTGAATGAAAACAAGCTCTCACTTGACCTCTAGCTTCAGGTCTACCCCAGCCTGAGATCATGAGCCCCTACATTTTCAATCCGGAATATGGGGAAATAAGAGAAACGGACTATGTGCTAGCCTTTCGTAGACCCTCTGTGAATCGCAGAAACTACAATTATTATCAAATATGCTGAACAAGAAACGATGGGCCCTTTTTTCTCGACAACCAGTTATTATTGTTTTTGGAATTACTCAATGCAGCTCGAATCACGATTGAAAAAATCGTTCGATCTTTGGTTGTAGAAGCTGGACTTTTACGGTGAAAAAAAAACACCTCAATTCTAAAAATTTCCTTCAAAGGTCTGAAAAAAACTAAGTTTCTCAGTTCATGTCAGCGATCAATTTTTTTTCTTGCCATCTTTAGTAGCTTGCTTTTGTGGCTTGCTCCTCTATTGAATACATAAACGGGAAAATAAACTTAATGATTGATTTCGTTTTCCTATAACTGACCTCGTATAGGATTTGGATTTGGTCTCTGATTCGAATGATTGACTGTGACCTCGATTTGAGCAATAGCACACACTGTCTCTGACTGCACTCATCTTTTCTGTCCACGCTCAAGTCAACGTACACTTCTGGAACTACACAAACATATTTTTTATCACATGTAGGGTTATTGCAGGGATCTTGTTAACTATGGCCCTCCTAAAGTACTTCGGAACGAGCTGCTACCCTATTGTAAGAAGAAGAAGAAGAAGAAGAAGAAGAAGAAGAATTTGTTTATCCAAAATCATGCAAATACAAACAACAATCATCAATTTATTTCCAACTAGTTCAAACAAACGATATCGAACCATTCAAATCAGTACATGAAAATGGAAAAGATAGACGACTGGCGCATTGTGCACCTACTTAAGGTCTACCCTCTATTCGAAGAAATTAGAGTTCATATTAGAAAAAAAATTATAATAATGAAAAAAGGAAAAAAAATTCAAACTTTTAAAGCGGTTTTTTTGATCTTTTTGGTGATTTAGCACAACTCGGTAGCATACACTCAAGCCAGGCTGTTATCGATAATAAAATACGATGTCTTAACAACCTCAAAAATTAATGATTAATCAAAAAGGTGAAAAATAACAATTGTTTTTTAGAATAGTTTAAATTGGAAAGGAATAAAAAGGGGTATAAAACTGCAGTTAGACAAGCTCATTTATCTTTTTGATAATCTGGTATTATGTGTTAAGAGCAGAGTCCTTTTTCAAAATTTTTCAAAAAATCAAAGATTTTTTGAAGATTCAAAATTTTTGAAAAAAAAGCTATATCTCAAAAACTGCAAGGAATAGGAAATTCATTTTTTAGGGTAGAAACGCAACCCTAGCTTGATTATCAGTTAGCCTTAAATCCTGGGTAAAAATTTTCAATAAACTGAATATATACTGAAATTCATGCTGTATCAATTCGTTAATTTCGAGTAAGTTTTTTTGAAATCGTTTTCTTCGTTTTATGACACTTTTCCATTATTCCCCAGCAACAATTTATTTTCACTCATCATTATCAGAAGTGTTGTTCCTCTGTTTGTTGAAGCACAAGTTTTCATTTTATTTTTACAGAATGGCGGTACGAATGTTAAATGTTTTGAAAAACTTGTTTCATATGCAAAACTTTTAAGGAAAACATAGAATTTAAAAACTTTATGGAAAGTCTTTGATTCAACAAGCTGAAACTAAGTTTCAACAAATCGTAAACAAATAGCTCATGCATTGTTATTATTTTGTTGTCAATAAAAGATTGTGTAATTGAATCATGTTTCCTTTTGAAATAAACCATGCGATTGGTTTTTCGCTGGAGCAAAAACTTTAATCCAAAAAAGCAAAATTCGTGCCACCATGTACGAGCAAACCATAATGTTTCGTTTTCGAATGTTAATTTTTGAGAAAAATTGCAGTTGGTAAAAAGTATTTCATTTTTGAAATTATACCGCAATGACTCCCTAAATTCGATTTTACTATCTGAATTTGTTGAAAAAACTTTGAGTTAACATCTAAGATGACACTAAGTTTTTGTAAAAGGGTCAGCTTTATAATAGAAATCAAGAATGTTGACGCCAAGGTAGGAAGCACTTCTATTTTTTTCAAAAGTTAGAGAGGTAATTTTATCTGAGTTTAAGTCAAATTATTTAGGCAAAGCCAGGATGAAAATTTCGTCAAATGTAATTGAAAATCCTCGAAATTTGAAGTATCGTACAATATATTTGTTTCATCAGCGAAACAAAAAAACACGTTTTAATTTAAAACTGCATGATGCATACTATTTATAAAATTCAGAAAAATAAAAGGGCCTAAAACAGAGCCTTGAGGTACACCTGTAGTGATTGGTAGTCAATCAGAGAAATAGTTATACACATTTACACATTGAGAACTGTTGAAACAATAATTTTCACACCATCTTTAACAGTTTCCACGTACTCCATAGATCTCGAGCTTCCTCAACAGAATCAAGTGTTCAAATGTATTAAAACCATTTTTTAAATCAGCAAAATTTACATTTTGTGTTTTTATCGACGTTTAATCTTATTTGTTCCGAGACTACTGCTAGTGCATCTTCCGTTGCATACTTCTGTCGAAAACCAAATTGACGATGATACAATTTTTCATTCTTTTATGGTAATTGTACAAACGAGAGTGCATAATCTTTTCAATTACTCCACTGCAGCAACTCAAAAGTGATATTGAGTGATGATTGCTTTTTTCAATTCTACTATCAACTTTGAAAAAAGGTTAACGTTGGCTAATTTTAGGTTTTCTGGAAAGATTCCAGAAGCAAAAGAAAGTTTTCTCAAATATGTTAAATAGGGTGCTATCACAAAACGACTTTTTAAGAGAAAAACGTTACTAATTTCGTCAATCCCATAAATTGCGTAGATTTTAAGCTAATTTTAACATGGATTACCTCGAAAACTGAGCTGTTGAGAAGATACGTTTATTGACTTGCTATATCAATCTGATAAACTGGATCAACAACTTCATATGTTTCATTTCGTCAGCCAATTTGGTGCCAACAGTTGGAAAATACTCAACGAAATACTCATTGAAAGTGTTAGCTTTTGATGGATGTCAGACAAAATTCTTTCATCTAATTTGAGTATTGTGGTTTAAGGATTTTACGTTTAATTTTAATTGAAACCTTATACACTTGTCTCGAGTCTCCAAAACAATCATAAAATTTAGAATAATAATACTTTTTTGGCCTTTCTGATTTTTTTTAACTTTCCAACGTTTACTAAGAAAATATTTTGTTTTTTGCCAGTATTTTGCAGTCCTGATTTGCATAATTTGTATATTTGATTTTTTTATTTCAAGATTGAGTATTTCAAGTTTTTATGAAACCAAGGAGCAAAATTCTTGTTTTCAGAACAACATTCCCGTATGGGAGCAAATACGTTTAAAGATTTCTGAAGGCATTCATTAAGATTAAATTAGGCAAAGTTAATGCTTACATGATTGGTTAGAATGGAAATCTCCAAGTTCTCTTTTAGAACATGCAGGAAGTCCTTCATTTAGTTTTTTTTTGTTAAAAAAGACATATCACTGTAACAATAACACGATGAATTTTTTTCATGTAGATACAAAACTTTAAAACTACCGGATAGTGGTCGCAAAAGCATTCATTTTTTATTAATTCAATGGTAGGATTTTCCAAATTTTGTGTTTTATAGTGATCTATACATGTTTCTGAGGAATTACTAATTCGAGTTGCAGACTTATTCAATAGTTCAAATCCATTGACTGTTAATGAATCTAGGTAAGATTGCTGTGTGTTATTACTCGCTTTACTTTAAGTATTGATATTAAAATTTCCAGCTAAGTTTTTGGTAACCTAAACCGAGAAAGATTTCATCATTCTTTATCAAGTTCATCGACAAACTGAATTATATTGAAGAATGGTGGAACAAATGCTGAGTTATTTAATTGTTTCCAATCATTCAACAAGTATTGAGATGGATTCTGACGAACCACTATCAAGTTTTTCAATTAAATTGATTTTTTTTCCGTCAAAACGGTTCCACCAACTCTTGTTATTCTATTATTCGTGATAGCGATGTGAAAACCTTTCATTCTATACATTTTGAGATCGTCATTTCCATTTAACCAAGTTTCTGTTAAACATAATCTAAGTTTTTAAAGGAGAGCACATTAGACAGTAAAACATTAAGATTAGCATATACGATTTTTCGTTGTTGCAGTTTAGGTTGTTGCTGAAATATTTCAAAAAAAATTTCTCAGAGCATTGAATAACATCTTGTAAGTGTAGCCTAGCAGCTTTTCTCACTCGAAGAATTAGTCAGTTTTAATAATCTGATCATTTCCTTCCTACTGAAAGAAAATAAACTCTTCACACGTCAAGTCGTTCGCAATACGGGCATCGTTTCTCATCGAGTTGAAAAAGTTGAGCCTTTGTCGGCTCATGTCTCTCAATACTCGTACAAAACTCAGCTGTTGATTTTCTCTCAAACATTTTTTTCGTAGTAAATTGATTTTCGCAGTCGATCTCGCAGAACATGACAATTAATGGCCTACTCTGAGTGCCGCGCCCTGGGAGTCGATCTGCAACAGGGAGTCGATCTTTTTCATCAAAAGTCGCATCAATTTGTCCGCTAAGTCGATCACATTAGTTACCGTTACATTTCCCTGTTCATATTCTTTGCGATTTTCAAATTACAAAATTTCCTCACTTAAGCCGGTTATTCTTACATTGTCTCGTCGATTGTACGATTCCAACCATCCAGCTTCCAATAGAATTTGTAGCGTTTTCTTCCACCTCAGATTGGAATTTTTTTTCTGAAGTCCACCATTATTTCGTCGACTAAATATTTTATCGACTCGTTCACTTCTGTACTCATCGTTTGAGTCACCTCAGTTTTAAGTCTTTCCATTTGTTTTGAGTTGGTAGTTTCGAATGTCTGGATAATAGTTGCTTTAGATTCTTCATTTGGTCGGCTCAGCATAATGAAGTGTTTTTGAAATCGGTCCTATCTTCCTTTCTGTCAGTACCAAGAGGGGTTGATTCCTGAAATCTCAAGTTTTGCATTTCCTTCAAGGGGGACTGGTTCTTGTCCGAATCTATTTTCAGTTATCTGAAACTATTAAATGATTTCATCACAACAATTAAAGAATATAACAACTGAAAAGGATATATTCACAGTAAAGCGGTTAAAAATATACAAACAAATCCCCTCTCCCTGTTCAAGTAGACACTCTAGTAATCATTCCACTCTATTTGTCAGTCAATTTTTGCAAACGGAAAAGGACCAATTAACTCCCGGACACTTGTACCAGGGTAAAACAAATTTTTCTTTGTAAATTTTAATTTTTAACCAAATTTCGAACAAGTAAAGCGCGAAATAAGGTGTTTTCTAATTGGAAAAGTCATGAAAAACCTTTTAAATCCAGAAAAACTAGTTTAACTCCAGCAAAAATTGGAGCACATCAATTTAATATCAATTGTCTACGCTCTAACTTTTTGTCTAATTTTTCTCATTACAGCAAGCACAGTAAACGACACAAAATTGTGAAAAAATAGTCATTTTTTATTATTGTGGTCGGAGGCTCCTGCATTCACTATTTGCACAGCAACCCGAATACTTTCTAATAAAATTATGCTTTTATAATAAAATATAATTGCATTTTTTCTCAAAAGTATCTAGCCCCAACATACACACATCCGACAATACATGACATGATTCGACGAAATTGTTGTTAATTTGACACCAAAAGGAGTTTCAACTGCCTAATGTAAATTTTGAATAAATAATGAAAAAGAGTTTTTTGAGTTTTTTGTTCAATTGCATATTTTATAAGCCCAATCTGAACAACTTTGCATAAAATATATTGGATAAATTGAAAAAATTGAGACTTCAAAAACTGATTTGAAATTTTTGTATTTCATAGCCCACAAACAATCATTAACTTTGGGAGCTCTTTTTGTATATTCTCAGCTTTTATATTTTCAGTTTTGAAATGCCTGTTCTCAAGGACAAATCTGGAGCTTTACTTCTAGTTTCAAAAAAATTTTGCGCAGACCAAGAGAAAATGATCAAAACGTCTGCAATAATGAAGCAGGGCTCTGCACGAACTTTATCAACCCTAAAATGCGCGACAAAAAAAACGCAATTTTTATGCTAAAATTTTCCAAAAACGCCCAAAAACGGCTTTTTTGACCTGTTTTTTTTTTAATTTCGCCTACGGTGCAGAAAAATTGTCAAAATAGGGTCTTTATAGTGTTTTGGGAGGGCTCGGAAAATCAATTTGGTCGACTTAAAAAAATTCGACAGAACTTTCTGATCGGAGCTATAGTTTAGAATATGTAATTTTTCAGGAAAATTCAACATTTCCCCTCTTTAGAGTTTTCGAAGATGAGCTGACCTATTTCTAAATTGCAATTTTCAGCCAATTAGAAGAAAGAAATAAGAAATGAGCGTTGAAACATTTTGATAGAAAAATAAATTAGGGTGGATAACTTTTCGTTTGATGTTTTTGGGGAAGCCATGTGAGATTTATGTAGATTTTTTCGGATGAAATTATTTCTCTTATTTTCGGCGGCAGTTCGAATTATTCCCTCCTATTCACGGGTATACATTACCTTCATTAAGGTCGTAGGTAAAGTTGATCTTTTCGGATTTCTCATAAAATTTGCTTCTTGCTTTTTCTTCAGTGATAGTTGTCAGTTGGAGAACCACTTCCGACCGAGATGACAGTTCCGACGTTTCCAAACAAATGAGGCCAATTTCTTGCTGAAACAATGCGATCAAAGTAATCAACGGTTGTGAATAAGTTGTTCAGGTTTGTTGTATACAGTGTTGCTGTAAATTATTCGAACAAAACGAATAAAAGTTGAAATCTAAAACGCGTTTCTCTCCAACTGATATTACCTAAGACAAAAAATGATGAAGACAATGTTTGCTTAGACAATTAGAAAAGTTATGCAATTTTGTTTCAAAATTCGGGCTCAAAAATTGCCCAAATATAAATCATTTTTGCTTGTTTCTTTTTCAGTCAGTTAAAAAGTGAGCAAAAACTGAAAAAAAATCTGCAATACCTATATGAGAGTCTTCACTACGTTCATTACTCTTAAAAACGTTTTGGACAAAGTTTCGGAGATTATGCCCTTTCTACACTTCGCAGGGCTACATAAAAAGCTCACTTTGAAATAGTTTTGAAAAATTGAAATCTATAACGGGTTTTTCTCCAACTGAGTTTAATTTAGACAGTAACTGATGAAGACAATGTTTGGTGGCGAGGGACATGTGATATGATACACCCCATTACTACAGAGATGATTTGGGATCTTGGATTTTAGAGAGCGGACAGCAGTTTTCAGTTTCCGGGTTGTGAAAATAACAGGGACACGAGTGATATAGTTCACACGTCTTCTAAACGTGTCACTCACAGTGGCTCTGTCTTGCGAAGTGAACATTGTTAACAGGCCTTTGTCTTTCTTCTGCCTGTCCGTGATGTTGATTTTTGGACCCAAGAGTTTATCAATAGTTTATCTGACGATGGGTTTGTAGAATTGGGGTGGATACTGGTTTGCTTCCCATATCTTCTTAGCCTTTTGAATACCAGTATGAAAACTGTTCCATGTCGATGTGGCATTAAAGATGCGGTGAATGCTGCCCTGAATTATGTTGCGTTTGTGACCAATCGGTGCAAGGGCTCTGAGGGAAAGGATCAGTCCAGTATCTGTGGGTTTCTGATACCAAATCGTACTCACACATGCATCCTGGCATTTTACGGACATGTCCAGAAAAGGGATCCCGTTGTCTCTCAACCTTTCGATAGTAAATTCCAAGTTGTGATGAAGCGTGTAGACACTGTCTTAGATGCTGTCGATAGAGTCACTCTGCGCAGATCTCAAGATATCGTCTACATAGCGTCCAAAGATTTTGCTTTTTCCCTCATGGCCGGAACCGTCTCCTCTTCTTGGCACTGAGTGCAAATCCACTGGTCACCATGCATGTTCTTAATTACATTGAGTGAGATCTCACTGGCGTTTACGGTGAAATCAGAAATTGCATTTCTTGCACCGTATAGAGTATCCTTTCCAAGTAGGATCCTTTCCATATTTGAGTATCCTTTCCATATTTGAACTTGAGCCTCTTTTGTAGCTCCACAAAGTTGATGCACTGTATAATCTTCTGGTTTTTGCAAAAAAAATAAATTGAATTTACTGTTATTGCCAACATAGATAGTTTTTTTCAGTCGAAAAACTAATTTTTTTCTTTAAAAACAATTTTTAACAAAGCCAATCGAAGACTGGAAAAGAGTAATGAATGCAAGTAAACATAAAAAAACACTATCTTTGTTGAAAAAACTCAACTTTCGAACTTCAACGTAAAAAAATAGATGCCCTTTGAGCTTTTTGAATTTCTAGCTTAATTTTTGATAGGTGCTTTTTTGATAAAAAGAACCCAACTTGAGAAAACTAGATCGACAGGTAAAGTTTTTATTCCGCTGGAAATCTAAAAACTAAATTCCACTTCCGAAACTAGAAATCGTTCACGAATGTTTGCGCCGTTTGAACGTTCGTGTTTGGAGAGTGCTATTTACGTAAGTTTCAGCTGATGAGTTTCAATTGTACGAAAAAATAACATATATACCTAAATGCATCTAATTTTTAAGACTTTTTCCTGAAAAAAAAATCAGCAATAGCTATACGAGAGTCTTCACTACGTTCATTACTCTTAACAACTTTTTGGACAAAGTTTCGGAGATTATGCCCTTGCTAAATTTTGTGGAGCTACATAAAAAGCTCACTTTGAAATAATTTTGTCTGCAATTGATCCTGTAGTTTTAGCGTACATTTCGATTGACTGAAAAAAGATTAAGTAAAGCAAAAATTTTCTCTGTCATTTTGTCTTAAGTAAACCCAGTTTGAGAAAAACGCGTTTAAGATTTCAATTTTTTTGCGGTTTCTCCAGATAGTTTACATCAGCACGGAAGAATTTTCAAAAAAGTTCTGAAAAACTGTGGGCCTTTTTTTAGATTGACCAAGTTGATTTCGTAGCTCTCGCAATGCAGTAAAAAGATCCCAAGCACTAAAAATATTCTAACTCGGCAAAAATGTTTTAAAAAAAGGCCAAAAAGGCCTTTTCAGACATTTTTTGAAAAGGTTGATAAAAAAATCGCATTTTTTCGGCGCACGCTTCTTCTCAAAATTAGTAATTACTGGCTCTGAAGGCGCCTTCAAAATTTTTAGTGTCCGTCAGCTTACAATGGATACCTCAAATTAGTACAAAGGGGGGACGTTTTGGGTTGACAGGGGGTCGAATCCCTTAGGGAAGGGGAAATCGCCCCCCTGCTCCACAAATCTGCTGGTCTTATTAGTGATTGTTTTTTTTTCTTCAAATCAAACAAATCATACCTGATCTTCAACGGTGTCTTCGACCTCGAAAACAGGGCGATTATTCTGACAAATCTCTATTTCGAGTTTGTTAAAATAAGAAATATTGCGCTGTGATTTCCACAGAAGACAGATCTTATCGTCGAAGTTCAAAATCACATCAGGTTTCGACTCTATCGGTTTCATATCTAAAACATAGCCCCTTTTAACGACAATTACTTGTTAAAAAAACTCAAATAAACTCAAGTTTATTTCTTAGTTAAAAGTTTTTGATTAAAAATGTATATCAACTCTGCATCAACTTCAAGAGACTGTTACAAATGATATTGATCAACTGGACCGATAGAAACTTTTTCTTTTTGTTTTCATGATTATAACTATACTAAATGTGAACAAGACTGCTTGTATCAGTTCCAAAACCTATAGTCCCAACTTGATAGTTTTCACTAAAAAAAATTCAATTTTTTTTCTTAATTTTTTGTTTGTTTTTCATTTTTTTTGGACAATTGATATCCATTATGCCTAATTTACTACTTTTTTCACCGTGTGTACAGTTTTCCAATCACACCGTTCACAAACAACGACAAATTGGAAAAAAAAGAAAAAAGAAAAGAAGAGTTTTTTTCTGCTATTTTTTGTTTAAAACGAATATGGTCGGAACGTTCTGTGCTTCTTTATTTTGTAATGCGAGAGCATTTTTGCTTTTCTTTTAGCAAATAAATTCAAATTTGATTTAAAAGAAAACAACAATAAACCCAAAAAAATCCAGTTTGAGAGTGAAAACATTTTTCCTGAAAAATCGACAGAAATAAAGCACACGCCCTATTAGGGTTTTCACTTTGCTTAATAAAACATGAAAGTAAGCTGGAATATCACTTAGTATCATACTGTTTAAAGTATTCCGATCATTTAAATTTGACTCTTTTCTCATGAAAAAATATCCTTCAGAAAATGTTTTTTTTTAATGTAGTTACTGCGAATCGCAGAGGAGCTATCAGTAGGCCTTAACAGTCCTGTCGAGGATAGTCCATTTGTATCAACTCCCCACATTCCAGACAGTGTTATTTAATTTAATTATTCTTACCCGTGATCAGGTACGTGGTTTCACTCGAACGGCTGCTCAAATTGAAATCACTCGAGGTTTTCACCACAACTTGATAGACAGTTCCAAATTTGGGAAATCTAAGATCGATGTGATTCGACTTGACGTCAAAATAAATTGGCAGAGATTGGAAGTTGTCTAATTCTGAGATGGGAGTAAAGTCTCGCTGTTGCGAGAACTCTCCAATTTCGGAGACAAAGAAACGCTTCCAACTTCCCTCATTCGGCTCTCTCACAGTTAAGTTGAACCATCGTCCATCCGAATTGGTGACTTTATCTGCCCCGGTGATTTTATCTGGTTTGGTGGGAGCTAAAATGTACCAGAAAAAATTCAACAGAAACAAAAACAAGTCAGTTAGAAATCAAAAACCAATAAAAAAATTTCTTCATAAAAGCATTTTTTTCAGATATCAGGCGAGATAAAATGATTATTGCATAGCTGCCGAAAAATTACAGGATGGCTTATGTTAGAACCCAAAATCTTGACATTCTACTTGTTCTTTAAATAAATAAACTGCCGTTGGAAGGTCAAGATATCGTCTCAATACGAGCCATCCTGTTGTTTTTTATACACTAATCAATTCATCTCGCTTAAAACCTGAAAAAAAAACAATTTTTTAAATAAAAAACTTCGTAATGGCTTTTGATTTGCTTTTAAAAAGTGTACCCGAGTCTCCTTGGTTTGATGCATAAAACTTTTTTCGTCACTGATTGTAATTAAAAATCAATGCGTATTTGAATATTTTAAATCTTTTGTCATATCTGTTCTTATTTTCCAAAAAACTACTTTCTTTTAGTGGAAAAATAATACTTTTCATGAAGTCAATATATATGAGCACAGTCGATTTGAACGGAAAATATGACAAAAAATTCATATAATTAGTTTAATTTGGAGCACTTATGGCCAATCTGAGTGCTTATAATAATAATTGTAGTTCCTGCGAATTGCAGAGGAGCTATCAGTAGGCCTTAACAGTCCTGTCGAGGATAGTCCATTTGTATTATCTCCCCACATTCCAGACAGTGTTATTTTGCTGAGCAAAACTGTTTTTTTTGCGACTGAAGGCCGTATTTTTTGCGTCTAGAAGTTTTACGTGGTACCACTATTGCATCCAAATTTGGTCAGGTTGTGGTAGATCTGAATCTGGAGGTCAAGTGAGAGCTTGTCCTCACACACTATCATTGCCATTGTATGGGATCGAATACACGATCTGACGATTTCAAAATGAACGCCTACCACTGTGCTAAGTGCTTATCTGTAATCACGTGCTTCTCTTTTCCTTTAGAAATTAACAGAATCCTATTAATTGGCGTGGATTTTTCTTCAGGCTAATTGCGCTGATTTAACTCATAAATTTATGTTTGTGAAAATTTTTCCTCTACATTCAATACGTCGATGCGAGTATTTAGACGCAAGGTTGACCCTGAATTATACCCAGTAATTAAAATTAATTAGGGTTTGTAGGATGAACTTAAGAAAAAATGATTCTAAACTGAATTTAATTACTGAGTATATGTAACGGAAAATGGTTCAAAAAACAAATTTAGAAAAATTAGCGCAATTGCAGTGACAAAAAATCACCCCAAAAAACTCCGTTACTCTCATAAAAAAGAACAAGCACACGAATTAGCCATAAATGCTCCTCATGAAACTAATTATATGATTTTTTTTTTCAATTTTTCCATACAACTCGACTGTGCTCTTATAACTTAATCTCATGAAGCAAATATGTTTTTCTCACAAAAGGACATCAGCTTTTATAATTTGAGAGTTAGAACATATATGGCAAAGAACTCAGTTGATTTAAAATAGTTAAAAACGCATTGGTTGTACGACTACATCAATGACGAGTAAAGTTTTAAAAATAAGGCCAAGGAAACGTTTGATTGAAAGTTTGTACTCCAGTAAATTCTTTGACACAATTCTGGGAGCAAAAAATACATGAGCAGAATAATTACTGCAAACCATTAATTCTCAAGGGATCGGCATGTGAGTCAAATAGCCAGCTTAAAAAAAAGAAGTTTCGCTACTTCATATTTTGTCCATTTAAATTTGAAAGTTTTTGAACAACGTGCCGTTAGCTGATTTTTTAATGAAAACAATACATAAGAATCAAGCTCAGGGCCGGATATAGGTTTTCATCGAGAGAGGTAGATTTTCAAAATGTATTAAGAGATTTGCCGACCCTTTTTTTGTGTCGACCAAATTCATTTTCCAAACGCTCCCCGAACTCTATAAAGACCCTATTTGGTCACAAAAAAACTTGCTCCGCAAGCACATTAAAAAAACAGATCAAAATACCATTTTTGGTCAATTTTTGGTAACTTTTGTCAAAAACTTGCGTTCTTTTGATGCGCGCTCCCCAGAATAAGTATATTTTTGGCAAAAGAGGCGCCCTTACAAAGTTGTAGGATTCGTCAGTCAAAAATGGATGTAACCATTAGTAACCGAAAGAGGGACTGTTTGGGTTGGTGAGGGCTCGAATCCCTGTGTGAAGAGAAAGCGTCCCCATCCACATCCCCGAAGTCCGCCCCCTCCCCCCGAAGTCCACCATCATAGTTTTTTTTTGTGGTGTGAAATGTTAACACTATAATCGATTCTCATGCGGCACTCAGACAACAAATTGAAACAAAAAATTGATTTAATCCATTGTTTTATCAAATTTTAATTGACTCATAATGTCATGCAAGCTTGCCAGCATTCAATCAGATGCAAAATCTCTCCTGCAGTGGGCCCTTGTGAACAATATGCATTTTAACTTGACAAAACTAATTTATTTACTTGCCCATCGACTGATGCTACTATCCAAATGGATGCCAACGTTGTCGAGACCTCTGATCAAGTAAAAGACCTTGGCATTTACATATCATCCACACTTTCATGGAGTTTCCACGTTCAAAAGCGCCTGAATCTTGCTTCTAGCACGTTTTTGCGCTTAGAACGTAACATCCCTTTTACCACGCCACGGGATAATAAGCTACGACTCTACAACGTGTACATAGTTTCGAGTATGCTATACGGTTCTTCTGTTGCTGCCTTTAATTTAGGCGACTTTGAGCAAATGGAACAACTACAGAATCGAGCGAGCACCTGGATTATTGGCGGCGAGCTTCGGCACTCAGCAACTGATTGTCTATGTCGACTAAAGCTGCTTCCTATATCTCTCAGGCTTCAATAAAATGATCTGATTTTGTTAAACAAACTGGTAAATGGAAAGTGCGATATTGATATCTGGTCCTATGTGCAGTTGAAATACCCTCGACCTCGTCTTCGGCGCAGCAACCTGACGCCCCTTGAAATAACGCGTTGTCGATTAAAAAGGACTGATTCCTCGTTTTACCACAGAGTGTGCTATCTAGCCAATAGACTTCATATCGAGACACGTATTTCTGTATTTGATTACCCAAAAGCTTTCAAAACTGATGTATCCAATCTCTTCATAACTTTCTTGATCGACCCGTATAATCGCAGCAACTCGTGCAGTAAATTCGTAAATTCGTTTTTTGTTATTGTTTAAAATGCCGATTGTGCCACATGTAAGTTTGCTCAAGAAATATAAAGTCTTTTACTCCTACTACTACTACATACATTTGAAGCCAAGTAAACGGAATTTTTGCGAAATGAATTATGCAGAATAAGTGCAAAACGAGTGTACGGGTTACTTGAGTACTGAACCTTTCATTATTTTCAAAACAATTACATAGCCACCCCCCCCCTTCCAAAAAAAATATTTACCAATCTTCTCTTTTACCATCCTCTTGCTTTTTGTTCTTTACCCAATTCACATCCCTACCAGAAACAACTCCTAGCAGCATTTTAATTCTTGACTCCCCACAACCACTAACACCCAAACTTTTTGATGGAAATTTCAAACTTAGTATTTAAAAATTTTTTTTACATGATAACATATATGCACAAAAATTATTAATGAAAAAAAGGTTGCAATTTTGGTGCACCTTTTAGAAAATTTTCACAAAAAAACTGCACTTTTCTGCGCTTGCTCTCTTTCAAAATTAGAATAAAAAATCTATATACACAAATACAATCATGTCAACTTAATCTATTTTACTTCCACCCACCGAAATCCTAAATGAATTTGAAAAAATGAGTGAAAGTTTCAAGTTGGGTATTATAAAATGCGTAACAAATTTCAAAGTTGCACAGGAAAAAGTTCAAATTGAAGAGCAAGTTAAGAAACTTATTTTTAACAACCTTGTACGCTTAAAAAACAACTCTCAATAAACTGGAAAAAACGTCGATTATAACTGGGTTTCATTGTCTTTATCTACAAAAGTCAAAACTTATCAATATCAATCAATTGCAATGGATTTAATGCTTCAATAGACAAACACAAAATATTCCATTTTCCTTTAAATATAATAAAATTATAGACACATAGAATAAAATTCAAATTGGATCAGTTTTATCGACACCATTCGCTATTATCGGCAAGAACAATGAAACTCAAACTTAATAAATTCTTACCTATGGAGCTCCAGTGCGTGAAATCAATTTTAAATCAATTCAAATCGATACTTTCTTGAACCTCTTCATCTTCAAAATCTATAAAAATGATTGGTTGCTCGTATTGGGACAAAGCTCTAAATTTCCTACTGCATTGTTTGCTTCACAAAATAGATAAAATTTTCAAAAAATGTCTTATTCAATATACCAATTAGCATGCCTCATTTCAACTTGGAAGGATTAAGTCGTCTTGTACGGGTTATTTGCACAAAGTATACCGCGCATTAACTATACCAAATTTGCAAACTGGCCAATTTGCCAATATTCAAACCCCAATATTTCTGCGAAAAATGATCACAGGAAAAAAACTTAAATTTTCAGATCAGGAAGTACCATTCGACTGATATAGAAAATTGCCGTTTAAAATTGCTAGTTAAAAAGTCCAAATTTGTGTAGAGAAAAAAAACTATCCCCCAGCACAAATATTCCGTCCCTTTTTTGAAAATCGGAAAGGCCAATGTGAACAATCTCCCCCCTAAATAGAGCAAGTGAACAGTCTACCCCCTAGCATTAATTGACAAAACCATGCTGTGAGGCCTGAATGTACTATGCTCAAATCTGATTGGCTGAAAAAAATTACTTTTGACCGAGTGAAGTCTCTGCTCCCTAAATTGATTGTCTGCTAAGGGGGAGATTGTCTACTTGGTCCGTCGCAACAATAATATTTTTACTTGTTCCTTGCACGAGGACAACGGCATCTGATCTGACCAGCCCCTCTTCGTCACAGACTGCGTAGACTAAAAAGGTGTAGTTGACACCTGGTGTCAAACCACTGGCAACGTAACTCATCCATCCACGGCTAAAAAATTGATGTTTGTTCATCGTTGGAACAAGTGAACAATCTATTTGGTGATTCAGTTGATACGGATTGTTAAGTATATTAAGTTTGTCAAATTTTCGACCAATGAGATTGCAACAAAATTAAAATTCTCAACGCAGAACTCTAAGATTAATTTACTGTATTTTATTTGTTTAGAGAGATTGAGGTTTTTTTGTAGACACCATAGGTATGAGGAGAGGAGATTGTTAAAAATCAAAGCGAGTGTTCACTTGGATAAATATCATTAACTATTCCTCTTTCCCCCTTTGGCACCCGTACCGAATAAAATCTTTATTTCTGATCTGAAGTACCTCATGTCTAATCTTAGTTTCTGGTCAGAAATCTTTTTTGAAATCTTTAAATAAAGAAGGGATTTTCTTCAATTTTTTTCATCTTATTTCCGATCAGAAGTTAGCTAATACAAGACTATTTCTAGATTGAGGACTAAAAAGA
The DNA here is from genome assembly GCF_963678635.1 of Symsagittifera roscoffensis. NCBI lineage: Eukaryota > Metazoa > Xenacoelomorpha > Acoela > Convolutidae > Symsagittifera > Symsagittifera roscoffensis. Next base: position 5,381,826 of record NC_087062.1, read on the forward strand.
CTGAGGCTGGATTCTCCACTCTGTCTTTAGGAAGGCGGTTGTGCTAACCGCTCGACCACATGACCTAATGCTATCGATTAGTTTTATCTATTAAATGGAAAGCAACACTTGCTATAACAAACTTTAATTTGAACTGTAATGCCACCGCTATTGTGTAAGCTCCAAGCAGGTTTAGCTCGTTGCCGTTGAGCAATGAACTGATTTCTGATTTTTTTTTCAGAAATTGTTTATTTCTACATTAAGAAAGAAATAGATCATTTCTGTACAGGAATTTGGCTAGATAATCTATGTAACATTTCTGTATTGAAAAACAGCCTCCGTTGGGTACGGGCACCTAGTAACTATTTTTCACTCCTTTAATAAACTTATTCAACGGTTAAGCATAATTGAAATTGAAACGTAGAATTGAATCTCCTCCCTTTTTCGGTTTTCTTTATTTTAAGCACATCAGAAATCCGCATTTTGGGAGCTGCTTTTAGTACTGTACTTTCCGTATCATTTCAAGGGCAAATTATTTCATAATTATAGTCTAGGGTGAAACTGTTAACATGGGCCTTCATATTTCAATTTTCCTAAAAATGTGTAAGACTTCATATTTATATTTTTTTAAATTAGAAAACTGATCCAAAAATTTCTAAAAAACGGCCCATGTGATCAATTTTTTCTCCAAAAATGACCAATTGAACAGTTTCCTCCCTAAAACAAAAACTCAAAACCAAGCAGTAAGGCCTGCGTGAACAATCGAATCTTATTGGCTGCAAAATAAGACTTTTAATCAAGTGAAGACTCTCCCTTCAAATTTCATTCAAGGGTGTAAATTAATCATCTGGTCCAAAAACAAAAAAAAATCAGACACATTGAAGTGCAGTCGGAACAGTAAATTATCTTAGTATTCAAAAACACAGTGTTTGCTATTTCATTAGGAAATAGCAAACTCTTCAAACGCTTGTTCACTTGGTTAAAGCAAACCTAAGATTGTTCACTTCGTTAAAAGCATTTTTTTTCATCCAATCACATTTGAGCATAGTACATGCAGGCCTTACTGTTTGAGTTTGTCATTTAATTTTAAGAGGGAGATTGTTCATTTGCTCTACTAAGGGGGAAAATTGTTCGCATAAGACCCCTTCCTCCATTATATATCTGCTCCGGCATATTTGCAAACGCTTTGTTTTTTCTCAAACAAAAAGTACCCAAAAAGTACCAAGAAAATAATTGAACAAAAAATGCAATCAACTGACTTCAGCGGCGGATCCAATGTTTTTTCAATTTTTTTTTGATAATTTTGGCTTTTTTAGGTCGACCAATTTGATTTTTCGAGCATCCCCAGAACACGATAAAAACCTATTTTGGCCAAAAAAAATAAAAACCGAAAGTTGCGTTTTTTCGGTGATCGCTCCCCTTCAAGTTATAGCCAATCATGTCTCTTATGCAACCACTGGAACCCCATCATATCTCTTTCAGACTTCCAAATACTGATTTCTGATTGGCTAGCATAGCTTTCGGTCACTGCGCTTTTGCGAGGAGAGACTCCCCTGAAACTTACTTTTTCTTCGTCACATTAATGGTTGCATTGTCCCAATATGATACTACGAATCCACGGATCGATCCAAAAGCCGGCTGAGTCCAAGACAATTTAATCTCCTTCTCGTCGTTATCGTAACAATGCAGTGCTTGCACCGGGTTAGGCTCTAAAAAAATTTAGACGGATTTAAGAGGAATGATGATGATTCTATTTACGTAATTTTCGTAAATAGAGTCTGTTTACTCTATTTACGTAATTTTCAGCAGATGAAATTCAATTAAACTCAAAATTATAAGGTATTCGGGACTGAGTTCTTTTGCTGAGCAACGCTCTTCTTAGCGACTGAAGGTCGTATTTTTGCATCTACAATTTTCACATTGTACCATAATTGCAGCCAAAACTGGTCAGGTTGTGGAAGACCTGAAGCTAGAGGTCAAGTGAGAGCTTGTGTTCATACATGTCATTGCCATGGCAGGGTATTGATTTCACGATCTGTCGATCACAAAGTGAACGCCTGACCACAATGCTATGTGCTTCCAAATGGTTTGGTTAATTTCTACTAAGGTTTTAAGCCATAGGTTGTGAACCAACTTGTTAATGTTACAGTCAAGCCGACGAGTAATTTGGAACCAGTTCTAAACTAGTAATTATAATTGGATATAAATACAATTATATTATTGATAAAACTATCACTATAAAATATTACTAACTAACCAATCATATTCCATCTCTAACATTGATACTTATTTGTAAGTGCTGAAACTTCTTGTAGTTTCAGCACTAGAACAATTTGAATAAATTTTAGCCTACAGTTGTTCTCCTTCTGGATAAACTCCAAGAACTAATTCGCGAAAACCAGTATACACTAGATCTTTTGAGACTAGGAGATATAAAAGTTAGTTAAGATTGGTATTAGACAGAGAAGTTGCTCGAACCTATTTGGCCGAAAATAGGATAGCGTGACAAAAAGCGGTGTACCTTATCTGAAATTACTCTATGAGTACAGACCAAAGGTCAAACTTCATCTTGTGCGACCATCCGTCTCGAACAAGACCTTAATTAACTTAGAATTAGACAATTAAACCTAGAATTAGACAATTGCAAATTTGCAACAATGTTAGATGGGATAGACAATTTAATAGAAATGTCTCTATGTCTCAATAAACCTACGCCAATTTTCCCAACCATACGAGAAGAACCAAGTATTACAAAATAACCAAGATCAAGGCGTGAACAACAGTCAGGCAACGGACCAATCTACTACATGATAGTACGACAAAAACCGGAACAAGTTTTTGTATTTAAAATACTTTATGCAGCAAATTTAGATTTTCCTTTATTGACATGAGAATTATTTGAAAAATCATTTCTTAACAACTCATTTGGTGCTAAACTTAATATTTCAACAATAATGACTGATAAAAGGAACACAAGTCGTTCCCCCCAAAATCTGCAGTTAATCAAAACTTTTGAATGAATAAATCATTGAGAAAAATACAAAAATTGGATAATATTAAAAATTATAGTTAATTCCATAAATTCACACACATCATTTTTTTTCATCCCAGCTTCATCACCTAAAACATACCAGCATAAATGCAAAAACTAATATCATATAAACTTTAACTTTTAAGTTTTTTTTAATAATTCACTTTTATTTCATAAACAAACCATCAAAGTTTTCCTTGGATCTTTAATTTCACTTAAAACTAAATTTGTTTTATTCAATTTCTGATCATCAAAGCTTCCCTTGGATCAAATCAGAACAATTTTGTTCTCCCCACCCCAAGATTTTAAAAGTGTCTAACGACCTCAAACGTCGATTCACTCTCCAAATTTTATGAACGACCCAGCACTAATAGAATTTTTTGAAAAACGAACCATTTAAATTAAGATAGAAAGTGAAGAACTTCGGTTACTCTTCTATGAGCCCTTCCTCATAGATGACCCGGGCTATAACCGTTAAATAATTAGTAAGTCGTAAAATTGTATCTAACAACCTACCTGTGTTCTAATGATACCTGAACCTTGTGGATTGATTTACTATTCTCCAATTCTTGATCATAAATCACAACCCCTAGGTAAGTCATTCATAAAGTAAAACCTAGTCACGAAAAAGTAAAAAATCAAACTCACGAATTTATATACTCTCTCCAACCCGTCAACTACGACAATTTATGCCCCAAGTTAGAATAAGCACAGAAAAACCGTAGGAACTAACTGTTTGGGAAAATAGAAACTCTAACACCCGAGTATTGCATTCATCATAGTAAACCTTATGTCAAGAGATAATCTAGGCAGTAAACAAACGCTCATTTTACATAACTGTTCAATTAAAAACGAAAGATACGATCTTGTAATCACACAGCACAGACAAACAATAGGATTTGTAAGATCAAAAAGATAAACACAGAAAAAGACAATTATGACAAAAAAAGCAAATCATCAAAAGGAGATTTTCAAAAAACGAAACGCAGTCTCACAATAAGAAACAACCACGATACAGGAACTTTAAGACTTGAAAGATTCAATAAACAAGAAAAACCCGATAGAAAATCAAAACTTTATCTGACTCAGATGCTATAACACACTCATCATTTCAAGGAAAACGCAGAATAAACAAATCATGCATTAACAAACCAATACGCCTATACAATTGGAATCAACCAATAAGACATATTGAGTTACAACAGTTCTACAGTACATCAAATTTTCAACAAACTTCCATTTTTCATACAATCACAAAGTGATCCCGCTCGAGGACAAGTACAATTTTGACACAACTTAATTGTAATTTTTTTTCGAAATAGGAAAGAGCCCATGTAAACAAGAATCTCCTGAAATAAGAATAAAACGACAAATCCCTGATCACTATCTCAAACGTATATGTCATATAAAATCATTTTACGGTATATTCAGAATCGAAATTTTATCACCACAATCAAATATGCCTAAACATCGAAAACAAACATACGATATAGATACAGAATTCTCAAAAGTTTTCACAGATTATATAAAAAAAATACCAAAACCAAAATTCACCAAGAGCAAACTCAATAATCATAAATGATGTTTTTTCAATTATTTATGGCTATTTATCTATATTAAAGTTGAAAAAAAAACACAAAATGAGTCACCGCCTCAAACATCCCTTCACTCAATTGTAAGACAAGAAGTCTATCAGTGATAGATGTTGCGGCTGATCAGGGGTAAGCATGGAACACCCCATGTATTAAGATGCGTCTTAGATTTTCGGTCTCCAGACTATGTATTAACATTGGGTTTAGAGTTTACAAAGTATTTAGATAGAAAATACAACTGGTAAGGTTTCAGTGTGATGGTAAGAGAAAGAAAATGGTACTTTTTTGGTTTTTGTGTGGAAATGTCTAATTTTTTTGCAAAAATTTTGGCGTGCGTTATCTAAATGTTAAAAATCACTGATTAATTACGTGTAGATTGTGGAATGCAGGTCTTTTTATTAGTTTTTTGGTACATGGTAAGTCAATGGTAACAGTTTTCGAGCAACAGTTTTAAAAAAATAAACTTCAAAACACAATAAGATTTGTTAATTAAATCGACCTATTTACTAATTTATTAGATAATCCTACTTTTTGAAACAGCTACCTGAAACTTCAAAAAAAAACAATTTTTTTGTGAAAAAAAAACAAAAAACAAAGAAAGTATATAAATCACTGCATCGTATAGTATTTTTACTGTCATAGTTTAAACCTACAAACAAAAAACTACACATTTACTTAAAATTACTTAAAAAATTTAAAACAAGCCCATCATGAATTTTATTCAAACTTCTCTGGTAGAATTTTCAAAAAAAATTCTGAATAAATTGCGTAAAATCGACACAAATTATCAGTTTTTTGTAGTTTTCTGGGAACCATTCGCCAATACTTCTTGGAACCATTCGCCAACCATTCGTTAGAAAAGAATAAACTCTTAAGGGTGAAACTGTTAACATGGGTCTTCATATTTAAATTTTCTTGTGGCTTGCCTAAAAATGTGTAAGGCTTTATAATTATATTTTTTAAATTAGAAAACAGATCCAAAATTTTCTAAAAAAACGGCACATGTGAACAACTCTCCCTTCAAGTTTTAGTAAAGGGTGTAAATTAATCATCTGGTCCAAAAACAAAAAAAATCTGACACATTGAAGTGCAGTCGGAACAGTAAATTATCTTAGTATTCAAAAACACAGTTTTTGCTATTTAATTAGGAAATAGCAAACTCTTTAAACGCTAGTTCACTTGGTTAAAGCAAACCTAAGATTGTTCTCTTGGTTAAAAGCGTTTTTTTTTTCTTTCAACACCTTTGAGTATAGTACATGCAGGCCTTACTGTTTGAGTTTGTTCATTAATTTTAAGAGGGAGATTGTTCATTTGCTCTACTAAGCGGAAAAATTGTTTGCATATGACCCCTTCTTCCATTAAATATCTGCTCCGGCATAGTTGCAAACGTTTTTTTTGCGCCTTTTTGATGAGTGAAAATTATCCATCTTTGCCATCGTTTGTTGAATTACATCTAAAAGAAAAGAAATTGATAGCTTGATGAACCAATTTAGGATTAAAATGTTAGATTAATAACTTTTTTATCAATTTATGTATTGAATCAATAAAGTCCCAAACGCAAGTCTTATGAACTGGATAAAAGTTTTTGATCACTGTCTTACAGTCAAGTTTGAAAAACTTTCTTGGGTTTTCAATTAAACAGCATTCATTATCAACTTTTTCTAGAGATTTATCTCTGAAGAAAAAAAAATAGATAATACAGAGACAATAACAGTGGAAAATCCCAAAAACGTTAAAATATTTTTATAGGAACTTCAAAAATACTAGACTCAAAAATATTTGACAGTTTTAGCAACTGTTCCAAATTTGTCCATTTGGTTATTTGATAGTCTTTTTCCCAAGACTATCACTTCCGTTTCTTGCTCCAAGGGAAATTGGAAAAATTTTTCCAATCTCAGGCTTTCTCTACTAAGTTCTGGATAATAGAACTGTTCAGCTGCATCCTGTAGTGAATTCAAGTCAAAAACCAAAATATAATGATTTTGAAAATCTTACAAGGGAAGAGCTGGGATCTTTGTTAAAATGCAATCCTTTCTTTGTTGTAACATAAGGGCGACAAGGAGAAGTTGTATCTAATGTAAAAATTGCTCTTCCACTCCGAATAACTCTAGGTCTTTCAAAACAAATTGTTGATAGCTGAAAGGATTTTTATGAAAAAGTCCTGGAACAGTTGAATTTAAATTCATCGCAACAGCTAATCTTCTTGTTGGAGCGATACTGAATTTATTTTCTTGTATGAATTGTTTTTGACGAGATGAAATGATAAGGTTCTTGCTGTAGTTTCCATGTAATTGTATTGAGCAGGTTCTCTTTCCAGATTCCATTGCACGTATTGATGGTTAGGTTCAGCAACTAAATTTCTTCTAGTAAACAGCGAACAACCAACATTTTTCAGACTAACATTTGGATTATCAGATAGCATGTAAAAATTAAGTCTAGCTCGAATAAGTTTAAAACGAACTTTGGTCTTTGATAGTAACAACTTTTGGCAAGTAAACAAAACAATGGCAAGCCTCTCATTGAGATAAATTTTATCCCTGTTCCTAAGGAGTTTGTTTTATCAATGTATGGATGCATATCAAATGCATCAGCATATTCTTCGAAACTGTATTCATGACCAGCAAGTATTCCTTTATTACTCACTGCTGACGAGTTGAATTCGTTCCATATTTTTGCCTAATGAGGATATAAACCATTGGCGTTGTAACCCATTGTATTGTTAAAATAAACTTCACAATTCGAGAATAGTGAACGTAGTAGATCGCTTACATAAGTTAAGTAAATTTTTGGTTCCTCATTTGAGTCATCCTCGGATTTTGCTTGATGTTCTGCTTTTTCTTTTTTGAAAGCATCAAACAATCTTCCCTTGAATAATTGAAGAATTAAACTAAGATGGGTATCACGCATATCTAAGTTGACATTACGATTCGTTTCAAATTCAAACTCAATACTGTTTTCATCAAGAGAAGTGATGTGGAAGAAGACATAATTGTTTCCAAAACTGGGACTTTATCAAAAATCTTCAATGAAGAATTAGTAAAAGCCTTTTACCGAAAATGACGTTGTTTTATACTCATTTTATATTGTCACAGGTGTCTTCGCGAGAGCGACTGGTTTTCGATCTACTTTTTTGAGAAATGGATCAGGTTCTACGCTTAGATTTTTTTCCACCTCCCAATTGTTTCCGAACTGTTTTTGTTCCCACATCTTTTGCAAAAGTTTTGAGTTTTTTTTCGTCCACCAACAACTTCCCCAATCTCTGGAGTAGCAATTTCAAGCAAATCTGCTCCAAATCTATTTGCAGCTGGGACTATATATTTTTTAGTAAAGGGGATTGCAGTTGTCCCAAGAGTTTGTACAAGAGCTCCAAAACCTCTTCCACGTTGTCTTTTATGACCTCAAAAAAAATGGATATCAGCAAAATTTTGAGCGATCATTTCGTATGAAGTTTAAATCAAAAATGATTACCCGAAATCTTGTGGAACAAGAGAATAACTTGGGTAATTCCTAAGGATACAAAAAGAGTTTTTTCGCCTGTTTTATTTCTTAGTTCTATCTTAAAACTAGGGTAAATTTGTAAACGACTGATAATTCATGTACTTTACTCTAGAAATTATATCTCCACTTTTCACTTTGGAGATGAATGAAAGACAACGCAATAAAGGAGTTTTTGTATCACCGACTATGTTATATTTTATAATTTCACTATATATCATCAAAGAATCTTTTCTTATAATGTCGTAAAAAGACTTAAGATAATGTGGACCTTTTCCTTTCACTATAACCCTATTTGATTTTGCTCTAAATCACAACCAAAAATCTAACCCAAGTCAGCTCTTTGAAGTATAGTCATAGTTTTGTTCGCCTATAAGTTTTTGAACGTTGTCATTCATGGCTACAATTATATTAACAATACTTGGATACAATCCAGGTTCAATCTGTATCGGTTGAATCTTTCATTTTTCCTCAGGATCTTCTCGCCCAACTATGAAAGTAATTTTTCCCTCAGTAACGTTTTGGTACAATGAAGCGTTTGATATTTCTGAAATCGCAACCTCCCATTCTCCTTTAGGATGTTTTTGCTCAGGTAGAAATTTTGTAAAAGAACGGATAACTTTTTTAATTTCGGGTAACAATTGAAAAAAAGCGTTAGAAACTAACTCAATAGTAAAAGCATCCATGACAACTGATCGATAGAAGTTTAGTTTAAAAAAGATTTACCTTCAATCTGAACATTTTCTCAGCTATTTTCATAAAATTTTCCCAAAAATTTTTCGAGACCTTTGATGATGTATGTAGAAGTTTTTTTGTAGATATTGTCGAAATTTCAAAAAACTGATCTGTAATTTGTGATTTGTATACCTTTCGAAAAAGAATAGCATATCCAACTTTGAATTTTAGTCTTTAATACCTTGTTAGAGTTTCATTGTACAGAACTGAGAGGAAATCAGTATTCGTGACATCTCTAAATGATTTCCCACTAGATCTATTGACGCGACAATTCCTTGTAGACACAAATTGAGGTAACTTGTGAATGAATTTTTCTGCATGATCTTCCAGTTAGCGGTAATTTCTGTGTTCTAATGATCAATTGGCTCTTTCTGCAAATGCAGCTTTTGTTTCATTCATTGTTGAGTAAACTTCAATGTCTTTCTCCTTGCAAACTTTTTTGAAAATCACCCCATGTTCTGTTCTTTTATCTAGTTTTTCAGGAGTGTGTTTTTTTGAAAAATCTTGTTTTGTTAGCATGAAAAGTGTCTTTGGCATATTTTGTTTTCATTAATTGAACTCTGACAAATTGTTCAAAAACATCAACCGCAACCAATAAATGTTTGATTCCATTGTTTTGTTTCGCTAGTTTGTCCTTAAAAGCTGAGTCCATACACAAAGTTTCATTAGTATATTTTGAAAAAGCTTGAAGTCTACGGAAACGTCTGGTTGGAAGACCAAATTTTGTATACAATGTCCTGGTTTGTAAAAATTGTTATACTATCTTTTTTGATGACAAACCGCTTGCTTTACTCAAGTTTCGCATAGAACCGTGCGCAGCTCTACCCCTAGAATACATCTGTTTAGACCTTTTTTTTTTTCAGATTTTGAAAGAAACCCAAGTTCCTCTGTTTTTCGCTTTGGCATTCTTGTTGATAACAAGTTCAGATGGAATTTGAGTTGCTTCTAAAATGGTAAAGTAAATACCTGGAAAATCGGTTTTTTCTTTTTGCTTTAGTGCACACACAAAGTCTACAATAGATTCTTTTGTGTCTCGATTATCCAATATGATATTTTTTGACTGACTTGGTTTATTTCTAGGGGAACTCAAAACTAAATTAACCAGATGCTTATTGTTTCTCGTTTTCAACCTCGCATTTACAGCACTGCAAATAGATTCAAAACCCTCTGGTACAATCTCGTCCTTTTCTTGCTTTTTGTTCTAATTTTCTTTTTTTTTATATATAAAGCGTACTTTGTGATTGAAAAACTGAGTAAGGATTTAAAACAAACTGATCCATACTGTGTCAATCGCTTAATGACAAAAGAAGTAATAAGATATATTAATTCTAAGCCTTTTGGCGAGCTTAAAATAGTTCTTCTTTTATGCAGTGAAGTTCTTCTTCGTGTGAGTTCTGATATTTCTCTTCGGTAATTTACTACGTATATTTTTCGGAGATCCCGTAGCTGGCCTCGTAGCAAATTTACAAGACATTGGCTGAGAAAATGAATGAAACTTTTTTGGACAATGGAAGATGAACTGTTTTTGAAAATTTTTGGATAAGTTTTTGAAATATTGGTAGTATAGAGACGTATTGTATGTTCATCGTCCAAAAACTTTGTTTCTGTTCCTGCTGATAAAAAAAATTTTGATGGAACCGAAGTGCTGTTTGTACAATATTTTAGTGAATCAACTGTTTTTGGAGTTAAATCAATGAGTAAATGACTATAAGGAATGGTTGCTTCATCTTGATACCACTCTTTCAATTGTGATCCTAGACCTAGTTGTTGACTTAATGCATTGATTTGTAAAACATCTCTCCGTGATTTGAACAACACTCTATGTGTAGTTTGTATCATCTCATCCCAATTTGCTTTGATGAAACAAGATTTGCTTAATATATTTTGTATTCAATCACCTGTGTCTTCCAACGGGAAAAATTTTTACAAACTGCTTACAATTTAAAATTTCTTCACAAGAGTCATCAAATATTAACAGATAATTTATTCCATTCTTGGAAAGGTTTCCAATCAGTTCAAAGTCGACTCCTTGGATAAACTTATGGTTTTTTCTTTGCATTTGTCCATGAAGAGGTTAATTATGTTGATGAAATAAAAAAACTTTGACAATTTTTGGTTGAAATGTACCAATTTTTTTAACCAATCAAAAACAAAATGCAATTTTCCAGATCCATTTGGTCCAGCTAGCGAAATAAAAACTCGTTCTTTGGTAGAAATTATTTTGTTCATAGCTTTGGAGAAGGCAAAATTTAACCGGATCTGCTTAATAAAATTGCTACCCAGACTGTTGTTTCTCCACGTGTAGTGGATAACATTATTCGAACGGTTGCACATGCTAGTATCAAAACTATGGTAAAAAATTGGCACGAAAAAACTAAAAGAGATCTATTAATATGACACGTACGTCCAAAAAACTTTCTTGATAGTTTTTCTTGATTCTCCTCTTCAAAAACAATATTTCCTAAATTTCTCAACTTTGAAATGAAAAAATTGAAAATGATTAATATTTAAATTTAAAAAACACAAGATATTATAAATAGATTTAAATCATTTACAATTTATCAAAAAAACAATGAGTCCTTGTTCCGCATGCAAATGCTTTTCTTTCTGCACATGAAGAGTTTCTGCATGACGAAATGGGTAGTTGCTACACCTCCAATCATATTTTTTCATTTTTGAAAATCAAATTCTGAACTTTTGGGCATTCGTAGTCATTCAAGTTTGCAAACTTTGTTTCTTAAATTTGTTACAGAACTTAACATTTTTCATAATATTTTGCAAAAACTCACAAGTGACTAACAATAAAACAATGCATATACTGTTGAAGCTAAAATTTTAATATATAAACAGAAGAGCAATCTAGTCACGTGATCAATAAAACAAGAACTAGAAAATCTAGGTAAATCATAAAAATAACCAGGTGTCTTACGCTTAGTAGACTTCACAGATCCAGCTGCATCGTGTAAGATTGATGAAGTCTGAAGATTTTTGAATTTGCGAAAAAATAATCCATGCAGTAATTTCCATATCCACTTAGACCTCCAAAAGGAAAATTTTGGTCCAATTCTTTCAAACATATGTTTGGGTCCAAAACAATACAGGTACAAAGAAAGTAATTTTTCTTTTTATATTTGATGAAAATTCATGCTTAATCAAATTAAAATTTCTGAGAATTTCTTTTAATTTCTGAACGTTCATTTTCTACTGTGCATTCGTCAATAATGATAAAAATTTATTCGAATGTTTCTCCAAAAGACAAAACCGAGGGGATAAAATCAATCAGTTTATCATACTCTTCTTTTTCTAACTGTTACTTTTGTTGTTTTTTCAAGTGTTTTCTTTCCTACAATTGTCTATAAGATCTAGTTTTTTCATATCTGAACGATAACCTAGAAAAATTTTACGTCTTCCATCATGCAAAGTACACTCAAATTGACAAATCTGTGATTCTGTATCCAAACCTGTTAGTGAAAATTTCTGGGACTTTTCTCTTTAGACGATATGAAAAGTCCTAATTTATTTTGAAGCTTCAAAACAAGACTTCTGGAAAAACCAAAGTTCCAATTCATACTGCTCAGATCAAAAAAATTTTAAAAAAAGATTCAAGAAGATGAATATTTGACTTACATGAATATAACATCATCACTCAACAAAATTCTTGAACTTTAAAGTTCTGTTCTCAACAAACATGAAATTTCCAAAACTTGGGCGATTTCTTTGAATTCGTTCGTTGTATACATATTTGACATAGGCAACTTGCTTCAACAGTTCGTTCTCCGTTGCAGTGAAGAGTCGAATCTGAATGTAGCGCGTGACACACTTCTTGACTGTGACACACAACCTTCTCTTCTTGTATGTTGCTATGTCATACACCGCATGACAGTTTGCTAGTTCCTGCTCCATGTTTGAGTCTTTGTCAGAATAAGGAGTAGTAGATGTTGGGTCTAACCAGGGGGGGGGGGCATGGCTGACCCAGCGCGTGGTACTTATTTCAGCGCGTGTTACTTAATGGTTGAATATTATTTTTGTTGACGTGTGAATAAATTTTCCTATGTTACAAAATTGCATAAAGGTTTCAGAGTTTCAGATGGTAAGCTTGTAAGTTTCGAGAAATAAATTTTGGCGCCCGATCTTTACCATGTCCTAGGATAGTGTTTAGATTTTCTATTTTTTAGGATAGTGTATAGATGTTCCTATGCATAAGGGATAGAAATGCATTGTATCAACAAAAGGAATAGTTATCTCAATGTATTGAGACAATTAATGGTGAGGTTTCAATTTGGTGGTAAGAGAATGGTAAGAAAAACGGTATTTTTTTTTAGATTTTGTATCGAAATGTCTAGTTTTTTTCTCAAAATTCTCGGCACGCAATATTTAATTGGTGAGTATTACCTGTAGATTGCGTAATGATGTTTTTTCGTTCATGGTAAGTCAATGGTAAGATGTGCAAAAAAATTGGGATTTTTATCAAACCAATTTGCAATTTTTTTCAAAAAACTTCAAGACACGATAAGATTTGATATAATTCGACCTAATAACTATTTTATTAGTTAATTTTTATTTATAAAACAGTACTCAATTTTGCTGAATCTTTGCTGAAACCTACTGAAATTCAAGTTTTTGGAAACCTTCAAAAGTTACAAGTTTTCGGAAAAAATTGCAAAAATCTCAAGGTTTTGGCTAATTTTATGTTACTTCCGATCTAATTGAAAAACTATACATACGTGTAAAGTTTGACATTAGACTCAAATTGTTATTAAATGTTGAGACAGTGATCATGTTGAGACAGTGATAAAAAAATTTGGACTTTCTCACAGTCTTCTACCAAAATAATGAAATACGATAAAATTTACACTAATTGGTGCTAAAAAGCAGTTTCTATAATGCGTTGAACATATAAAGCATATATTAGCTGAAATAAAATTAAAATTTCCGATTTCTCGGAAAAATATTGCAATTAATCGTAATTTTAAAGAATGTAAAAATTAATCAAATCTATCCAAAGTTTTCTATTTTTAACCTTTCATTAGTGTAATTGACTGGTTTTTCATTCAATTCAAGGAGAATTTGCCTATGAATCGAAATTCAAATGAACATTAAGAGCAATATTCCTTGAAATTTCTAGATCAAACTCTATGATCCAATTCCTCCTCAGTTTTTTTTCACGGATTAACCAACAACTTGTACAAAAAATACAAGTTCTGAGAAATTTTTCACGTTGATATTTAAAACAAGTTTGGATCATTGTTGAAAAATAATAATTTTACAGCTAAAATTGACAAAAATTGGGCTAAACTTTTTTTAAAAATTATATTAGATTGGATGAAATTCAACAAAATCTTCTTCAAAACTAAAGATTATCTCTTTGTTGCTTCTATAACTTAATTTTCATGATTTTTCCGTAAAGTTTTTCTATGCTTCAAGGTTATTCTTGCTTTCTGCTGTACATGTTGTTTCTATTGAACTCACTTTGCCAGAAAATTTGAGGAGGAACTAGCGAATTGAGGAGGAAAAAGCTATCAATTGAGCGAACAGTTTGCTGGCAGAGATAAAATTAGAACTGATAAAATCTGATGAATACTTTGTAACTTTTACAAATTCTTCTTTAAGTTCTCTTGTTCAGTTACAACAAAAAACTATTGGGGCAAAAGTACAATTTTTGGGATCATTAACTATCACTTTTCTTGCAAAATAGTTATTAAATCAGTTTTTTTTTGTTAATTTGTGTCGGAAGTTTTCTCAAAACAGTCTCAGTGAGAAAAAATTGGTGCTAGTGAAAGCATTCAAAAGTATATGTAAAAATTGAGAATATACAGCTTTTTTTACGTTGAGTTTTTAGAACAAATTGAGAGCAGCTTGATTGTTTTTAATCTGAAAACCATCGGAAGTAGAAATACGCAAGTTTGCCTAGTTTGCCTAATACGCAAAATTTGCACTTTTATGTTGGAGTTTTTCTCAAGATGTAATTTATAAGCTATCTCAAAACTACAAACGAATTAAGCTGAGTTTCAACTTCAAATTAAAAATTTTTCAGTTTTTGCCTCATCTACTATTTTCCAACTTAACTTAATTCGAACTAAATTTTACTTGAAAATTGATTTTTAGATTGAAAAATTTATAATTTCAACGGAAAATTTAATAATCCTAAGCAGAATTAATATCATATACTCCTAAACCAAAAAATCTTCAAACGATTTTCTCACCCTGATAATTGTAAGTTGCTGTTTCAACTCTAAATTTTTATATTGAAATAAATTTTTGGTTGAGAAAGATGTATCGTATTATCTTGTAATTTACAAAAGTTAGCAAAAACATACATTTTTAATCTTTTCTAGGTCAGTTTTCAATTTTTTTTCTAAAATTGTCAAACAAAAAATGAAGAAAACCGTTTTTTTTTAATCAAAATGCTCTACTCTTTGAACACTTTTACAAGCACTAAACAAGGAAAACTTTAAAATATTAACTAGGCAAAACCTATCAATTAGTCGATGTTTTATAAGTTTCCAGTTTTTTACAATTTTTTAAGAAAAACTTAACCACTCATTAGCGTATAAAATGAACTTTTACTACAAATGTATCGCAAAAAATCTCCGCAAGCTTGCAGGCAATGGAGTTTTTACTGTAGATTAAAGATTTTTGGTTGGTTTTATATTGAAAGTTTCACGACAATTTGAGCTCATTTGACAAAAACAAATGACAAATCAAGAAGTGTGATGAAACAACTGTTTTATTTTTACTGGAATTTTTCAAGTTTATTGTTTAGGCTTTTCAGGTTCAGTAAAAATTATGATTCATAGTAATTTGTAATTTTATAAAAAAAGATAATTGTTTTACCTTCTCTTGGAGCGTGTTTTGAGACTGCTGAGCACTTATTTTAACATTATGTGGACAAGAAGAATGCTATTCCTTGCTGCTATATTTATAAAAGTTAGAGTTCGAACACTTCACAACCCCACAGGTTCTATGATGACTTGATGCGTGTGAGCGACTGTATTCTCTGCCGCATTCAAGATATGCAACTCTTTCGTTTCTATTCAGTGACAGCATCTCAACAAGTATAGACAGAATTAATGAGAGATTCAAAATGTCCCAAATTTTTAGATAAGATGAGTTGAATACCCTCAACAAATGAAAAAAAGTGGTTAAAAAACAGCAAAATTTTTAATCAATTGTTTCTAACGTGGAAGAAAATCAGAATGGATATCAACCTATTTGATCAAGCTGAAATAAAAAATCATCCCATGTAACCGTGGAGTTTTCAAATGTATCAAATCAGAATCGAGCATTTCTTAAAAGTAATTTTTTTTCTTTTCTGCTATCAACCAATCAGAATCAAAATTTCACTAAAAATTGAATTTTTAACAACTCTGATATCAACCAATCAGTATGAAATATTCACAAATGTTAAAACATTTTTTTAGATCAGAACAAAACTATTTTTATAAAATTTCCCATCTAATCAATTTCAATAATTTTTTCCAAAATAACTAACATATACATTTGTTTTCAAAATGAGATTTCTTGTCTGGTTTATATTTTTTTCGATAAAAACTTCAAAACTTGGATTTTCGGTCAAAAAATTTTCGATTTGTTCTATTTCTAAGGAGTGAAAAAAAATTACCAGATTATTGTTTTTTGTCTTTTTCTTCTTGGTATTTTGTAATAAAAACAACCGGAAGTTTTTTAAGTTTAGATAACCGATTAAAAAATATTCCGACATATGTGAATATGTTTGTCTAATCTCTGAAAAATTTGGCTAAAAGAAGTTCCTATTAAAAATAAATGATATTTGCAACCTTTCAAGGAAAAGAAAAAATCGTGAGCAGACACGCAATAATCTTGGGTTACTATGTTTTTTTCGTAAAACTCGATGGAAACAGAAATAAATAATGGTTTTTTTATAATCTAAATAAAAGCTGGGAAAAACTTGACACATAACAGTTGCCAATGGTATGAACGATTTTTGCAGAAAACGGTGGATTCATATAGTAGTAGTAACACCTACGCAACTTCATTGGAAAAGTTCAAACAAAACTTTCCATAATTGGTACTACTTCCATAAATGGAAATCGTGATGACACATACTGCTTACTTCCATTTTCTTTTAATCTCGAAATTAATTCTCTCTTTTTGCCTCATCTGATCAGTTTGCTCATCAAAAACGTAACAAGAAAAGATACTAGTCCCATTTATATTGAATTCTCAAAAATCAAACAAGAATTGGTTGTGTTCAGATATAAATGATAGATACAGTTAAAACATTTAACGTGCAATTTTTCCACCTGCAGGACCACTACTGGGACAGTAGTGTCAAAAATGATTTGCATATCTGGTTTGACCACCAAAACTATATCAACTACTAGCTATCTGGCTTCAGTATCAACTGAACACTTTGAGAGAGATTTTGTGTAAGAAAATTATGAGGCGGGAAAATTTTTCGGAAGTTTTCTCAGAACAGTCTCAGTGAGAAAAAATTGGTGCTAGTGAAAGCATTCAAAAGTATATGTAAAAATTGCGATTATAAAGCTGTTTTTTTTACGTTGAGTTTTCAGAACAAAATGAGAGCAGCTTGATTGTTTTTAATCTGAAAACCATCGGAAGTAGAAATACGCAAGTGTGCCTAATTCCTAACTTCTGCTACATCCAAATACTTCTGAAAGAACGCTTCTTAGAGAAATTGATTTAGAAAGGGAAATAAAGTTGCAAATTGTGACGATTAAAAATTTTTGCGAGGTTTATTACGAGAAAAACTATAGTTCTACTTAATTTTCTAATTCAAAAATTTGAAACTCACCAGAACAAAATCTTTACTAATTTTCAAAAGTTACAAGTTTTCGGAAAAAATTGCAAAAATCTCAAGGTTTTGGCTAATTTTATGTTACTTCCGATCTAATTGAAAAACTATACATACGTGTAAAGTTTGACATTAGACTCAAGTAGTTTTTAAATGTTGAGACAGTGATCATGTTGAGAAAGTGATAAAAAAACTTTGAATAAAATATTGGACTTTCTCACAGTTTTCTCCCAAAATAATGAAATACGGAAAAATTTACCCTAATTGGTGCTAAAAATCAGTTTCTATAATGCTTTAAACATATAAAGCTCATATTAGCTGAAACAATATTGAAACTTCTGATTTCTCGGAAAAATAATGCAATTAATCGTAATTTTAAAGAAAGTAAAAGTTAATCAAATCTATCCAAAGTTTTCTATTTTTAACCTTTCATTAGTGTAATTGACTGGTTTTTCAATCAATTCAAGGAGAATTTGCCTATGAATCTAAATTCAAATGATTATTAAGAGCAATATTCCTTGAAAATTCTAGATCAAACTCTATGATCGATCTACTCCTCAGTTTTTTCTCACGGATTAACCAAAAACTTGTACAAAAAATAAAGTTCTGAGAAATTTTTCACGTTGATAATGATAACAAGTTTTGGATCATTGTTGAAAAATAAACATTTTACTGCTAAAACTGACTAAAACTGGGCTAAATTTTTCTTAAAAATTATATTAGATTGGATGAAATTCAACAAAATCTTCTTCAAAACTAATGATTATCTCTTTGTTGCTTCTATAACTTAATTTTCATGATTTTCCGTAAAGTTTTTCTATGCTTTAAGGTTATTCTTGCTCTCTGCTGTACATGTTTTTGCTAATAAACTCACTTTGCCAGAAAACTTTTAGTCAGAACTAGGGAATTGAGGAGGAAAATGCTACCAATTGAACGAACAGTTTGCAGGCAGAGATAAAATTAGAACTGATAAAGTCTAATGAATACTTTGTAATTTTTACAAGATCTTCTTTAGGTTCTCTTGTTCAGTTACAACAATAAACTATTTGGGCAAAAGTACAATTTTTGGGATCCTCAACTATCAATTAATGATTAAATCATCAAAATAGTTATTAAATCGTTTTTTTTTATTAACAGCAAAATAACAGCAAAATAGTTATAAAACTGGTTTTTTTTATTAATTTGTGTCGCACTTTTTCTCAAAACACTCTCAGTGAGAAAAAATTGGTGCTAGTGAAAGCATTCAAAAGTATTTGTAAAAATTGAGAATATAAAGCTGTTTTTTTTTACGTTGAGTTTTCAGAACACACTGAGAGCAGCTTGATTGTTTTCAATCTGAAAACCATCGGAAGTAGAAATACGCAAGTTTGCCTAATTCCTAATTTCTGCAACATCCAAATACTTCTGAAAGAACGCTTCTTAGAGAAATTGATTTAGAAAGGGAAATAAAGTTGCAAATTGTGACGATTAAAAATTTTTGCGAGGTTTATTACGAGAAAAACTATAGTTCTACTTAATTTTCTAATTCAAAAATTTGAAACTCACCAGAACAAAATCTTTACTAATTGAAACTTTTTATGTTAAAGTTCACATAATTAAGAGATCTTTTATCTGGTTCTGTTAAAGTATCAGTTTGTTGAGAAATCTTTAGCAAGCTCCATTTTATTTTCTCAAAAAAGCTTTCTACGTCAAGTTTTTTTAAATTCAAAATAATGAATTGTAGATCTTGAAAGCAAATTTTTGATTTATGCTTCATGTATCATCTCCAAAAGATGTCGGAGTTAGTTCACAAAAAAATCCTCAAAAAATCTGAATTTTTGTATAAATAACCTAATATATCGAATGATATAAAAATTTTCCAAGCATTACACTTTTATGTGAGATTTTTTCTCAAGATATAATTTATAAGCTAAATTTTACTAAAAATATCTCAAAACTACAAACGAATTAAGCTGAGTTTAACTTCAAATTAATATTTGTTCAGTTTTTGCCTTATCTAATATTTTCCAACTTAACTTAATTCGAACTAGATTTTACTTGAAAATGATTTTTAGATTGAAAAATTTATAATTTCAACGAATATTCAATAATCCAAACCAGAATTAATATCATATATTCTTTACCAAAAAATCTTCAAACGATTTTCTCAACCTGATAATAGTAAGTTGCTGTTTCAACCCTGAATTTTTATTTTGAAGTAAATTTTTTTGGTTGAGAAAGATGTATAATATTATCTTGAAATTTGCAAAAGTTAGCAAAAACATACATTTTTAGTCTTTTCTAGGTCAGTTTTCAATTTTTTTTCTAAAATTGTCAAACAAAAAAGTAGAAAACCGTTTTTTTGGTTAAAATGCTCTACTCTTTGAACACTTTTACAAGCACTAAACAAGGAAAACTTTAAAATGTTAACTAGGCAAAAGCTAACAATTAGTCGCTGTTTTATAAGTATCCGGTTTTTTACAATTTTTTAAGAAAAACTTAACCATTCATTAGCGTATAAAATGAACTTTCACTGCAAATGTATCGCAAAAAATCTCCGCAAGCTTGCAGGCAATGGAGTTTTTACTGTAGATTAAAGATTTTTGGTTGGTTTTATATTGAAAGTTTCACAACAATTTGATCTCGAGTGATGCTGGTTTTATCATCAATCAGATTCTTTGAATAGAAAAATAAATGACAGATCACAAATTGTGATGGAACAACTGTATAATTCTTACTAGAATTTTTCAAATTTATTGTTTAGGTTTTTCCGCTTCAGTAAAAATTATGATTCATAGTAATTTCTATTTTTGTTTAAAAAAAAGATATTAATTTTACCTACACTTGGAGCGTGTTTTGAGATTGCTGAGAACTTAATTTAACATTATGTGGACAAGAAGAATGCTATTCCTTGCTCCTATATGTATAAAAGTTACAGTTCGAACACTTCACAACCCCACAGGTTCTATGATGACTTGATGCGTGTGAGCGAATGTATTCTCTGCCGCATTCAAGATATGCAACTCTTTCGTTTCTATTCAGTGACGACATCTCAACAAGTATAGACAGAATTAATGGGAGATTCAAAATGTCCCAAATTTTTAGATAAGATGAGTTGAATACCCTCAACAAATGAAAAAAAAAGTGATTACAAAATAGCAAATTTATTAACCAATTGTTTCTAACGTGGAAGAAAATCAGAATGGATATCAACCTATTTGATCAAGCTGAAATAAAAAGTCATCCAATGTAATCGTGGAGTTTTCAAAAGTATCAACCAATCAGAATCGAGCATTTCTTAAAAGTAATTTTTTTTCTTTTCTGCTATCAACCAATCAGAATCAAACTTTCACTAAAAATTGAGTTTTTAAAACTCTGATATCAACCAATCAGAATGAAAGATTCACAAATTTTAAAACATTTTTATAGATCAGAACAAAACTATTTTCATAAAATTTCCCAATTAATCAATTTTGTTAATTTTTTCCAATATAACTAACATATACATTAGTTTTCAAAAGGAGATTTCTTGTCTGGTTTACATTTTTTTTCAAAAAAGCTTCAAAATTTGAATTTTCGGTCAAAAAATTTCAATTTGTTCTATTTTTAAGGAGTGAAAAAAAATTACCAGATTATTCTTTTTTGTCTTTTTCTTCTTGGTATTTTGTAATATACACAACCGGAAAGTTCTTTAAGTTTGGATAACCGGTTAAAAAATATTCCGACATATGTGAATATATTTGTCTAATCTCTAAAAAATTTGGCTAAAAGCTGTTCTTATTAAAAATAATTGACATTTGCAACCTTCCAAGGAAGAAAAAAAATCGTGAGCAGACACGCCACGCAATAATCTTGGGTTACTATGTTTTTTTCGTAAAACTCGATGGAAACAGAAATATCTAATAGTTTTTTTTATAATATAAATAAAAACTGGGAAGAACTTGACACATAGCAGCTGCCAATGATATGAACGATTTTTGCAGTAAATGGTGGATTTATATAGTAGTAGTAACACCTACGCAACTTCATTGGAAAAATTCAAACAAAACCTTCCATAATTGGTACTACTTCCATAAATGGAAATCGCAATGACACATACTGCTTACTTCCATTTTTTTTAATCACAAACTTAATTCTCTATTTTCGCCTCATCTGATCAGTTTGCTCATCAAAAACGTAACAAGAAAAGATATTAGTCCCAATTATTTTGAATTCTCAAAAACCAAACAAGAATTGGTTGTGTTCAGATATAAATGATAGATACAGTTAAAACATTTAACGTGCAATTTTTGCATCTGCAGAACCATTAAATCGTTTTGTTTATTAACAGCAAAATAACAGCAAAATAGTTATTAAATCGGTTTTTTTAAATTTGTGTCGGAAGTTTTCTCAAAACATTCTCAGTGAGAAATAATTGGTGCTAGTGAAAGCATTCAAAAGTATATGTAAAAATTGAGAATTTAAAGCTGTTTTTTTACGTTGAATTTTCAGAACAAACTGAGAGCAGCTTGATTGTTTTTAATCTGAAAACCATCGGAAGTAGAAATACGCAAGTTTGCCTAATTCCTAACTTCTGCAACATCTAAATACTTCTGAAAGAATGCTTCTTAGAAAAATTGATTTAGAAAGAGAAATCAAGTTGCAAATTGTGACAAATAAAAATTTTTGCGAGGTTTATTACGAGAAAAACTGTAGTTCTACTTAATTTTCTAATTCAAAAAATTGAAACTCCTCAGAACAAAATCTTTACTAATTGAAACTTTTTATGTTAAAGTTCACATAGTCAAGAGATCCTTTATCTGGTTCTGTTAAAGTCTCAGTTTGTTGAGAAATCTTTAGCAAGCTCCATTTTATTTTCTCAAAAAAGCTTTCTGCGTCAAGTTTTTTTAAATTCAAAATAATGAATTGTAGATCTTGAAAGCAAATTTTTGATTTATGCTTCATGTATCATCTCCAAAAAATATCGGAATTATTTCACAAAAAAATCCTCTAAAAACTTGAATTTTTGTATAAATAACCTAATCTATCGAATTATATAAAAATTTTCCAAGCATTACACTTTTTCTTCTTGGTATTTTGTAATATAAACAACCGGAAAGTTTTTAAAGTTTGGATAACCGGTTAAAAAATATTGCGAAATATGTGAACATATTTGTCTAATCTCTGAAAATTTTGCCTAAAAGATGTTCCTATTAAAAATAAATGATATTTGCAACCTTCCAAGGCAGAGAAAAAATCGTGAGCAGACACGCAATAATCTTGGGTTACTATTTTTTTTTCGTAAAACTCGATGGAAACAGAAATATCTAATGTTTTTTTATAATCTAAATAAAAGCTGGGAAGTACTTGACACATAGCAGCTGCCAATGGGATGAATGATTTTTGCAGTAAATGGTGGAATTATATAGTAGTAGTAACACCTACGCAACTTCATTGGAAAAATTCAAACAAAACTTTCCATAATTGTGTTCAGATATAAATGATAGATACAGTTAAAACATTTAACGTGCAATTTTTCCATCTGCAGGACCACTACTGGGACAGTAGAGACAAAAATGTTTTGCAAATCTGTTTTGACCACCAAAACTATATCAACTACTAGCTATCTGGCTTCAGTATCAACAGAACATTTTGAGAGAGTTTTTGTGTAAGAAAGTTATGAGGCGGGAAAATTCTTCGGAAGTTTTCTCAAAACAGTCTCAGTGAGAAAAAATTGGTGCTAGTGAAAGCATTTGAAAGTATATGTAAAAATTGCGAATATAAAGCTGTTTTTTTTACGTTGAGTTTTCAGAACAAATTGAGAGCAGCTTGATTGTTTTTAATCTGAAAACCATCGGAAGTAGAAATACGAAAGTTTGCATAATTCTCAATTTCTGCAACATCCATATACTTCTGAAAGAACGCTACTTAGAGAAATTGATTTATAAAAGGAAACCAAGTTGCAAACTGTGACAATTGCAAATTTTTGCGAGGCTTATTACGAGAAAAACTACAGTTCTACTTAATTTTCTAATTCAAAAAATTGAAACTCACCAGGACAAAATTTCACTAATTGAATTTTTTCGTGCTAAAGTTCACATTATCAAGAGATCCTTTATCTGGTTCTGTTAAAGTATCAGTTTGTTGAGAAAACTTTAGCAAGCTCCATATTATTTTCTCAAAAAAGCTTTCTACGTCAAATTTTTTTAAATTCAAAATAATGACTTGTAGATCTTTAAAGCAAATTTTTGATTTATGCTTCATGTATCATCTCCAAAAAATGTCGGAGTTAGTTCACAAAAAATCCTCAAAATGTTTGACTTTTTGTATAAATAACCTAGTATATCGAATGATATAAAAATTTTCCAAGCATTACACTTTTATGTTGGATTTTTTCTCAAGATATAAATTATAAGCTAAATTTTATTAAAATTATCTCAAAACTCCAAACGAATTAAGCTGAGTTTCAACTTCAAATTAATATTTTTTCAGTTTTTTCCTCATCTACTATTTTCCAACTTAACTTAATTCGAACTAATTTTTACTTGAAAAATGATTTTTAGATTGAAAATTTTATAATTTCAACGAATATTCAATAATCAAAAGCAGAATTAACATCATATATTCTTAAACCAAAAAATCTTTAAACGATTTTCTCATCCTGATAATTGTAAGTTGCTTTTTCAATCCTGAATTTTTATATTGAGGTAAATTTTTGGTTGAGAAAGATGTATAGTATTATCTTGAAAATTACAAAAGTTAGCAAAAACATACATTTTTAATCTTTTCTAGGTCAGTTTTCAATTTTTTTTCTAAAATTGTCAAACAAAAAATGAAGAAAACCGTTTTTTTTTAATCAAAATGCTCTACTCTTTGATCACTTTTACAAGCACTAAACAAGGAAAACTTTAAAATTTTAACTAGGCAAAACCTATCAATTAGTCGATGTTTTATATGTATCAAGTTTTTTTTAAAATTTTTTAAGAAAAACTTTACCACTCATTAGCGTATGAAATGAACTTTTACAACAAATGTATCATAAAAAAGCTCCGCAAGCTTGCAGGCAATGGAGTTTTTACTGTAGATTAAAGATTTTGGTTGGTTTTATATTGAAAGTTTCACGACAATTTGAGCTCGATTGTTGCTGGTTTTATCATCAATCAGAACGTTTGAATAAAAAAATAAATGACAGATCAAGAATTGTGATAAAAACAACTGTATTACTCTTAGTAGAGTTTTTCAAAAATATTGTTTAAGCTTTTCAGATTCAGCAAAAATTATGATTCATAGTAATTTCTATTTTTACAAAAAGAAGATATTAATTTTACCTTCTCTTGGAGCGTGTTTTGAGACTGCTGAGCACTTAATTTAACCTTATTAGGACAAAAAGAATGCTATTCCTTGCTCCTATATGTACAAACGTTACAGTTCGAACATTTCACAACCCCACAGGTTCTATGATGGCTTGACGCGTGTGAGCGACTGTATTCTGTGCCGCAATCAAGATATGCAACTCTTTCGTTTCTATTCAGTGATGGAATCTCAATAAGTATAGAAAGAATAAATGTGAGATTCAAATTGTCCCAAATTTTAGATAAGATGAGTTGAAGACCCTCAAAAAATGAAAAAAAAATGATTAAAAATTAGCAAATTTATTAACCAATTGTTTCTAACGTGGAAGAAAATCAGAATGAATATCAACCTATTTGATCAAGCTGAAATAAAAAGTCATCCCATGTAACCGTGGAGTTTTCAAAAGTATCAAATCAGAATCGAGCATTTCTTAAAAGTAATTTTTTTCTTTTCTGCTATCAACCAATCGGAATCAAACTTTCACTAAAAATTGAATTTTTAACAACTCTGATATCAACCAATCAGTATGAAATATTCACAAATGTTAAAACATTTTTTAGATCAGAACAAAACTATTTTCATAAAATTTCCCAATTAATCAATTTTAATAATTTTTTCCAATATAACTAACATATACATTAGTTTTCAAAATGAGATTATTTTGAATAGTTTTCAAAAAGCTCCATATTATTTTCTCAAAAAAGCTTTCTAAGTCAAATTTTTTTAAATTCAAAATATTGAATTGTAGATCTTTAAAGCAAATTTTAGTCCCAATCAAAAAGATACTAGTCCCAATGATAATGAATTCTCAAAAATCAAACAAAAAATGCTTGTGTTCAGATATAAATGATAGATACAGTTAAAACATTTAACGTGCAATTTGTTTATCTTCAGGGCAACTACTGGGACTGTAGAGTCAAGAATAATTCGCATATCTATTTTAACCACCAAAACTATATCAACTACTTGCTATCTGGCTTCAGTATCAACTGATCAAATTGAGAGAGGTATATTGTAAGAACTTCATAAGGCAGAAATATATCCTACAAGAAAGTTGAAAAATAAGAACCTTTCCAGGAAAAGTTTCAGGAAAATTTTTTCAGTTTTTCTATCTGATTTTCCGGTCAGTTGAACAACGATTATATACAGTCATGTTTTTTATCCAGAACTGTGTAGTATGTTGTGTTCAGATATAAATGATAGTTACAGTCAAAAAATTAAGCGTGCAATTTTTCCATCTGCAGGACAACTACTGGGACAGTAGAGTCAAGAATGTTTTGCATATCTGTTTTGACCACCAAAACTATATCAACTACTAGCTATCTGGCTTCAGTATCAACTGAACAGTTTGAGAGAGATTTTGCGTAAGAAAGTTATGAGGCGGGAAAATTCTTCACAAGAAAGTTGCAAAAATAGGAATATTTCCAAAAAGAAACATTTTTACGAAAAGTTTTTTTTTTAATTCAAGTTTTTCTGAAATAGATATGCAAAACTTCTTTATTCTACAGTCACTGTAATTGCTCTAAAGATATACAATTGGCACGTTGCCATTTTTGACTGTATCTATTGATTATATCTGAACGCAAAATACTACAAATTCCAGGAAATGCAACTTGACTGATTAGAATCATGGTTCAACTGACCCGAAAATCAGTTAAAACCACCCAGCTTGTGAAAACTATTACCTAACTGGCTTCAGTAGCAACTAAACAGTTTGAGAGAGAAATTTTGTTTTGAAAGATTTTCGCAAAGCAGGAATATTTCCTACAAGAAATTTTTAAAATAGGAACTTTCCCAAAACAAAAAATTTTCACGAAACTTTTTTTTAGTATTTCGAATTTTTAGTTTGACTCTACCTATTGATTAAAACAAAAACAAAATACTACACAGTCCAGGAAAAACAATATGACTAATTATAATCAGTGTTCAATGACCCAAAAATCAGTAAAAACCAACAAATTGTAGCAACTACTACCAAACCGGCTTCAGTATCAAATGAATCGTTTGAAAGAGAGATGTTCGGAAGGAAAATTATAAGGTAGAAAAATTTCCCACAATATTGTTTCAAAAATAAGAATTTTCCAAAAGTAAATTCACGAAAACTTTTTTAAATTTTAAATTGTTCTGAAATAGATATGCAAAACTTCTTGATTCCACAGTTCCTGTAGTTGCCCGTAAGATGTACAAACTGCATGTTAACATTTTTGATGGTATCTATCATTTTTATCTGAACATATCAGTTATACAGTCCAGGATATACAACTTGACTACTTGTTATACTTGTTCAACTGACCCAAAAATCAGTTATAACCTCTAAATTTGTAGCAGCTTGTAGCTTTATGGCTTCAAAATCAATTGAACAATTCCAGAGAGACTTTTCTTTGAAAGAATTTCACAAAGAAGACAGGAACATTTCCTACTAGAAGCATTTCCCTCTCAAACATCTCTCTTTCAAACTATTCATATGATATTGAAGGCGGTTTGGTAGTAGTTGCTACAAAATTGCTGGTTATTACTAATTTTTGGGTCATTGAACACTGATTTTAATCAAAAAATTGTATTTCCTGGACTGCGTAGTGTATTGTGTTTGTTTTATTTAATAGGTAGAGTCAAAAGAAAAATTCGAAATACTAAAAAAAGTTTCGTGAAAATATTTTGTTTTGGGAAAGTTCCTATTTTAAAAATTTCTTGTAGGAAATATTCCTGCTTTGCGAAATTCTATCAAAGACAAAATCTCTCTCAAACTGTTTAGTTGCTACTGAAGCCAGTTGGATAGTAGTTTTCACTAGCTTCGTGGTTCTAACTGATTTTCGGGTCAGTTGAACCATAATATTAATCAGTCAAGTTGCATATCCTGGACTTGTAGCATTTTGCGTTCAGATATAATTAATAGATACAGTCAAAAATGGTAACGTGCCAATTGTAAACCTTTAGAGCAATTACAGTGACTGTAGAATAAAGAAGTTTTGCATATCTATTTCAGAAAAGTTTGAATTAAAAAAATTTTTTCGTGAAAATGTTTTTTCTTGGAAGTATTCCTATTTTTGCAACTTTCTTGTGAAGAATTTTCCCGCCTCATAACTTTTTTACACAAAATCTCTCTCAAACTGCTGAGTTGATACTGAAGCCAGATAGCTAGTAGTTGATATAGTTTTGGTGGTTAAAACAGATATGCAAAACTTTCTTGACTCTACTGTCCCAGTAGTTGCCCTGCAGATGGAAAAACTGAATGTTAAGTTTTTTGACTGTATCTATCATTTATATCCCAACACAACATACTACACAGTCCTGGATATAAAACATGACTGAATATAATCATTGTTCAACTGACCGGAAAATCATATAGAAAAACTGAAAAAATTTTCGTGAAAATTTTTCCTGGAAATGTTCTTATTTTACAATTTTTTGTATGATATTTTCCTGCCTTCTGATTTTTTACAAAAAAAGCTCTCTCCTTTAAACTCTTGAGTTATTTTTGTAGCCAGTTAGCTACAAGCTGCTTCAAATTTGGTGGTTAAAACTGATTTTCGAGTCAGTGGAACGATAATGATAATCAGTCATGTTGTATATCCTGGACTGTGTAGTATATTGTGTTTCAGATATAAGTGATAGATACGGCAAAAAACACAATGTGCAATTTGTACATGAGTAGAGTAACCATTGAAATCTAGAGTCAACAGACTTTTGCATTTCTATTTCAAAAATAAGTTGAAAAAACGTTTCGTGAAGTTTGTTGTTTTTGGAAATGTTCCTGCCTTATCAAAATCTTACCAAAAAGACTCACTCTCAAATTTTTCAATTGATTTGCAAGCCAGCTAGCTACAAGTAGCAACAAACTTGATGGTAATAACTGATTTTTGGGTCAGTTGAACTATGATTGTAACTAGTCAGACTGTGTAGTAATTGTGTTCAGATATAAATGATGGACACAGTAAAAAAAATTTAACCTGCAAATTGTATTTCTTTGGGGCACCTAATGGCGCTGTAGAGCGAAGAATATTTTGCTCCTCTTTTTAGAAAAACTTAAAAAACTAAAAAAAAAATTTCATGAAAATGTTTTTTGTTTGGAAATATTCTTATTTTACAACTTTCATTTAAGAAGTTTCCCCGCCTTTCGAAGTTCGTACAAAAAACTTTTCTTGAACATTTCAGTTGATTTTCAAGCATGTTGGCTACAATTCGCTACAAAGTTGATGGTTTTTTGCAATTTTCTGGTCAGCTGAACCATGATTTTAATTAGCCATGTTGTATATCCTGGTTGCTGCGTAAATTGTGTTGAGATAAAATTGATAGATATAGTCAAAAAATTGAGGTTACAAATTGTATTTTTCTTGGTTTAACTACTGATTTTGTAGAGTCAAGAATGTTTTGCATATCAATTTTAGAAAAATAATCGAAAATTTTTTTTTTAAGACACTGATTTTTTTGAAAGTATTCTTTTCTTACAACCTTCTTTAAGGAAATTTTCCTGCCCTATCAAGTTCTTAGGAAAGATGCTCTCTCAGTTTGCTCAGTTGATTTTGAAGCCAATTAGCTACAATTTCACAAATTTGGTGGTTTTAACTGATTTTCAGTTTTAAAAAAATTACAAATATTCATGTTGTGTATCCTGGACTTTGTAGTATTTTGTGTTGACATCTAACTGATAGATACATTCAAAGAACATACCATAAAAAAGCTTTTTCATTTTGTTCAGCTGTTTTTGAAGCAAGTTATTTACAGTTTGCTACAAGTTTTGTGGTAAGAATTAGTTTTCGTGTCAGTTGAACAAGGGTTTTAATTAGTCATGTTTTATATTTTCGACTGTGTAGTTTATTTGTTCAGATATAATTGGTAGATACATTTTTGAAAATTTAACGTGCAAATTGTATTTTTCTGGGGCAACTAACGGCGCTGTAGAGTCAATACTGCTTTGCAAATCGTTTTTAGAAAACTTGAAACATCAAAAAAACGTTTCATAAAAGTTTTTTTTTTTGGAATTTAAAAAATTTTCCTGCTCTTTAAAATTCTGACAAAAATTTTCTCTATCAAACTGTTCAGTTGAAACTGAAGCTAATTAGCTACAGTTTGATACAAAGTTGGTGGTTACAACTAGTTTTTGGGTCAGTTGAACAATGTTTATAATTAGTCATGTTGTATATCCTGGACAGTGTTGTATATTAAATTGAGATAAAACTGACAGATACAGACAGAAAATTTAACATGCCAATTGTACATCAGTAAGGCAACTACTACTACTTTAAGGTCAGAATGTTCTGCATTTCTATTCCAGAAAAACTTGAATTTGAAAAAAAATGTGCCTGAAAATGTTCTATTTTCAGAAACACTTCTGTAATACAATTCTTTTGTGGAAAGTATTCCTGCCTTATGAAGTTTTTACAAAAAATTTCTCTCAATTGTTCAGTTGATTTTATAGCCAGTTAGCTACAAATTGCCACAAACTCTTCGCTTATAATTGATTTTCGGGTCAGTTGAACAATGACTATATTCAGTCATGTTGTATATCCTGGACTGTGAAGTATATTGTGTAGGGATATAATTGATAGATACAGTCGAAGTTCTGAAAATGCAAAAAGTGCATCTTTAAGGAAAGTACTGTGACTGTAGAGTCAAGAATGTTTAGCATATTTGTCTTAGAAAATTTGAAATACTACAAAAATGTTCCATGAAAAAGATTTTTTTTGGAAAAATTCTCACTTTACAATTTTCTTGGAGGGAATTTTCCTGCCTTATGAAGTTCGAACAAAAAATTGTTCTTCCAAAATTTTCAGTTTGTTCTGCAGCCACTTAGCTGCTATTTGATTCAAAAATGGTGGTTATAAGTGACTTTCTGATCAGTTGAACTATGATTAAAATTAGTCATGTGTTAATCCTGGACTGTGTAGTATATTGTGTTGAGATTTAAATCTTAACAACATTCAAAAAAAAATTTTAACGCGCAAACTGATTTTCTTTGGACCAATTACTGGCACTGTAGAGTCAAGAATCTTTTCATATCTTTTTTTTTTAGAAAACTTTGAAATACCCGAAAAAAACATAGCATGAAAATGTTTTTTTTTGGAAGTATTCTTTCTTAGCTTACAACTTTATTCTAGGAAATTTTTCTGCCTAATGAAGTTCTTACAAAAAAAACCTCTCTCAGTTTGTTCAGTTGATTTTGAAGCCAGTTATTTACAATTTGCTTAAAATTTTGGTGGTTATAACTGTGTTTTGTATCAGATGAACAATTATTAAGACTTGTCATGCTATATATCCTGACTGTGTAGTATATTGTGTTGAGATATAAATGATAGCAACAGTAAAAATAAATCATGTGCAAATTTGTTTTCTTTGGATCAACTACTGGCTTAGTACCAAGAATTTTTTGCATATCTCTTTTTGATAAATTTGAATTACTCAAAAACAACTAAATATTTTTTTGGATGTATTTTTATTTTACAACTTTCTTTCGGGAAATTTTCTCGCTCTATGAATTTCTCTCAAAACAATTCTCTCTCATATAGGTCAGTTGAGTTTGTAGACACTTAGTTATGATTTGCCACAAATATGGTGGTTATAACCAATTTTCGGGTCAGCTGAACAATAATTACAATTAGTCATGTTGTATATCCTGGACTGTGTATTATATTGTGTTCAGATAGAATTGATAGACACAGTAAAAAAAACTAAAAGAGCAAATTGTGTTTCCTTTGGCCAACTAATGGCTCTGTAGAGTCAAGAGTTTTTGCAAACTGATTATTGAAAACTTGAAATACTAAAAAAAAACGTTTCAAGAAAGTGTTATTTTTTTTAAAACTATTCTTAATTTACAATTTTCATTTTAGGTTTTTCCCTGCCTTTTGAAGTACTGACTAGAAGTTTCTCTATCAAACTGTTCAGTTAAATCTGAAGTCACTTAGCTACAATTTGATTCATAGTTGCTAGTTATAACTGATTTTTGGGTCAGCTGAACAATGATTATAAATAGTAATGTTGTATATCCTGGACACTGTAGTATATTAAGTTGAGATAAAACTGACAGATACAGTCAAAAAGCTTAATGTGCAATTTATACATCTTTAGGGAAACTACTGGGACTGTAGGGTGAGAATGCTCTGCACTTCTATTTAAGAAAAAACTTGAATTAAAAACGATTCAAGAGAAGGTTTTTTTGGAAGTTTTCCGGTTTTAGAACATTCTTGTGGAAAGTTTACCTGTCTTTTGAAGTTTTTTCCACGAGTTTTTCTCTCAACATGTACAGTTGGTTCCAAAGCCAGTCAGCTACAGTTTGCCACGTTTTTGTCTGTATATAACTGATTTTCAGGCCAGTTAAACAACTGTTAAACTTTGTTAAGTTGTTTATCCTTGTTTGTGTAGTATATTGTGTTCAGATTTAATTGATAGATAAAGTCAAAAAGTTTAACGGGCAAAACATTCCTTTTCAGGGCAACTATTGGGACTGTAGGTTTAAGATTATTTCGCTTTTCTGTTCCGGAAAAAAAATTCGTGAAAATGTTTTTGTTCGGAAAAACTTCTAATATACAACTTTCTTGTGGAACGTATCCTGACCTATAAAATTCTTACAAAAAACTTCTCTCATTTTTTCATTTAGTTTTGCAGCCATTTACCTACCAGTTGCTACAATTTCTGTGGTTATAAATGATATTCGGGTCGGTTGAACAGTGATTATAACTACTCATGTTGTATATCCTGGACTGTGAGAAATTTTGTGTTCAGATATAATTGATAGATACAATCAAAAATTTTAAAATGCAAAGCTTAACTCTTCAGGGAAACTTCTGGAACTGTAGAGCCAAGAATGTTTTGCATATCCGTTTTAGAAACCTTGAAATTTTTTTTTGGAAATATTCCTATTTTACAACTTCCTGCCTTAGGAAATTCTTACAAAAAGTTCTGCATGAAACTGTTCAGTTGATTCTGAAGCCAGTTAGCTACACAAACTTGGTGCTTTTAACTGATTTTTGGGCCAGTTGAGCAAGGATTGAAACTAGTCATACTGCGTATTCTGAACTGTGAAGTATATTGTGTTCAGACAAAATTGATAGACACAGTGAAAAACAATAACGTGCAAATGTACATCTTTAGGGAAACTACTGGAACTTTTGGAATCAAGAATGTTTTGAGTATCTGTTTTAGTAAAATTTAAATTGAAATACTGTTTTAGTAAAATTGAAATACTGATTTTTGGGTGAGTTGAGCATTGATTCTAATCAGTCATGTTGTCTATCCTGAACTGTGAAGTATATTGGGTAGGGATATAAAAAAAAGAAAAATATTTTTTTTTGGAAAAAATTCTTACTTTACAATTTTCTTGGAGGGAAGTTTCCTGCCTTGTGAAGTTCGAACAAAAAATTGTTCTTCCAAAATTTTCAGTTTGTTCTGCAGCCACTTAGCTGCTATTTGCTACAAAATTGGTGGTTATAAGTGGCTTTCTGATCAGTTGAACTATGATTAAAATTAGACATGTGTTAATCCTGGACTGTGTAGTATATTGTGTTGAGATTTAAATCTGAAAAACATTCAAAAAAAAATTTTAACGCGCAAACTGATATTCTTTGGACCAATTACTGGCACTGTAGAGCCAAGAATCTTTTCATATCTTTTTTAGAAAACTTTGAGATACTCGATAAAAAACATTGCATAAAAATGTTTTTTTTGGAAGTACTCTTAGCTTACAATTTTATTCTAGGAAATTTTTCTGCCTAATGAAGCTCTTACAAAAAAAAGCTCTCTCAGTTTGTTCAGTTGATTTTGAAGCCAGTTACTTACAATTTGCTTTAAAAAATTCGGTGGTTATAACTGAGTTTTGTATCAGATGAACAATTATTAAGACTTGTCATCCTGACTGTGTAGTATATTGTGTTGAGATATAAATGATAGCAACAGTAAAAATGCATAACGTGCAAATTTGTTTTATTTGGAGCAACTACTGGCAGCTTAGTACCAAAAATCTTTTGCATATCTCTTTTTGATAAATTTGAATTACTCAAAAAAACTCAATAATTTTTTGGATGTATTTTTGTTTTACAACTTTCTTTCGGGAAATTTTCTTGCTCTATGAATTTCTCTCAAAACAATTCTCTCTAATATAGTTCAGTTGAGTTTGTAGCCACTTAGTTATGATTTGCCACAAATATGGTGGTTATAACCAATTTTCGGGTCAGCTGAACAATAATTACAATTAGTCATGTTGTATATCCTGGACTGTGTATTATATTGTGTTCAGATAGAATTGATAGACACAGTAAAAAAAATAAAGAGCAAAATGTGTTTCCCTTGGCCAATTAATGCCTCTGTAGAGTCAGAGTCATGAGTTTTTGCAAACTGATTATAGAAAACTTGAAATACTAAAAAAAACGTTTCAAGAAAGTGTTTTTTTTTGAAAACTATTCTTAATCAACAATTTTCATTTTAGATTTTTCCCTGCCTTTTGAAGTACTGACAAGAAGTTTCTCTCTCAAACTGTTCAGTTAAATCTGAAGTCACTTAGCTACAATTTGATACATAGTTGCTGGTTATAACTGATTTGTGGGTCAGCTGAACAATGATTATAAATAGTAATGTTGTATATCCTGGACACTGTAGTATATTAAGTTGAGATAAAACTGACAGATACAGTCAAAAAGCTTAATGTGCAATTTGTACATCTTTAGGGAAACTTCTGGAACTCTAGAGCCAAGAATGTTTTGCATATCCGTTTTAGAAACAGTGAAAGTGTTTTTTTTTGGAAATTTTCCTATTTTACAACTTCCTGCCTTAGGAAGTTCTTACAAAAAGTTCTGCATGAAACTGTTCAGTTGATTCTGAAGCCAGTTAGCTACACAAATTTGGTGCTTTTAACTGCTTTTGGGCCAGTTGAGCAAGGAATGAAACTAGTCATACTGCGTATTCTGAACTGTGAAGTATATTGTGTTCAGACAAAATTGA
Organism: Symsagittifera roscoffensis; assembly: GCF_963678635.1. Classification (NCBI taxonomy): domain Eukaryota; kingdom Metazoa; phylum Xenacoelomorpha; order Acoela; family Convolutidae; genus Symsagittifera; species Symsagittifera roscoffensis. The sequence goes on from NC_087062.1 coordinate 5,416,690, forward strand.
TAGACACAGTGAAAAACAATAACGTGCAAATGTACATCTTTAGGGAAACTACTGGAACTTTTGGAATCAAGAATGTTTTGAGTATCTGTTTTAGTAAAATTTAAATTGAAATACTGTTTTAGTAAAATTGAAATACTGATTTTTGGGTCAGTTGAGCATTGATTCTACTCAGTCATGTTGTCTATCCTGGACTGTGAAGTATATTGTGTAGGGATGAAAAAATAAGAAAAATATTTTTTTTTGGAAAAATTCTTTCTTTACAATATTCTTGGAGGGAATTTTCCTGCCTTATGAAGTTCGAACAAAAAATTGTTCTTCCAAAATTTTCAGTTTGTTCTGCAGCCACTTAGCTGCTATTTGCTTCAAAATTGGTGGTTATAAGTGACTTTCCGATCAGTTGAACTATGATTAAAATTAGTCATGTGTTAATCCTGGACTGTGTAGTATATTGTGTTGAGATTTAAATCTTAAAAACAACCAAAAAAGTTTAACGCGCAAACTGATTTTCTTTGGACCAATTACTGGCACTGTAGAGTCAAGACTCTTTTCAAATTTTTTTTTTAGAAAACTTTGAAATATCCGAAAAAAATATAGCATGAAAATGTTTTTTTTGGAAGTATTTTTTAGCTTGAAACTTTATTCTAGGAAATTTTTCTGCCTAATGAAAGTCTTACAAAAAAAAGCTCTCTCAGTTTGTTCAGTTGATTTTGAAGCCAGTTATTTACAATTTGCTTAAAAATTTGGTGGTTATAACTGAGTTTTGTATCAGATAAACAATTAATAAGACTTGTCATGCTATATATCCTGACTGTGTAGTATATTGTGTTGAGATATAAATGATAGCAACAGTAAAAAATATATCACGTGCAAATTTGTTTTCTTTGGATCAACTACTGGCAGCTTAGTACCAAGAATCTTTTGCATATCTCTTTTTGTTAAATTTGAACTACTCACAAACAACTAAATATTTTTTTGGATGTATTTTCATTTTACAACTTTCTTTCGGGAAATTTTCTTGCTTTATGAATTTCTCTCAAAAAAATTCTCTCTCATATAGTTCGGTTGAGTTTAAAGCCACTTAGTTGTGATTTGCCACAAAATTGGTGGTTATAACCAATTTTTGGGTCAGTTGAACAATAATTAAAATTGGTCATGTTGTATATCCTGGACTGTGTATTATATTGTGTTCAGATAGAATTGATAGACACAGTTAAAACATTTAATGTGCATTTTTTCCATCTGCAGGACCACTGCTGGGACAGTAGAGTCAAAAATGTTTTGCATATCTGGTTTGACCACCAAAACTATATCAACTACTAGCTATCTGGCTTCAGTATCCACTGAACAGTTTGAGAGAGATTTTGTGTAAGAAAGTTATGAGGCGGGAAAATTCTTCGGAAGTTTTCTCAAAACTGTCTCAGTGAGAAAAAATGGGTGCTAGTGAAAGCATTCAAAAGTATATATAAAAATTGCGAATATAAAGCTGTTTTTTTACATTGAGTTTTCAGAACAATTGAGAGCAGCTTGATTGTTTTTAATCTGAAAACCATCGGAAGTAGAAATACGCAAGTGTGCCTAATTCCTAACTTCTGCTACATCCAAATGCTTCTGAAAGAACGCTTCTTAGAGAAATTGATTTAGATAAGGAAACCAAGTTGCAAATTGTGACAATTGAAAATTTTTGCGAGGTTTATTACGAGAAAAACTATAGTTCTACTTAATTTTCGAATTCAAAAAATTGAAACTCACCCGGACAAAATCTTTACTAATTGAAACTTTTCGTGTTAAGGTTCACATAATCAAGAGATCCTTTATCTGGTTCTGTTAAAGTATCAGTTTGTTGAGAAAGCTTTAGCAAGCTCCATATTATTTTCTCAAAATAATGAATTGTAGATCTTTAAAGCAAATTTTAGTCCCAATCAAAAAGATACTAGTCCCAATGATAATGAAATCTCAAAAATCACACAAGAATTGCTTGTGTTCAGATATAAATGATAGATACAGTTAAAACATTTAACGTGCAATTTGTACATCTTTAGGGAAACTTATGGGACTGTAGAGTCAAGAATATTAAAACGTTTCGTGAGAATGTTTTTTTTGGAAATATTCCTATTTCACAACTTTCTTGTAAAACATTTTCCTGCCTTATGAAATTTTTACAAAAAACTATCTTCTTATAAGCTTTTCAGAGCCAAACAGTGTAAGAAGTTATAAGATACCGACATTTTGTCAACCCGGGACACAATTTGAGATCAGGAAATGAATTTCAAAAATGAAACCAACAAAATCAAAAGTAATTGTAGTTACATTGGTTTTTCAGTGAGGTAAAATGCGGTTAAATTCTGTCTATACGATATTTAGATAAAAACGAAACATGTCGAGACTACTCGTTTGATTTTCCCTGCCTAAAGAAATTCATTAACCCTTCCACTGCAAATTGAAAAGGCTACTTACTTGTGCAAAGGGTAACTTCAGTTTCGTTACCCTCAACATATCCGGTATTCCCTGAAATTTTCACAAGGTATGTGGCACCAGGTTTCAATCCTTGCTCATTAAAAGCCTTTCCTATGAATTGAAAAGTAGAAGGATTCACACAAGCTGAGCTGTCTGATCTACAGGTGAGGTTGATCAGCTGCCGAAATGTGTCGTTTAATGCAGTGATGATACCATAGCCTTCAACTCCGTCAACTTCGTCTGAATTTGAAACAAAACCACTAATAGCCCGTATGAATTAAAAGCCCTTTTAATTTGACCACCCCGTATTTTGATTCAGGAAATTTTTTAATTCGCGACAGTCGGCAAATTTTGCAGTTTGTAATTTTTTTCAATTTTGAAAAATTTTTGACGCCCGCGCCTTTCATATACAACTTGACAAAAGTTGATACCTTTTGAAGGACCTTAACCATTCTGAAAAAACCAGAGTGATAAATTTTTTTCATTTCACCGAAAAATTTAGAAAATTGAATCTTTTTTTGAAACGAGTCTTTCATATTTATTCCTGGTACAAAATTGTCGAGTGCGTTTAGTCTTCCTTTTTTGAAACAACTTTCATGTAAAAAATTATATTAAAGAAATTCCAAAACCTTGAAATGAGCGGAGCAACTTGCAAAATAATAAGTGAAAGGTCAACACGCTCACTATAGCCTGAAATTAAAAACCTAATTTAGCTGGTTATTGTCTAATTAGCACACAAAAAGCCAAGCACAATTGTTTTTTACAAGACAAAATTAAAAGTTCAGGCAAAAACCAGCATTAAGAAAGTTTTAAAAGTTATTTGATTTGAAAAAACAACAGAATTTTAACAGAAGTTCTTTTGTATCTTAGTTGATAAAAAAGCTAAGAAATGAATTGAAATGCATTTTATACAGATCATGTCGCAAAAACTATAAATTGACTTTAATCCATTTTAAATCGATATACTTTGACATATACGTGAAGTTTTTAAACAAAAATTTCAATTTTTGTTGCTCGATTTGAAATACATTTTTGATCTCAATTTTTACGGACTTTATGTAAGCATGTAAATTGATTTAAATCAGTTAAAATGCAGTTTATCCAATTTTTTGTATAACTATTTTTTTGCAAGTTCTGTACAAATTATAAACAAGTTTTCTCGACTACGAAACAAAAGAAAAGAACTGGAAACAAAATTATGAGGTATGCTTTTCATTTGACTTTTTGTGTTGATGTTTGGCCTGAAAACAGAACTCCGAGTTTCACATATGTAATTTTGCTGCACAGAAACTGAGTTTTTATAAGTTTAGTGTTTCAAGTTTATGTCAAACTTAGAAGTTGTATGACTACCCGCAGTGACAACATTGAGATTGAAATATGTAAATTGATACGACTATGAAACAAAAGAATGACTGTGAAACAAAAGAAAAGAGCTGAAAACACAATTATGAGGTATAGTTTTCATTTGAATTTTTGTGTTGATGTTTGGCCTGAAAACAGAACTCCGAGTTCACAAAAATGTAAGTTTGCTGCACAGAAACTGAATTTTTATAAATTTAGTGTTTCAAGTTTATGCCAAATTTAGAGATTGTTTGACTACCCAGAGTGAAAATGACAACCTTGAGATTGAAATATGTGAATCGATACGAATGGATTAAAAGTTCAAGTTTTTAAGCTATAAATTGATTTTTTGATCTGAAAAACATCCATTTGATCCGTTCGTATCAATTTACATACTTTTATTCTCAAGTTTGTCACTATAGGTAGTCATGCAATTTCCAATTTTGAAAAATTTTTTGCCACAGTTAGATACAGTTCTCTAGAAGAAACAAATTATGAGAAAAACACATCTAGTTTTTTCCATTAATAGAGTATGACGCTTTTTTTCAATGATTGATTGTTACGACTAGCAGTTGTTCCTAAATGGATTGGGAAGACTAGCATTTTAATGGCTAAAATTAAAAATTAAACTTAAGACTTACGCTTTCTAAAACAATGTATACAATTATGCGCATAACTATAACAAAAAACTGTAATTTTTGGTATATGGCTAATTCTTGGGGGTGTAGCAATTATCATGTGTGCGATTAGCCTGCTATAACAATTCGTATGCAACAAAATAGGTGCGTATTATCCTGGGTTGACCTCCATACACCGAATATGCTTATCATACAATTCCATACATCAAGTGTGTGGAAAAATGCTTGTCATACAATTTTCATACAATTTCTAAAAATGGTTGAAAACTGGTATAGACTTATTTCTGTGGCTGTTTGATTTTAATAAAACAGTCTGGTGATAAAAAATTCTTTTTTTGTTTTTTTTTCAACTGCAAATCGAATTTTGTACGAAAACAAACATTTTTCGAAAAATTTTCTTTTGCATGCAAAATTTAATATTTGTGTGCATAACGTAGTCCTGATACGATAAAAATTGGCTTTTATTTTCTTTTCATTTTACTTTCAAAACGCTGAAAATTTCCATTTCTTTTGTATGGGGTGTTAATGTATGCCTTGATCAATGTCTGATAATTTGAAAATTCAAAAATTTAAAACGATCATCATTAAAAAATTTTGCCAAAAAATAAAAGTTTGTTACTTTTGTTATATTAATTGTGAAAGACAGCCAATTTCAGGTCATTTTCTATGCATTGTAATTGCAAGACCGTCCAACTTTTGGTGTTTTGATTAACCAAAGTCTTTGTCATTTGTGTTCGGTTGCAAACACAACCGAAAATTTTTCAGAAACTAAATTTAGGAAGAAAAATCAAAATTTTTAGTTTATGGAAAAACACCTATCATACAATTTTCATATATGGAAAAATGCTTATTATAGAGTTTTCATACAATTTTTTGTACGTATGGAATTATGAAATTGTATGACAAGAAGTTTCTCATATAAAGAAATTGTATGATAAGATGTTTTGGTCAACCCGGGATCATGCGATGACAATTAGCAAGCGATAACATGTGTGGCTATTAGCAAATAAGTGCACGCTGTTAAAAATTGCAAATTCGAGTAACCAAAAATTGAAATACTGAGTCTTCAAACTACATGCTTTTATATGGGCACGCTAATTGAAAGGTCGAATTTCCAAAGTTTCAGTGATCGCAAATTCGATGCTTGTCTTTGACATTTAAATTTAACGTAATGTAAAAATTAAAAAAATAGTTATGGGTTCAAAAAATAAACAAAATAGTTTGTGAGTTTTTGCGCGAACAATGTGTCAGGACTGAAAATACAGTTTTGCGTACAAATTATTTTTCGAAAAACTTGGAGAAGCAAGAAGCATAGACATGACTTTGCTACTATAAAAAAAACCAAAAATGCTTTAATTAGATTCGAAATCAAGAATATTATTAGCTTATTTTAGAACTTTCAAAAAAATATGATTGCTAGTTTTTGAAAATGCATTAAGAGATCGCCTACTTCTACGTTTTGTAAAATAAGAAAACGAAACTTTTCATTTATTTTGCACCAAAATTGCCCATGAAAAAAAATGCCAGTAAAATAAATGCAAAGTTTTGTGAATGGAATTAGTATGGTGATCATATCTGTTTTAGCGTTCATGTATGCAAATGTATTATTTTTACAAAGGTTATTCTGTGTAACGTATTTTCTAAGGTATGCAAACATTCGAAAAAGAAAAGTAGAGTCTAAAAAAATATTTACTCATATTACTCTGCGCTCTCAATTTGCTTTAGAAAAAAAATCCGACATTTCCACAACAGTTCTTGAATTGGCTACCAAAAACTTTTCAGAAAATCAAAATGGTATTTTGCGCATCTTGTTTATTGGGTATGTTTTCACGCCTACCTATGGTTAGCTCAGGGATAACTTCATAGGCGAAAATCTTGAAAAATTCGGCCGTCGTGTTTTGAGTCAGTTCAAAAGACACCGTCAGTCCAGAATCCGGGTCGGCCTCGACGCTGAAGTTTACAGGGTTCGGCACTAAAAATCATTTGCTAGTCAATTTCAATTTTTTCATTTGTAAAATATATTTTTTTGTTCTGATAGATCAAATAGAAGTTTTTTTTTCGAATTGGATTTTTGCCAAAGAATTGAGGATATTGACTTTCCTTGGTTGCGTTTTCAACACAGTCCTGCATTTCTAAATGTGGACTTTTATCTACGTACCAGTTATTGCGGTGGTGCTGACAACTTTATTGTTGATCGGGCGTTTCTGATCGTCAAGTCCAAATATTGTTACATTGTAACATGACCCTGCTTCCAAACCATTTAATGACGTGAATGATTCTTCCTGAATTGTGTAATTAACAAAAAAGTCTTCACTATCTGTATCCGGAAACTTTCTCTGGGCTTGGATGTTCCGAAAAACTGTCGTATTCTCCGATCGTCTATGTCTGTTGCGTTTTAAGACCTCATTGAAGGAATCCCAAGCCAGCTCAATCGAGGAAGACGTCGGCCAGTAAGCAAAAGCGTTGCGATCTTGGTCCGCTGAAGCAAGAAAAAGTACTGTTGTATCATAATGTTTGCTTTTCACCTCCTTTATTTGACATAAATTTCAATCCCAAGGTCGAGATTGTGCTTTACGTTCAAACTATTGCAAGCAAAGTTGACAATTTGCAAACCGCTGTTACCACAACTAAGCTTTTTTACGCTTTCACGGCGAATTGTTAAGGGTTCAGTGAGCGTAACGTGGTAGGAAAATGGTTTAAAAAAAGTGAAATTTTTTTGTGATTATCAATCAACTTTTCTTGTTTTTAGTGACAGTTTTGGGCGTGTTATCTTATTGGTAATCATCTATATTGTTTTTGGTAAAGAGTGTCAAGCCAATAAAGATTTGGTGAGTTTTTTACTGAAATTTTAGCATAAAAAACATTGTTTTGACATTTTTTTTTCGCCAGATTATAAAATTAAGGTAAACTTTAACAAATTTTGCGCTGAATTTCATTTATTCAGTAATCTTAATATCAGAATACATGCTGAAATTGAGATGCGTCCGCGGCAATCGCAACTCAAGAAAACTATAACCTACCGGTGAGATCGCCAAAAAATTATAATAATGACCGGCTGGCTTGTACGAATCCAAACATCCGGACATGAAATTTCTCGACCAAAAAGTCTTTACAGCAAGTAGATACAAGAAAAGTTCTCAAATTTGAATTTTTTGTTTCAAAAGTTAAGCTTCTGTTGGTTACAGTTACTTTTGCGTTTTCAGTTTGATTCCAGATTATAACAGTTTTTCTTAAAAACTGTTTTCGTTATAATGACTGCTTAACCTTTCTTTGAAATGATACTTTTTAGTTTTTGAAATACAAAACTATAGAGATGTTTTACCTTGTTGTGAGTTTTTCAATTTATTTGATCTATTTACCTTTGGCATTGATAAGATACCTGCCAACTATTTTATGTATTGACCATTTGTCGATCCTTTCATTGTTCGTAGCTGTCTCAGAACAAACATTTTATTTCACACTTAATCTTTCTCATTCTTTTAATTCTTTAGTTAAAGTATTAAAGTACATAACTTGTACATATTCAGGGTCAGTATTAGAACATTTTATTATTATGCAGTCAAATGAAGCGAATCTGCGCAGAATTCCTGCATTTTGGCAGAACCACACCATGGAGCCACTACAATCCTGGAACCACTGGAGCGACCAAATTTAATTGGCCATTATAGCGAAGGAAAATCTGGACATCAACAATTTGAGTGGACCAGAGGTACCAGAAAACCAGATTCCAATCCTTGAACAGCCTGCAGGAAGTGATTCGGAAAGGGAATAGGCCAGTTGGGAGGCAAGAAAAAGGACTACAATGAAGTCTTAGGAAGCCGCCAAAGAGAAGGGAATAAATGACAAAAGAAAAATATTCACAGGGCTGATAAGAGCAGCAGCCGACAAGAAGTTGGGATCCATCTGATTTCAAATTCATGGAACTGAAGGCAAAAGGGCATGCTCTCGGAAAAAACCTAGACTAAAAATTTTGTTTGTTTTTTCAAGAATTTTGGGACCTCTTGGACCTAGCTTTTAACAAATCTCCATACGTTACATTTGAGAGGTACACATTTTTAAATCGGAAAAAAGAGGCAGGGTACCTTTTGAACAGTTCTTAGGAGCACTGACGTACCTAGCTAGCACGTTTAAAATTAAAGAGTCCGACGAAGCAGAGTGGATCAGGGATGTATTTATCTGCAATATGAGGAATAGCGAGACCCAACGGGACAAGTTTCAAATCAATTAATATAAATAACCAAGTTAAAAAACGAACCAAGTCTTACAATTGAGAGACGCAGCACGTGTGTGAAACATGGAAATCCTTCTACAGAGGGACATCTAAATGTCTGTACAGCCAGATATATCATTTGTAAAAACTGTAATTAAAAAAGTCATTTCGCAAAATTATGTAAATCGAAGAAAAAAGACCAAGTGTACATATTGTAAATGACACTGTCCACACTGAAAATTGTAAATACATCCCATCGGAAGATTGCTGGAGCGAAAACCAAGAAACTTGTTGAGTAATTCACGCCTGGAACGAAAACGGTCCGACCGACAATGACAACTACTCAGTATTGAGCGTGAGGACAATTTACGACCAAAATGGATTGGAAATGAAGAAATTATTAAAAATAGGACTCGAGGGGGAAATGAATGCAAAGATGAACATACATGTACGTTCGGCCCGTCCAGTAAGTTTTTTGAAGCAGAATGTGTTACTTGAGTTAACACTGCGATATCCCAACATGAAGACACAACCTGTAGACAAACGTACGAAACACTTGTACTGCGGTTTCACAGACAGCTTAGTTTTTACTTTGAGAAAAATAGTAGTCCGAATTCAATCCAACGGGTGGATATGTGAAGAGACCTCTTTTTGTTAAGGGAGGACACAAAAGAAATATCCTGGGCAATGACAGCTTTCCAAAACTAGGAATCGAAGTGAAACAGAAGAAATTCAGTGCCGATCTGTACAGTAAGTGTCCCATCGGGGAAGAGTAAGTCGATTAATTTACAATTCTTGACAAATGAATTTTTTTTTTGAACTTTGAAAACCTGTTCAATAGAATTGGCATTAAACCAAACAATCGTAAACTTACACATTTTCATCCCCCTTTTAAATCGGTTCAAGCAAAAGGCAGAACGGTGCCATTAAATTTGTTATCCGGAGTAAATGAGGAGCTAGAAAGGATGGAAAATGAGGGCCATACTGAAAAAATCGAGAAATTCGACGAAGATTGCTTCATAAATTCAATCGTTATAACTGGAATTCAAGACGGTTCAATTAAAATCGCTTTTGATTCAAAACTACTGATTGGCAGATTCATTTAGTAATTTCGATATAATGAACCATTAAAGTCAACTCCAATTATGCAAAACGACAAGCAAAAAGATCAATTTTAGTAAAGTAGGAGGAGATACTACTGGTTTTTACAGATTTTACGGGATTTTACGGACTTGGCGATATGCCCAACTAGTTTCAAAGAGTCATGGACTCACTCTTAAAAGCAGTTCCATTCACAAATTGTTACATAGATGACATACTAGTGGCTTTTAAGGGAACTATTGAAGAACTCGAAGCAACCGTGCAAAGAATACTGGAAACCTTAGACAAAGACAACATAGTAAAATGGGGGGGGGGGGAATTACATTTTTTCCAAAAAGAGATAGACTGGCTTGGTTATAATATATCAGAAGCTGGAGGAAGACCTTTCATCGGAAAAACCGATGCAATAAAAAACCTCCCATTCACGAAAAATATCTGCGAACTTCGTTCATTCGTCGGTTCGATCAATCAAAATAATATATTCGTTCCAAACCTTTCCCTCTTCAGTTCTCCGTTACGTCCGTTACTTAATAAAAGGTCAGTGTACCAATGGGATATCAGTCATTCTACTGCATTCAGAAAACTTTGACATCAAAGAAAGAACAAGATTAAAAACAGATGCCTCTAATAACGGCCTAGGGGCCTCACTCGAACAGTTCCAAGGGGAAGAGTGGAAAACAATGCAATTGCCTTGAGCTTTTTAAAAGTTCACGATATAAAAACTCAACCTACGAACTAGAAATGTTGAGTGTAGTATGGGCATGTAAGCACTTTAGAAATTAATTACATGGCTCAGATGTTAAATTGTTACGGACCACAAGACGCTTTTTTACGCGCTTTCGGCGAACCACGGCAACAAAACAATGCACAGCAGATTAACCCGTTGGGTAAACAGACTTTTATCTTTCAGTTTTAAAAATGTACATCAACTGGGTAAAGATATGGAATTTACGGACCGTTTATCTAGATTACCCATAGGTAAAGCCTTACCCGCTTCCCACCACGATGAAGAATTTTTCGTGGCTTCTACTAACAAAAATCGTAGTTTATTAACGAATCTATCCAAGTTTATTTTTGTCAAAAGAGTTATATTAGATCGGCCGTCGGTCGCTGTAAATTCTTTTGTAAATACTCATCTCCCATCGGGAACGAGTAATTCAAGCTACGTGATTGGTCCAAAACGTACAGTTAGCTCTTCAGCTTCTCTTAAACTTAGAACTATTGCTGCTACCAATTCTTGTATTGCCAAGTCAATAAAAATTTGTTAATGTTCGCAAGTCAGGTCTGAAAATTGCTCATCAAATTGGTTTCCGATAGTTAACACCAATTCAGTTGTAAAACCATCTCATTTACAGATAAAGCCCTGCTTTATGTCATACAGCTTAACAAAAGTTTTACCTCAAAAAAAATAAGAACCGCGACTGTACCATCCTTTAATTTATCTGATTCTTTAGTCATTGTCCAAGAGGAACACAAAAACGCTTCAAAATTTAACGATAATCTATTCAATAACGATCATGCGGCCTTACAAAAACGATACAAAGCAAATTTTTCCTTACCTTTATCTCCGTTTACACCAGAAAACCATTGTTCCAAAAAATTTTCACAAATTACGACCAAGGACAACAAAGTTTCATGCGATCTAATCACAACTCTGAACATGGAACTCCCACAGGGAACTCATGGATCTTATATGAAAACCTTTGAGAAGGACCTGCAAACTAGAGACAAATAGCTCTTTCTGGACAGCAAGTTGTGGTGCCAGCAGCGGCCCGAGGGGCTTTCAGCTCTATGCTATGTAGCACGAGTCTCACCCAGGCCATTTTGGTATGAAATTTTTTGGCCAAAAATATCTGGTGGCCGCATATTTACAGATGAACATAGCACGATGGCTCTATGTAGCACATACCACCCGCGGTGCTTACCGGCTTTCGGTGTTTGAAGACCGGTAAGCACCTTAAAGTTTTGTAGAGATCAGATCACGTGAACAAACTTCCGGGCTTATCATTTGCCGATGAAGAGATAAGTTTAATCTTTGCACGCTTCTTGGAGATCGAAGAAATATATTCTTTTTTGCATAGACCGTTTTACCAAATTTCCGTCTGCAAAACTAATAAACAATACTTCGTCAAATTCAGTTATCTCCTTCTTGAATGAATATTGCCATCTTCACGGCTTTCCAAGAAAAATCAGAGTCGACTATGGGTCATGCTTTTTATCACACGATTTTAAATTCTTTAGGGAAAAGTTTAAATAGAAATTATTTAATGATTGTTTAGTAGGTGATTATAGAACACATTTACTTGTTGAGAGATTTGTATATAATGTCAAATTCAAACTCCTCGCCATGTCTTTCAAAATTAGAAATCAGCAAGTAATACCTAAGTTGACTCTCAATTATCCAATTGAAAAAAAACTAAATGGAACGTACGGATTTCCAAACATACGACCATCGGATGTACTCCGTTCGAAAAAGACTTCAACCACAACGCTAACACCAGATGAAAAAATTTGATCTCTATTGATAATCGTTAGGAGCCAGAAAAATTGATCATGTCGAACCTTTGGGCCAGGAGCTGGAAGTTACACGATGGGGCAGAAGACGGATACCAAGATGCAGAAATGGTTGCTTCATCAGAATGGGAAGCTAACCTTCCGCTGGTCAAGGTCTCTCTCTGAAACCGGACGACACCGATTCCTTTTAACCAACGCAGACGACTCTAACTCATAAAACTGAGCACTGTAGGCAATATTTTTTGCAAAAAAAGTCGAAAAAAATGGAAACCTATATTTTAATCCCGTCAAAGAGGCGATCGTTGGTTCATCGGATCGAACAGTTACTTTGGAAAATGGACCCAATCCACGTAAATCGGATCTAGCAGTCAAAGGAAAAATAATTCAGGGCCCTCTAAAATCCTTGTTAATCCACATTCAAGGGGTACTGGTAGCATAATCATAACAAGTTTAGCTGGAAAGAGAAAATTGTCGCCACCCAAGAAGACAATCCGGCAAGCTCTCGGAAGAGGACGACCTTTGGGAACCTGACGCCGACGCATGGAAAACGCAATCATCGACAGAAACTGTTGTCATTCCGGAAGCAATACCAAAATCGACTGTACAACTTCTTCCTCTTCTTCGCTAAATTTAAATTGTTGGGACGGCTTGATCGATGAGTGTTTCGAAGATGTTTCGACCAACAATGCCCCAATTAGCCATGAAACAGACAATAATGTTGATTTGAGTGTTACAGTTGAGCAAAAGATCCCACTCTCAGACAACGACGAGCGTAGCGAACTATCTGTCGCTGCCCACTCTAGCAGACTACCGGGACTATCAACATCTGCGTCAGAAATAGAACTAATAGTCCTGAACAACAAACCAGAGGAGACCCCCCTATCGTGACTCAGACGAGACCATCAGCCAGACCCAGAAGAAATTTGGGACCCCACAGTGTTACGTGGAACGTAAATACGTGGATAAAACGTGCGTTTCAGGGTCTGAAACGCACGTTTATGCATTTCACAGGTCTTCCCTCACCATATTTTGACAAATAATTTTTAAAAATGTTTTAGTGATTAAAATGATTTAAATTTTTTCCCGTTGGGGAATGTTGTGAGTTGCTCATTTTGTTTGATCTGTTGACCTTTGGTATTGATTAGATACATGCGAATTTTGTTACGTATCGACCATTGGTACCAGATAAATTGAAGGAAAACATAAAAAAAACTGTTTTCTTTTTTTTACTATACTATTTCCTAATGTTTTCAACCAGAAAAGGGCAGACGGAACATTCAGGGCTTTGAACTGATATACACGCAGTCTTGTTATATTCACATTTTGCTTATGTTTTTTAAAATTGTGTAAGAAAGAAAAAACGACAAATTGTAAAAATTTGGTTCTTTGCTTTAGGTGATGATGTAATTGATTAATGCAACCTTTTGATTGATGATCTACCACCGAAGTTGATTGATTGATGGTCTAATACCGAAGCAAAATACTACTTACAGCCTTCGAATATGACAAGAATTTTTTCGCCCAATCTTCCATAACTTTCAATCTGAACTTCAAAGTAGTACAACTTCCCAACAGTTAGTTCATTCAGCACATGCTCTAAAACAAATATGCAAAACACTAAACATTTTGAGTTTATATTTAAATTGTAAATTGATATGTATCAGCGAACTTAAATTATATTGGAAAATATGAACTTCACTGCAAAATTTTAAACTTTCAGACGAGAAAGATAGCTTTTAAATGCAGCAAACAGTTGATGCTATTGATCTTAATTTAATTGAAAAGCTGATAGACAAGTTTGTAGTTTCATTTTCGGGAATCAAAAATTTGAAAATTTCCAACAGAGAAATGAGAAGTATCGATTGATTTATGGACACAGAAAAAAAATTAAGTGTTTGTACTAAACATTCGCATTATTTTTAGCTTCAAAGAATTACATAACCTTTAAAAAGTATTTATTTTTTTGCTAGTTTTTTTTTAGTTTTTCGACCTTAGTATGGGGTAAATTCAGGCTCGTGTGAGAAAACTGGGTCCAAAATTTTATGCCTAGGAACTGTATAAAATCATCCCTTTTTAAAACCAATTTAATGCTTGAATGATGCAGATGGAAATAACAAGTTCACCTTTTTCAACAGTGGTTCCGATACGCTCCTGGTTCAAGAACAGTCTGAATCCCGTGTAGTAATTCGAGTTTGTACTCCAAGACAATTGAATCACTCTTGGAGAGAGTGTTTGAAACATGATGTCGTTAGCAAAACCAGGAATCGGCGACACTAAAACAAAGCCCGAACAAAGTGCTATCCTAACAAAACAAAACTAAAGAAGTTTCAATTTTTTTGTATAGTTGCGATCGAAGTCAGTTTGGAAAAGATACATGTTAATGTTGGGCGAAATGCTCAGCGCTAGTCGATCAAGGGAGGTTATCATGCAAGATCTTGCAAGATTCTTGCAAAAGAGGGTTATCTTGCAAGATCTTGCAAGATGGAGGTTATCTTGCAAGATCTTGCAAGATGGAGGTTATCTTGCAAGAATCTTGAAAGAGGGAGACTATCTTGCAAGAATCTTGCAAGATAACCATCCCAAAATTTCTGTCAAAAAACACAAAAAAAATAACAGAAATTAAGTGTTAGATCAAAAAAATTGATTCTAGAACGAGAATCCAAAACTTTTTCGAATTAATCTCAATTTTTTTTTTTCAAAATTGACAGTTTGAATCGTTAAAAATTGTGCAGACAGTGATGAATGATGAGCGTAAATTTTTATCAGTTTAATAGTTTCAAAAACACTAAGAGACCAAACTGTGTATTTTGTGAAATCTGAAAGGAACCCCCAAGAAAGACGGTCCTTTTATTCTTATATTGTTCGTTCATTCTTTTTATTCGATCCGACAAAATTTCAACATGTTTTGACATTTGTCTCTGGAAATTAGGAACATACAGACAAAAAATTGTGCGCCTAAAATTACACGCTTTGAAATGATTGTTTGCATTAAAGTTCCTTCACAAGCTTGACTATTTCAGCTCAAAACCTTCCATCAAAAATACTATCGTTAACAAGGATATTCAAATTTTTGAAGTCTTTATTAACGATGGATAAAAATCTCAACCATTCTTTCGTGATATTGAGGGTTTCACCAACTATAAAACTGAGACTTAGCAAGCTAAGGTCTGAAAAAGATTCAGATTGTGTAACGAGCCACCTAGACTTGTGGTTTTCTGAGGCAGAGAATCTCCCTCGCTATATAAGTTGCGATTTACGCTTGTTTTCTCTGCACTAGTAAAATTTAAACTCTTCTCGTAAAAATGCTTTTTATTGAGCCAAAGAAACGTGAATATAGCCGTGTATAAGTGTCTGTAGACCCATAGCTTTATATAATGTCAATCTTTTCGAGACTATTTTAACTTCGGTTGATTCTGTATGAATGTTAGTTTTCTCAATCTGGTTGACTTGATTCCAATCGTTTGGCTATTCATTTTCCGTCCAGTGGATCTTGATTTTTTTTACATCTAGAAAGTTCTGTTTGCTTCAAGACTGGGTGAATTGAAGAAAGACATGTGTAGTAACTCAATGAGAGTGACAATTTTTGAACTCATTAAGTCGTTTTTGTTAAAGTTTCGAGGAAATTTGACACACCCCAGCAAAAAAAACATGTCATTGCAATCAAAAATACGGTTACCGACATGATTCATTGCTTTTTCACTACAAATGCGAGCAGCGAAATTTCGTTTTCAAAAGGTTACATTTTGAGAAAGGTTACATTTACAAGAACTCAAAAGGTTACATTTTGTTTTTCCCTACTCAAAAAAATTTTTAGAGTTTTTTGGAAATGTATGGCCAAAAATGCTCAAATATATATAAAAATATTGTTATTTTTAAATATGAAGATAGATTTTAAAATTTCTCAAAATTCATCTTTCGTGTTCAAGAACAGCTTTTGATTTCAAAAAGTTGCGCGGTTCCAATAATCAGACAAAAACTTCAGAGTCGGCTGGCATCCCCCTTCACTTCAGGCAGCCATGTCAAACTACTCGGATATATTGAAGCGTCTAGTGAAGATTTCATGGAGAATCCATCAGCTCATCTCGATTAACGTGATTGTGTGAAAAAACTGAATAAAAAAAACCTAATTTTCATCTTGTGCTTAATATTTGCTTGTATTTATTTCTTTAAATTTATGTTCTCAATTGATGTACATTGTGTTTTTCCTATTTTGAAAGATTAATCAGCTCATCAGCTCATTTTGAAAGATTAATCAGTTTTTCCTATTTTGAGAATCCATCAGCTCATCTCGATTAACGTGATTGTGTGAAAAAACTGAATAAAAAAAACCTAATTTTCATCTTGTGCTTAATCTTTGCTTGTATTTATTTCTTTAAATTTATGTTCTCAATTGATGTACATTGTGTTTTTCCTATTTTGAAAGAATAATCAGCTCATTTTGAAAGAGTAATCAGTTTTTCCTATTTTGAGAATTCATCAGCTCATCTCGATTAACGTGATTGTGTGAAAAAACGGAATTAAAAAAACCTAATTTTCATCTTGTGCTTAATCTTTGCTTGTATTTATTTCTTTAAATTTATGTTCTCAATTGATGTACATTGTGTTTTTCCTATTTCGAAAGATTAAGGTATAAGTAGTCGATCAAAATTCGAAGATAGCCGCCTATTACAAAAAAGTTTCAAAAAAAAGAAGCTTTCTGGGGGCAACCAGAAATGTATTGTATGTATGCGTAGCTAAGACTGGTTCCTTCTTCCACGAACGCTACTTGGTTGTCTTTGCGTGTAAAGCTGTGATTGCCCAAAAAAACTATATCTTTAAAGATCTTGCAAAAAAAAGGTTATCTTTAAAGGAGGTTATCTTGCAACATCTTGCAAGAATCTTGCAAGATCTTTTAAAGAGATGCATCCTCTTTAAAAAAATCTTGCAAGATTCTTGCAAGATCTTGCAAAATAACCTCCCTTGATCGACTAGGGAGGCCCCATATCAACATGGATTTTTATTAATTGAGTGAGTTCAGTTTTGACTTTGATTTACTAAAACGTTTTATAGCGGCCTAGGAACAAAAATAATGCATCTTTTATCAATTAAGCTTAAAAATTGAACCTTCGCTGAAAATTAAATTATTGTTACTACCAATTGTTGCTTCATCACTTTTCTGTAAGCAAAAAAAGAACGAAATAAGTTAACTTAAAACAACTCATTAAATTATCAAACGGGTACACATCAATGATTGATACGAACACAGACACTAAAAAAAATAGTTGTTGTTTCTAGTATAAGGATCTTTCCAGGAAACCATTACTCGAGAAAGCCTTCTCATTTCTTGTTGATTTTTTTTTTGTATTCCAATAAAAATTCCACAATTTTTTTGTCCACACCAGTGGTCGGCTCAACGAAATGGAGTAGATACTCGAAACTTTACCAGAAAAACCACGATTTTACCACTGACTGTAATCCCTGTTCTGATTTGATCTGATTTGATATTAGGTAGCAAACTTTCCGCATTTCGTCGGTCCACAATCTCCATGTATCCTATCAATGGCTTGTAACTGGTTTCAACTTTCCAAAAAACCCAAAAAGGGTCGTTCGGGGCCCGTCCACGATGATTTTAGCCTTATGTGACAAGCAACTCTCGTAAGCCTAATTGGGTTTTTAAGTAAAAATTGGGCACAAATATCTAGCAAGGAGGTAAATGCGTTGACAATAGATATAGATGGTTCAGTTAATACAGTTTGGAGTTATACTTGCTTATTTGGTGTCTGGATTTTCCGTAAATAAAAGACGTGAATCGAAAAACATAAAGGAGTATTAGTATTTTCAAAAAAGCCTGTTTTTCTTATTGAAATTGTCAATTTTTACTGAAAACATTTTGTGTTTTGAAATATTCAAGAAAATCCATCTTTTTTTTATTCAGTCTGCTACGAAATATTTTGGCTTACTGAACACGAAGACTAAAAAATTACGAAAGTAACGGAAGTAACGTTACTGAACACGAAAGTAACGGAATATTTGTGCTCGGGTGGTTATATTTTCTTTAGACAAATTTTGACTTTTTAACTTGACTTTTTTGACATTTTTTTAAAATCAATAAAAAAGATTTTTGTTCTGAGCTTAATTGGGCAAACTTATTTCACCTGTGAATCTTTTTTGTAAAATTATGTGAGTCTGAAGTTTACTAGTTTGGCC
The DNA here is from genome assembly GCF_963678635.1 of Symsagittifera roscoffensis. NCBI lineage: Eukaryota > Metazoa > Xenacoelomorpha > Acoela > Convolutidae > Symsagittifera > Symsagittifera roscoffensis. Next base: position 5,435,134 of record NC_087062.1, read on the forward strand.
AATTTCGAAACAATTAACGCGTAAACGGTTAGTCTAGGAGCGAAATCTTTCATTTTGTACTTTATAAGGCGTGTTGTGGAAGATTTTCACAAAAAATCTCACATAAAAAAACTTCTTTTCATTTTATTTTATCACAGTTAATTTTTTCATATTATTACTGTTCCATAGACCGTAAAAGGCAGTCGGAACATTCAGGGCTTTCCTCTGATACGAGCAGTCTTGTTTAGTAGGCATAAATCCTTATAGCATAAACTTTAACAGGCATAAATCGTTTTCGTCCGACCAAGGCAACTTTTCTTCCCTAAATTGCGTTTTTCTTCCCTAAACTACCTTCGCTAATTGTAGAAACTGTAGCCAATTAGAACTTTCTAGTTTTTGGAATTTTAATTCGGATTAGCTAAAAATTCGACTTATTTTGCAAGCTGAATCTACATAACAACCAGCCCCTTTTTTCTAATGGGGGGAGAGATTGTTCAGTTTTTCCACACCTCATTTTAACCTTGAGAATCACAGTTGGCTCATTCTCACACATGGAAACCAGGTTAAAAATTCTAAACCAAATTTGGAGCCGAGATAAAATTGCGTCAGAAAAGTGTCAAGACATGATAAATACTACATTTCAAATAATATGGTCTTGTGGTTTGCTCGTTTTCTGTAACTTCAAAACTTTTATCGAATCCAGCCCTAATCACAAAACCATACTTGTCGCAAAATTCTCATGCAGCTGAAACTGTTTGCAAAAATCTGACAATAGTCCGTGCGAAGCTGAGACGGAAGCGCTTGTTTTTTAATGGGTCTAATTGACCTAAAAGCACCGCTTTTAGCCGTTAACATTGCTCATGCTCACCGATACTGGCAAAACTTGGCATTAAGTAAACAAGACTGCTCGTATCAGGGCGAAGCCTTGAATGTTCCGACTGCCTTTTAAGGTTTATGGAGCAGCAGTAAAAAAAAAAATTAATTGAACTAAAATAAAATGAATTTTTTTTTTCTAAAATTTGAAATTTTTTTAATGAAAATCATCACCCCACACGCCATATAAAGTACAAAAGATAGATTTCGTTCCTTGTAACAAATCAATTATGGCAAATAAGCTTCCTTCAACTATTTTGGAACTACAGTGCTGATTTAAATTAACCGGACAAAACACGTTAAACTTAAAATTTGAAACGCATTCTTCTCAAATTGGGTTGAGTTTAGGTGAAAATTTATGAATACAAAACTTGGTTAGAATTTTAGCAGAATTAATATGGTGTAATTTGTTCTGCGAAATTCGGGTCCGAAATGTTACCCCAAAATTGGGTCATTTTGGTTTTTCTTAGTTAATCAAAAATTACGCCAAAAATACCCAGTCAATCACAGACATAATTATATCAAAGTGAGCCCCTTAGGTAGCTCAACAAATTTCAAGAAGGGTATTTTCTCTTCTTAAAATACCCTTCTTAAAATTTGTTGAGCTACGTAAGGGGCTCACTTTGATATAATTATGTCTGTGATCGACTGGATATTTTTGGCGTAACTTTTGATTAACTAAGAAAAGCCAAAATGACCCATTTCTGGGGTAACATTTCGGACCCGAATTTCGCAGAACAAATTACACCATATTATTTCTGCTAAAATTCTAACCAAGTTTTGTATTCATAAATTTTCACCTAAACTCAACCCAATTTGAGAAGAATGCGTTTCAAATTTTAAATTTAACGCGTTTTGTCCGGTTAATTTAAATCACCATTGTATTCTAATGACGGATTAAATCTCCTCTTACGCGTTAATAGCGAATCATATCGCTCGTTAATGGGCCCAAATTGGCCAAAATGCCAGTCTTTAAACCTAATAATTTTACTAAAAAAAGATCACAGGTGAAAAATGTTCTCAAAATTAGGCTCAAGACAACAATATCTTTTGAACGATATAAAAAATTTCGTCAAAATGGCTAGTTAAAAATTTGAATTGTGTTTGAAGAAAAAGAACCCACCCGAGCACAAATATTCCGTCATTTTCCTTACGAAAGTCGGAACAAAAAACGAACAACTGCTGAATTGCATTTTTCTTCCCTAAACTACCTTCGCTAATTGTAGAAACTGTTGCCAATTAGAACTTTCTAGTTTTTGGAATTTTAATTCGGATTACCTAAAAATTCGACTTATTTTGCAAGCTGAATCTACATAACAACCAGCCCCTTTTTTCTAATGGGGGGAGAGATTGTTCAGTTTTTCCACACCTCATTTTAACCTTGAGAATCACAGTTGGCTCATTCTCACACGTGGAAACCAGGTTAAAAATTCTAAACCAAATTTGGAGCCGAGATAAAATTGCGTCAGAAAAGTGTCAAGACATGATAAATACTACATTTCCAATAATATGGTCTTGTGGTTTGCTCGTTTTCTGTAACTTCAAAACTTTTATCGAATCCAGCCCTAATCACAAAACCATACTTGTCGCAAAATTCTCATGCAGCTGAAACTGTTTGCAAAAATCTGACAATAGTCCGTGCGAAGCTGAGACGGAAGCGCTTGTTTTTTAATGGGTCTAATTGACCTAAAAGCACCGCTTTTAGCCGTTAACATTGCTCATGCTCACCGATACTGGCAAAATTGGCATTAAGTAAACAAGACTGCTCGTATCAGGGCGAAGCCTTGAATGTTCCGACTGCCTTTTAAGGTTTATGGAGCAGCAGTAAAAAAAAATAAAAAATTAATTGAACTAAAATAAAATGAAATTTTTTTTCTAAAATTTGAAATTTTTTTAATGAAAATCATCACCCCACACGCCATATAAAGTACAAAAGATAGATTTCGTTCCTTGTAACAAATCAATTATGGCAAATAAGCTTCCTTCAACTGTTTTGGAACTACAGTGCTGATTTAAATTAACCGGACAAAACACGTTAAACTTAAAATTTGAAACGCATTCTTCTCAAATTGGGTTGAGTTTAGGTGAAAATTTATGAATACAAAACTTGGTTAGAATTTTAGCAGAATTAATATGGTATAAATTGTTTTGCGAAATTCGGGTCCGAAATGTTACCCCAAAATTGGGTCATTTTGGTTTTTCTTAGTTAATCAAAAATTACGCCAAAAATACCCAGTCAATCACAGACATAATTATATCAAAGTGAGCCCCTTAGGTAGCTCAACAAATTTCAAGAAGGGTATTTTCTCTTCTTAAAATTTGTCTTCTTAAAATTTTCTCTTCTTAAAATACCCTTCTTAAAATTTGTTGAGCTACGTAAGGGGCTCACTTTGATATAATTATGTCTGTGATCGACTGGATATTTTTGGCGTAACTTTTGATTAACTAAGAAAAGCCAAAATGACCCATTTCTGGGGTAACATTTCGGACCCGAATTTCGCAGAACAAATTACACCATATTATTTCTGCTAAAATTCTAACCAAGTTTTGTATTCATAAATTTTCACCTAAACTCAACCCAATTTGAGAAGAATGCGTTTCAAATTTTAAATTTGACGCGTTTTGTCCGGTTAATTTAAATCACCATTGTATTCTAATGACGGATTAAATCTCCTCTTACGCGTTAATAGCGAATCATATCGCTCGTTAATTGGCCCAAATTGGCCAAAATGCCAGTCTTTAAACCTAATAATTTTACTAAAAAAAGATCACAGGTGAAAAATGTTCTCAAAATTAGGCTCAAGACAACAATATCTTTTGAACGATATAAAAAATTTCGTCAAAATGGCTAGTTAAAAATTTGAATTGTGTTTGAAGAAAAAGAACCCACCCGAGCACAAATATTCCGTCACTTTCCTTACGAAAGTCGGAACAAAAACGAACAACTGCTGAATTGTTCGTCTGTACTATAAATTGACGTGAATAGTTTTTCGTTAGAAAATGATAAATTTTAATTGTGCCCTCAATTGAAATGGAACGATATCTGTGCCAGGCTAAAATGAGGCTTACGCTAAGCGTTTTTAGATAACTGATAAATAGCTTGCTTTATCGGCCATCTCAAATTGCTGCTATCAATCAAGTCGCTTCAAATGGCCACCAGACGCTCAGGTGCTTAATAATTATATCATAATTTCTAAACTTTCAGCTCAACTTCCAACAACATTATTGTCAAATCGTTTATACATCAGTGCCAAATTTTTGCAAAAGTTCGCATGAAATGAAGGAACATTACGAAGCCAAAAGGTGCACTGGATAGGCGCACAATTTTTTGTTTTTTCTTCCTGAATTCCAGAGACATATCAAAATTTTGTCGAAACGTTCAAAGATAATGAAAGAACAAAAAAGAAGAAAGGGAGCTTCCTTGTAGCGGAATCCGCTTACAATTCAAAAAATACACAGTTTCGCCTCGTAATGAAAAACAGAGTTTTTCAGCGGCTAAAAAGAGCAGGTTTCCTAGCGTTTTTTGAAATTTTTATAATTGAAACTAGTCGTTTGTTGTTACCAAAACGTACAGTCTGAACTAACTATAGTCAAAAACTTTTTTCCAGCCAATTCCAGCTACCTTAGGAGTACCCGTGAAGTGTCGAATGTAAATCATGTATCTGGCAGCGCAGTTCCTAATTTTTTGATCTAGTTCCTGCAAACCTTAATTCTGCTCCTCCGACAGCGCATGAAAATTTGACAATGTTTTTGAAAGAAAAAATCATAAAAATTTTAATTGCGAAGAAAAACACTGCGGTTATAAAAACGTCTTCTATTTGAACAACGAAAACTTACAATTGTTTTTTTTTTCACAAAATTTTTTTGTACACAACGTATCTGACAGGTTCCTTCATGCAAGTTTATTCGAGATTTTATCTACAATCCTGAAACAATCCTTGTTTCTGACAATATCAATCTTTTTGTGTTCATCAAAGCAATATCATTGTCTGTTTCTGCATTTGCACAATTAAAAAAAATATATATTTTTGAATCTTACTTCAGAAAAAATTTCATTAGAAACAAGTACAGAAACAGCTGGCATAATTTCTCAGTTTTGAAAAAATTTTTGCTTCGAATATCAGGAAAGTTTTTACATAGAAGAAGAGCAAAACAGCAGAGCTACCATCTCTGAAACTATCAATAATCACCGATTGAGTCCGGTTTCAAAGACTTACCAATGTTACTCGGGTCTGAAAAAGCCAGACTTCTTCATATGCACTAAGTGTTTCGATCCTCGTGAAAAACTAGGAAACTATCAAGTTCAATAAAAGCTTCACAACGATAACACTAGTTGACAAAATTAAGCTCAAATTCCAGATTTTTCTTTGTAAAATGCCTGTTTTCAATGTAAATTTTGGAAATTTTCTTCGAAACTCAGAAGAATTTTTACATAAACTAAAAGCAAATGATCAGAGCTACCATTAGTGAAAGTATCAGTATTTGGTTTCAATGACTTACCAATGTAATTCGAGTCTGAAATGCCAGTTTTCCTCATATGCACTAAGTTATTGTCTTCGCGTGAATAAGTAACAAAAGTCTGAGTTAAGTATGAACAAATTTTTTCACACTGAGTGTTTCAATGTTCTCGCTGAGAATGTTTCACATTGGATGAACAAATTTTTTACTCCGCTTATTCAAGAAAGTGATCACTACAACGCAAAAGATAGTGCAGATGAGAACAATCTGGCTTTTTCAGACCCGTATTACATTGGTATGTCATTGAAATGGAAAATTGACAGTTCAAAGAGAGTAGCTCTGATGATTTGCTCTCGGTCTTTGTAAAAATTTTAATGAAGGAGCTGTTGTCCAAAGTGGACAATGAAACAAGACATTTTAGAAAGAAAAAACCTGAATTTGCGTTTAATTTTGTCCACTAGTGTAGCTCATAACCTCAATTGGTTTCGCGTTCTTTTGATTGCATTACAAACTAGTGAACAAATTGCATCATTGAGTTCAAAACGATTTGTTTAAATAAATATAGGAAATGTGAACAAAATTAACGAACAAAACTTGCGCGTGGATGACAAATGACCAAAATTAAAAGCGTAAAAAAGATAATACTGTGAGCCGCTTCAATGCAAGGAAAGTTTTGAAAATCTGTGCAAATTTTGTGAATTTTGTGTTTTCATCACCAACGCATTAATTTTTTATCATACAAAAACTCAGAACGTAACTGAAGTTTGTTTTGTTTGAGTTTTAATTTTTCAATTGAAACAATTTTTTTATTGATAAAAAATTATGTCTAATAAAAAATTTTCCATACACCAATTATGAAATTTAATTATGTATGATAAAACAAATTTTCCATACACCAATTATGAAATTTACGATAGTTAGTTTTCTTGCATGGACGCCAACTCGGGTAGTTTTTCTCAAATCAAAACTGTTTTTCGAAAACGTAATCTTTGTGACTACCTCGTCGAAAAATCGAATTATACATGTTCGAAGCAGTATTTATGGTCTTAATTTAGTTTGGTTACTTCTTATGGTACCAAATGTGGTTTGAAGGCTAGTCAAAAAATTTTTTTGAATTTTTACTTTCCTTTGTTTCTAAAATTTTCGCCAAAATGCTGTTCGAAAAAAGTTAATGAAATCAAAGAAACAGAAAAAAAAACTCTGAGCTCTTATGCATCAAATAGAAAATAAATCAATTTACGATTTGTTGAACTTCAAAATTTTTTATTGATTGACACCGACTCCTGTTTGATGAATAAACTCTTTTTAGGAAAACTTGACCCGAAAGTGTTTTTTACGATTGATTTGGTAAATTGATTGGTAAAAGAAAAACATTTTGAACATTTTGCGCGTAAAAGCAACAATAAAATTTTTGTATGAAAAAAATACAAACTATAATTTCTTTCATTTAAATTGAATTAGTTTTTTTGGTTGTTTTTATTCAAGATCTAACAAATTAGACAAAAATGACAGATCAAAAGATTTGAACTTTGTGGTATTGTGGCGCATCGGTAGTGATAGTGCCCAGCCAATATATGATTGCGGGTTCAAATCTCATGTGCGGTGAAATGTACAATGTGAGCTCATAGCTGAGTTAATCTTAAATAAAAACTTCGGGCTAGGCCTCTGGTTGATCAACTACTCAAATAGAACTAAACCTCATTTTTAAAATTTTTGGTAGTTTTTATTTTTTACACTGATTTAAACTCGATACTGCACAGTTTTTGTTATGTTTTTTTGTTTTTGTTGTCAACGTAGTAATTGTTTTTGTTGGTTGTTTTTTTTTTAATAAGTTTTTTGTTATTTTGATTGTGCTCTGCTCTCAATTTTCATTACTGATAGTTTTTGTTTTTTTCCACTTTTTTAATTTCGATACCGCAACTTTTGTTTCTAACAACTCGTTGATTTTTACTTACAGCAGAACTTGGACTTTTGACTGCAGTCGATCTCTTGGCCTCGTGAGTTCTTGCACCAAAGAGTGCCCCCCTCGACGCCCTCTCGTTGCTGACATTTTGAGTAACTCACTCCCTCGTGCACAAAAGGGAACAAACAGACGTCATCGAGCTCATTGTTCGGACAAACGTCACATATTTCTTAAAAGAAAAAGTCGATAAAACGCAAAAACATTTTTTTTCAATTAAAAGTTTCAGATTCAAAAATAATATGGGTAATAGTTAAACAAAAAAAATTGGGTGATTGTTTTTAAAATACATACCATGAGCTGCAGGAAATTCACCTGAAGCAAAAATGATTTCATTTAACATTTATTAGAAAAAAAAAGAATATAGCATTTTTTTTATTGAGAAAATAGAACAAAACTCACGATAAATGCCCGCGACAGAAGTTGTATCTTGCCCTTAAACAGAGGAATTAGTTCATGAACTGTCCTAGAAACTGCTAAAAACATTTGACGGTTAAAACCGGGATTATTGCTCGGGAATATTGCTATAAATGTACTAAATTCGTTTAAGCTGTATTAGATTTTCATGGAAATGATTTTTTTAGCAATTGAAGTAACCAAGTCCGGTGGAGGCTGAATAACTAACAAAACTCTAAAATACTTACAATTTCGGATGTAAAACGTAGTCGGGCTGCCCAAAAAACTTCCTCTTCGTGGCAAAATTGAAACTTCGAAGGTCGAACACAAATCCAAATCGTCAAGAATTACACCAAGATCTTAACAAAGCAGTTGATTTGCGGGGAAGATTGTTCACTTGGTCCATAAATATTTATTTTGAGTAGCAACTCGGTGAAATAAAGGATTTTAAAGAAGCTATCATATAATAATATCAAAGGGCATACATTTACATTTTAAGATCTCGTAAAAGATTGAAAGCCTGATTTAAAAAACTAAGTTCAGTTCAGAGTCGGATCATTTTAAACTTATTGAATTTCGGAATGCAGTCTGTAAGGAGACAACCGCGTGTTAATACTCGTCAGAAAATAGGGAAATACTATATTTACCAACGAAAACTGAGAAGAACGCAAACTTACGAAATAATTAAATGATAATTGTTCATCATCTAAGTTTGCTTCTGTTCTTGTTCTGGTTGTTAGTATAGTATTTCGGTTAATTCCCATTGGTTCCAATATTCATAGGTTCCAAAAAAAAATCAGTCGCATAAGTTCCAAAATTTATTTTCTTGAATTCTGATTGGTTGAAATTTAAGGCAACGAATTTATGGATTGATTGTTACTGTTCAAGCAGCATAAACTCAAATGCAGAATAGTGACCGCCGCAGGGTAGGACACTATACGAATAGAGGGTAGGACTCTATACGTATACCCTCGTATAGAGGGTAGGACTCTATACGAAATTTAGAGCCGGTTATCCCCGCAAAACGGCGACGCGCGCGTAGCGCGCCCACCGGCGACCTTAAACCGAAACAGGCTAATTTAGTCTTTTGACCAAATGAAAAGATTTGGAAATTATGCGACTGCTTTTTTACTTTGGAACCTATGGCACTGATTTTTTATTTTGGAACCTATGAATACGCACCAGTATTTCCAGCACCAAAGTTTCTCAAGCTATCATATAATAACTGGCAATAATAATCGGGGGCTATTCTCATGCGCGAAGGACCGAATGCGCGAAAAAGACCGAAAACAAAATTAGCCGAAAGTCAATTTTTAAAAAGAAGCAATTGCAATTCAATTAAAATGAATTAAATGAAGCTATATTTTCAATCTTTCTTAACGAAACCCTTGAAATACAAAATGTGTTTTAATCCGACGGCGGTCAGTGACAATTTGAAAATTTGGCATATTTCTGCCGCTTTTATATTCGGCCAATATCAATATTCAGCCCCTGGAAGTGTTTACGTTCTTTCCAAATTTTAGATTACTGAAATTTGATTGGCTGATTTTTCTTTTCGCGCATTCGGCCCTTCGCGTATGAGATATTCCACCATACTAATCTATTATAATGGCTTTTCATTGCATGTCTCTCTAAAATTTGAAAATAGTCGATTATAACCGATTAAATTCGATGTTTATGTTACTATTTTTAACAATTAACTCCATTCTAATCTCTTATAATCAATTTTAATGAATTTTTATCCGTTTTTTTCTAAAAGTGGTCAGTTTTGTTTAAGAACTGCTCAGTAAATTCAAAACTTGAGCCTTGCTTTCTCAAAACAGAAGTTAGTTTGGTTAGAAAAATACTATCATAATTTTTCATTTTTGATTTGTAATTAATTCGTGGTCGTAATGTACCCTTTTGGTTAATTTTTTCAAATTGAATTCCTTTTTTAATGCTTCGACGCGTTGTTTTAATTTATTTTGGATCCAAAAACTTCAGGAGCTTTAAATAAGGTTTTAGCAAAAAAATGATTCTCATGAAAATATTTAGAGCGAAAAATGTTCAATCGAAAAATTCCTTTTCTTGCTAATATAATAGAAAAGAGTGCTCAAATTGGCGATACACTATGGACTATAATGGCAACATTTTTGGCAAGTTTTTCTCAGTATTAACTCTTTTTATCCGAGAGTTTTTGTAGCAGGTTGCCAACTTACTGAAGAGCATGAATACGCGGTTGTCTACTTATTGCTACGTATCCTGAAATTTTGTTTAGCAATCTGCAAACTTTTTTTCGCTCAAGTTCGAATTTCTTGTTTCAGACTTTTAACTTAGTAGTTTTAAGTATAAAGGACTTATAATTTATCTAAGGAAATAGAGATGATCATTTAACAACGAAAGTTTTTTGTCCTTCAACTTTCAATTTTTTACTCATTGATTTTTTCTTCATATAAATTAGCAGCCTCTTTTTTACTGAGACATTCAAATGTAATGAAAAGTGATGAAAAAATGCAATTATATATGAAAATTGTTCGAACAGCATTTTTTCAAGGAAACATCTATGAAATTGTTTTATAAGCCTTCTTGTTGTACGGAGATCAATCCTATTGGTTGTTTTTTGGTCCGATTTTTGATTAAATAAAAATGTGAATTTTCTTAGTGTCTTTACACGTGCTTGAATGAGTTTTAAGGCAATGAAAAATGCTTAAAACAAACAAAACAAATCTCAATACTTGTAAAAGTGATTTAGTTAAAAGGGATAAACACTTGATACTGAACACAAAAATACCTCGCGACGCCAAATTTGCTTACGTTGGTGCTAATTTGGGTTCCACAGGCTTGAAACTTTTTCTCCGATTTGTCTTTATTTAAAGCCTCATTAACCTAATCAATGATCTTGGCTGAAACCTTATCTTGATTTTTCAGAATAATTCATGTTTGACACCTCTTTGATGAAACTAAACCATACTTAGAAAGCGAGATCATTGATTGCTTCTTTAATTTGCTAAAATTTTAATTTGTTGATTGAACCAGAATCTGAAATTACAAAAAACTCAAAAGTCAAACCGCTCAATTTCAATTTGAACGTAGAAAATTGCCAAATAATTGTAACTATCAATGAATATAACTCATGTTTTCGTTTTTTAACCCCTATTGTTTAATTTAGTTGTTTTCAGTAACCATTTGTTAGAAAATAGATTTATTAACTGTGAATAAGCGCTGAAAAATGAAATGTGGTTGCTACATTCATTTTTTTTTTTCGTTAGAAAAAAAATGCTGACCAAGAACACCAATTCATTAACGTTCATACCTATAATTGACAATTAAAACTTTTTAGCCGTATTGGCGGTATTGGCTAATTGACACCTACAGATAAAAGATTCGTTTCAAAACAATTTAGGAGTTTTAGCTGAAGCTCATCAAAAAAATAATCAAATAAATTTCAAAAAAGCTTTCAAAAAACGTAATATAGCGGAGTCTTGCAAGCTGAATTTGATTGCTCATGAGGAGCTTTTGAAGGAAAATCTGCCTAATTGGTAGCTTGTCAACTCGCATATGTTAAATTTTTCATACTTTTCTCATGTCAGTATTACGAATTTTGGGCAACGTCTTTCATAGTTTGAGTAGTATGGACATTTTTGTTTTCATGATACACCAATAGTTTTGCAATGCCGCAAAATAATTATGTGTTCCAAAATTAAAACAAACTGTAGTTCCTAAAGTCAGACTTTTAACAACTTTGTGCATATTAGTTTCTTTGAAGTTCTTGGTCTTTAAAATAATATATTTTGAAAACAAAACTGCTAGTTTAAGGTCACAAATTTTTCTAACGAACATAAACATTGTTTCACTTAGTTTGAAGTTGGAAATCAAGAGGTTCGACAAAAAAAACGGCTCAAAAATAACAATGATTCAGCACCCAATTGATTCAGAAAAAAATAACAATTGATTCAGCAGCTTAATTCAAGTCTTAATAATTTAAATCGAAATTCAATTAACAAATACAACAAAATTGACACGCGTCTCTACTTAACTGGTTGAAAATGGATTGATATTCTGTCATTGAAATTGAAAGAAAAAACTTCAAAAAAGTTTGACTTGAAAATTATCAAACATTGCCAACTGACAGTTGCAAAAGAACAAGGAACACGAGGAAACTGAAAAATTGTACCTGTTCATTTAAAAATCTTCAATTTTTCTGAATTTAGATGGCATTAACGATTTATGATTGACACTTTTTTTAAAAAAAAATTGACCCATTTTGAGAAAATTGGATCAATAAGTAAAACTTTTGTTTCGCTGGGAAATCAGATAATTAATTTCCATTTTCGAAATGGTTTTTCGCGACCTTCACAATTTTACTGATCGTTAGTGGAGTTTGCCTTCCTTTTAACACTGGTAATACGCTGAACTTAAAAAAAATCACAAATCAAACCGCCAAAAATCAATATTGAGCGTGAAAAAAATATGATTTTTTTTCCTGAAGAAATAAAAATCAGCAAGACTTCTATTCTACAAGAGATCACTACGTTCAAAACACCTAAGAACTGCGTTAGAGTCCTAATTCAAAAGTTTGCTCAAAACAAGCAGTTTTTGAAGATTCAGCCGCTCTAATCAGGCTTCTTGTTTCTTTATTGAATTTTTACTAGCAACCATAAAACGATGACTCACATTGAAGCCAAATTTTAGGTTTACCTTTGATTGATTTCTTCAATTCAAATTCTCAATTCTTGCATGATGGTTCAAAGTTATTAGTTTTAAAAGATTCATATTCATACTTATGCATTCATAAATTAAAACAAACTACAGTTCCTAATCTCAAGTTTCCAATAATTTGAGCACATTAGCTTCTATAAAGTAGTTTTTGGTTAAAAAAAATGTGAACTTTGAAAAAAAGCCGCCAGCTTAAAGTCCTATTTTTCTTAAAAACATTTCAATGTACACATTGACATTTTTTAAGATTTATCCTCAAAAACTGCTATTTCGGAGTCGGATTTGGTATAAAAAATTCAACCGAGTGCAAATCTTTTGTTGCTTGCTTCAAAGGTCTAAAACTGCTCGTATTGAGCAAAACGCTGTTTTAAGTCTCTAAAGCAGTTTTTGACAAATGATTTTTTTGATCAAATGTTTAAATGTTTAAAAAGTCTTTTCTTTGAAAATTATTTCACGCAATTTCAAAGATAGTTTATCAAAACATTGAAAACAAGTTAAGGTTAGATGCGCGTCAAATTTAGAATACTTTCCAATCGAATTTCAGTTCAAGAGTTATTGCTTGAGTAGAGCTGTTGAATCGATAGACTTTTATGATTTTTTGAGCGGTTTGCCTTGTAGAAACCTTTGGTTTTCAATTTCAAAGTATGTGAACCAAGGTCTGTGTGCGTTGCGTCAGAATAGTTTGGGGCCTTAAACTAGCAATTTGGTTTTCAAAAATATACAATTTTTTATAGACCAAAACTTTTTTCAAAATGGCTAAAGAGCTCAAAATTTTTACCTGAAGAGCAGTAATTTTTGTATTTTGCGAATGCCTGAGTATTTTGTGGCGTTCCAAATTCATCGTTCCATCGTAGAAAAAATTACTTTTGCTTTGACAATTTTGATATAGTTTTTTAATAAGGTCACAGTTACAGGGAACAATTGAAGAAAACATTTGCTTGGGACATTAGTAAACTAAGCGTTGGAGGAAACTTAGAGCCTTAGGCAAAAAAATGAAAATTTGGTGGTATTCAACAAGGGTTGGATCTAAAAGATTTTGAAAAATGCGATCTTTTCAGACTTCTAAAAAAGCAAATTAATTAATTCTGATAAATGGAAGTTGCAAGATTGTTTTTCAAAGCGTGAGCTCGCACTCTGATTCTCTAAATTGATACGCTCTTAATTGTGTTATTAAGATCCAATTAGTACAATTGGCCAAATAAGTGTACCAAAGTTCACATTATAAGCCAAAACTTCAACGAAGGTGTAACGTTTTGAGCAAAAATTGCTGGCCAAACCTTTTCTTTAGGATGGTAAACTATATGCAATTATATTTGATTGAAACTTCATAATTGTCCAAAAAAACTTTGTATTAAATGTTTTAAAAGCAAACTTTTTTGAACAAAAGTTCGACAAATTTTTGCACACGAATAGTAATTGATAGAAGTTGTATTAATGATATTTTGGTTTTGTTTTCCTTGCTGAAGTTTTTCGGAAAAAATCATAAAAAGTTTAAGAGAAAAGGTTTGAAAGCTTTTAATTGTATTTCTGTAAACTTTGAGCTGTTGTTGTTTTTTTGAAGATATTTGGCAGAGTTTGCTATTGATACTTCAATAAAAATTTTGTGATAAAAAAACTGAATAATTAAATTTTTGTGTTAGCAAATGATTTGACCTTGATTCAATCTTCAATATTCAACTTAAAGATATTATTCAACCCAAACACTTGATATACTTTGTAGACGAGAACTTACATCTCCACTTCGGTTTGCTGAACTTATATTTCGCTTGAATGATATAGTACTTTAATCTACCAAATTTTAGCTTTTAAATAAGTTTGCGGATGACTTTATGTTCTAACGAACTAAACAAACAGACAAATCACATGCATTCAAGCCAAATAAATGTTTACTAGATTTTGACATCCTTCAACGGTATATTTTCAATTTTTGATTCAAATAAATCAATTGAAATCAAATAACTTTTTAAATTTTGGTTTAGTTGATACAGGTAAGTTTCCTCTGAAACAATCAAATATATCAAAGTTTTTTGTCTTTATCTATTTCCACCAACAGTAACAATCAGGGGCGGATTTAAAGTGGGGAGTGGAGGACGCTTCTTTCTTCAGATATACGACCCCCTGCCGACCCAAAAGGTCACACTTTTGTACTTTTTTGAAAATCCGCACCCCCCTCCCCCCTCAAGAAAAGCCTACATCCGCCCTTGGTTATTACAAGACTCACTCAACATGTGACTCACTTCAAAACTCACTTAAGGTCACTAGATTTTGAGAGCATTTTGGTCAAAACATAACGTTTTTAGGGGCTTTTCGGTTTTTCTTAGCGAATATTTGGTTTCATAGAAACAAAATTAAACATACGATCTTTGTAAGCTGCAACTTTCGTAGCGAAAATTCCGTTGACTAGTACTTCGAATAAATTATTCTGATTGGTGCTAATGAAGTTCGGACTGCTTCTCCATGTGACTCTACAGATCGAAGCTGCCAGCCATTCGTATCTCCAGTCATATATCGACACAGTGATTTCTAAAGCACATGGAAAGATGCAATCAAGTTTTCCAAGCAATCAAAATCCATTTTTTTAAACTGTGAATTCAGAAATTCAGATTTTTTTGTCGTGATGAAAACTCTTTTCAAATAACTTATTTGTCAAGGCTCGATATCACTGAGTCTTGAATATTGTACAAGGCAAAAATATTATGGGGAGTTTAAAACAATTGCACAGATAAATCACAGAATTAATATCCAAACGCAAAATAAAAGGATATAGAAGTTTTGCTTTGCTCAAGTTTCGCAAAGCTTTTATTTTCACATAAAAAAATAAATTGAATTCCACATTTCAGGGGCGGATTTCTGATTTGGGGGGGGGGGGGGGTAGGAGCGGACGCTCTTTCCTCAGGGATTCGACACCCTGCCGACCCAAATGGTCCCCCCTTTGGTACTTTTTAGGAAATCAATTTATGGCCAACTGAACCTAAACTTTTTCTAAAGGCGCATTTGGCGCCAATAAAACTAACTCTGAGGGGGAGCGCGCGCCAAAAAGAACGCATTTTTTTGTCAACATTTTCCAAAAAGTGCCCAAAAACGGCTTTTTTGACCTCTTTTTTCAAAGCGGCGCAGAAAATTTGCCAAAACAGCGTCTCTTTGCGCTTAGGAGAGCTCGGAAAATGAATTTGATCGACCTAAAAAAAAAGTCGTCAAAATTTTTTTGAAAATCCGAACGAGAAAATCCTAGATCCGCCCCTGCCAACTTTGATCTAACAATGAAATTTAATAAAAAATTCATTTGAGCAATTTGAGCAATTTAGAAAAATTTAGAAAAAAATATCGCTAAGAAATTCCAAACACTAATTTTAATTGGGTAAAATTAGGTTTCCAAGGCTTAAAATAAGCATAAAAAACCAATATAAATCAGCACGCTCACCGTATTAGCAGAAAAAAGATCAAAAATTTCAAACTCGTTTTTTTGACACAAAAAAAAATATTTAAAACTATTTCGGGTTCCTCGAATTACGAACTAAAATTTTTTTTTATATCTATCGAACAGTCCTGATGCTTATTTGTGGTACCTGATTTTGCGTGGAATACAAATAAATTAACAAAACTAAAACACTTTCGAATACAAAGTTTCTCCGCATTTTTCAAATGGTCGGAACAAAAACAGGATAATAAACCGCGATTAACTTGAAATTGTTCATGAATCACCAGCAAAAACTAGCAGCTCGCGACACACTTCTATCAACTAACTTCTTTTAGTACCTAACAAATCAAAATCCCCAAAAAAATTTTGAAGACTTTGAAATGTTTTTCCACGTTACTCTGAAAACACTTACTAGTGGTAGCCTCGACAGGATCTGAGAAGTTGCTGCTCAGCACGCCTTGAGCGCATACCGGACCCTCATTGTCTGAAATAAAAAGCTAGGGGTTAAATAATTTGCGATACCTTAGATTTGCTAGATCCTAGATTAGCAGAAAACGCTAAATCACGCGCATCACAAACTCGAGTGCACTGGAGCAAAATTACTTAAAATCTTTTTATGCGACTGCCAATTTTTGTCTATATTTTTTTGAACAAAACGGCTCCTTTCAAGCTGTTTATCGAACTTAATTATCCGACTTCTAAAAATCTTTTTCAAACATGGATGTGTTGTATCTACAATTAAGTTTTGCATCTACTTTTCATAATTTCTGGTGGTTTAAAAGATCTAAATAATTGCAATTAATTTTTCACCAATTGACAATTTCCGTGCCCTGCCAACAAGTTACATAGCTGGAAACTAACCTTCAATTTGTACTTACCACTGAGAAAGTTTTGTTCCAGCTTTCGAAGAAAGTGACGAATTTATATTCTTGTGGTGGATTTTTTTTCATTTACAACAATTCCAAATAAACTTACTGACCATCGGGTTGACATACTACTATTTTAACCTAACTTTAAATATTTTCTGACGCCATCCAAATAGCTCATTTAATACTTTGCTACTGAAAGTAACGCAAATTATCTATGCGAGGCGAATTATCCTGCATTACAAAACTGTTCCAACTTGAATGAAGCGTACTCGTATCAGCGCATCAGGGCGAAGCCCTGAATGTTCCGACTGCCTTTTAAGGTTTATGGAGCAGTAATAACATTAAAAGTTTTTTGAAAATGAAAATGATTTTTTCCTCTAAAATTTGAAACGCCATATAAAGTACAAAAAGAAAGATTTCGCTCCTTGTAACAAATCATTTATGGTAAATTAGCTTCGTTCAATCAATTTCGAACGCTTTTTAAGACGAATTAACTCTCCGCTTACGCGTTATTAGCGCGAAATAAATCGCGCGTTAATTGTCCCAAATTGGCCAAAATTACAATATTTAAACCCCAATAATTTTACAAAAAAATAATTGCGGATGAAATGTCTTTTCAAACTTGAGCTCAAGACAACAAAACTTTCTGAATGATATAAAAAAATTCCGTCAAAAAACGCTTGTTAAAAAGTCAAAATTTGTCTGAAGAAAAAAACCGCCCCGAGCACAAATATTCCGTTACTTTCGTATCGAAAGTCGCAACAAGGAGTCCGTTAACTGATCTGATTAGTTCCATATCCCATACCTAAGAAATGAACTAAAGTCAGGATTTGTCAGCTGTTTATTAGTTCTAACACTATAGCAGGGCTGATCAAAACTGCACTCAAAAAAATGAACGTGTAATTTCACGAAAATTTTACGTAATTTCACATGTTCGTCACATGTGATTAAATTCTCTAGAGAAATTGCGTGTCACAAGTGATTTACATGTCCAAACATGTAAAATCACATGTTTTTTTGCGGAATTTTTTTTGAATCCCCAATTAATTTTTGTGTAATTTACTTGTCTTTTCATGTGAATTCACATGTCAGCTCATGTGTGATCACATGTCGGAAATTGAGGTTTCATCAATATTTACATGATTGCTCAAGTAATTTCACATGTGTATTCATGTATTTTCAAATACCTGTTCATATAAGTTTTGTATCATTTGTACATCAACTGCAAACAGTCAAAAAATCATCAAAGCTGAGACTTTACATCAAAAACCTAAAATTCCGTGTACTAATATTGTAGCTTCTGGAACCTGATCTAAACTATATTTTATGATTGGATAAATTAAATGTTTTACCCATGTAAAGTATTTAATATTAACCAATCATGATCCATCTAACTAACAACCCACTTATTTGTAAGTGCTGAAATTACTTGTAATTTCAGCACCAGAGAGATTTGAATTTAACTTAGAAATTAGTTGGACTCTCCCGAGAACTTCAGCAGCCGCAATAAACCAGTATACCCTAGATCTATTGAGCCTAGCAGAGACTAGTTAAACAACCTGAGACTAGATAGTATACGAGTAAGATTAGGATCGGTATTAGACTAAGAAGTTGCACGAATCTATCCGGCCGAAAATAAGATAGCGTGACGAGCAGACGGTGTACCCTATCCGAAATTACTCTATGAGTTAACACTTCGGTCCTAACTCATCTGGTGCGACCATAAGTCTCGAACAAGACCTTACTAGATTAGAATTAACCAAAATAGATTAGAAATTAGACAAAAACATTTACAAAATGTTATACGACAATAATTTAATTGAAATGTCTCTCCGACTCAATAGATCAGAGCCAATATTCCGAACCATAACAGAACTACCCGGAATTGGAAGAAGACCTCGAACCAAAGACGACATACGACAAAGTAGAAACTTGCCGTATAGTTATATGATAGTTCGGCAAAAGCCAGAACAAACTTTTATATTTCGAATATTACTTGCAATGAATTTAGATTTCCATTTGCAAACATAAAATCTTGAAGTTACTCTTCAAAATCATTTCAGGCGCTAAACAAAATTATTAATATACAATAACGATTGATAAAAAGATCTAAGATCGTTTTCTTAAAACTCTGCAGTATTATACAAAACATGTTTGAAAAATATTTATTGGAAAATAAAAATAAAAATTAGTAGCATGACAATAAATGGTTAGTAATCATAAAGCATCCTGTTGTTCCAGCTTCATCACCTAAAACATAACAGCAATCATCAACTCACTAACATCATAAAACACTAAATCTTTCCTTTACACAAATTTAAAACTTTATTAAAACTTAAAGTCACTTCATTTAAAACCAGATCATCAAGGCTTATCCTTGGATCTTAAATCATTTTCTACTTAATTAAATTTCAAACTTGATCATCAAGGCTTATCCTTGGATCAAACAGAACAACTTTGTTCTCCCCCACCCACTTAATTAGTGTCTAACGACCTCAAACGTCGATTCACTATCCAACCCTTTCTAAAAACCCAGGACTAACAGAAATTTTTAAACAAAACTAATCATTCAAATTAGGATAAACAGTGAAGAACTTCGGTTATTCATCCTTCACTTGACCCCCCCTCTTACCAGACCCAGGATAAATCTTAGACTTAGTAAGTTTAAAATAGTATCTAACGAACTACTCGCGTTCTAATTATACCTGAACCTTGTGGATCGATTTACTATTCTCCAACCCTTGAACACAATCACTACCCCTAAGTAAGATTAAGTAAGTTAACACCTTAGCTTATACTAGTCACGAGAAAGTAAAAATCATTCTCCGGAATCGATATACTTTTCTCTCCAACCCTGAACAAATAGACCCAGGTTAAGCTAACCAAAAAATCGTAAGGACTAACAGTTTAAGTAATTAGAATTCACTTAACAACTTTTTGCATCCGTCATCCTAAACCTTATGTCATTTAAAAACCTAGGCAACAAACAAACAATCGTTTTACACAATTGTGAAATAGATAACAAAAAATACGACCTTGTAATCACACCTCATACACAAACAGTTGGATACATTCGCACAAAACGACAAACACTAAAAAGAAAAATAATAACTAAACAAAGACAGATAACACGAAAAAGATTTTCAAAAAACCGAAACGCATTTTCAGAATCAGAAACCAACAGTTTAGACGAACTTTACAAACTAAAAGAATCAATAGATAAAAATTGCCCACTTCACGATCAATTATATTTTTCTGACTCAGAAACAACTTCAAATTCATCACAAAGAGGAAAAAGAAGAATAAAAAAGCAGTATAAACACAAACCAGTACATTTATACAATTGGAATCAACCAATTCGACACATTAATAATTACATATTAACAGTCATCGAACGGAAAAATGAGTTCAACGCACACCCCAGGTGACGAAACTCCAGATGATGATGAAATCTTTCCCTTTATAGTAGATGCAGATACTGATAGAGGACAACACATATTTTGTCAAAATTTACTAATAAATTTATTTGAACCCGGAATCACTCCATGTAAAACAGAGTTCCCCGATGTAAAAATCAAAAGACAAATCATAGATCACTATCTAAAAGATATATGCAACATAACACAACAGTATGGAATCTACTCTATAGAATTCACTTCCCCAAACCACAATAATAGAACATATACTATTCAAACAGACGATCTTGATTTAGAATTTTCAAAAGTTTTTTCAGAATATATAAAAAGCATCCAATATCATAACTCACAAAGAGCAAACTCCATTTTCACCAATGAAGTTTTCGCTATAATATATAGTTATATTTCGATATTAGAAAATGAACTCCCATTAACAAATATCTCACCGACAGAACAATCTAAACATTTAAGAGTACGACATGAAATCACACTACTCTCTAGTTATTTAAACATCATTAAAGAAAATTTCACGAAAGACGACGTTTCACAACATACCAAACACGATTTACAAAAAATTTTGGCATGGTTCATAATAGATTATTTTACACACAATATTGATTTAATTGCACAAGCAAGAAAAAATTTTAGACCCCAAAATTCGAACGATGATACCGCCATCACAGAACAATCAGATTATGTTTGGGACCCCGAATGGTCTCATCCCGCATTTATAGACTTTCCACAATCAATCTCAAGTCAAGCAATAGGTACAATATCTTACATAAGAGATTATGTAAGAGTAATACCATTAACAATTGATGCAACACCATTAAACTGTAATACATTTTTACCCGATACACAAAATAATAGTTTAAACTCTACAGTCATACACAACGAAAATCTCAATGGAACTAGGAATCTTACTCAACAAGATATCCAGACACCATCACACTTCATAAGAGAAGAAATTGTACACACAACAACTACACAACAAAGTATTTCACCAATACGCCCCAATTTAACAACACCAAGAAATACAAATCCTTCACAAACACAGGTAACCTTGCAATCAACCGTTAAACCTTCGGTTGCTCCAAAATATTCACATATGGATTACCAAACATACAGAACCATGACAATACCATCAAAAACACGAAAAACGTTCACTAGAAACAACTTTGCAGAACATAATTATAATTATACACATCCGTCAAAAACAAATTATCAACCACAAAGAAATTTTAATCAATACACAAAACCTCGAAATTGGGATAACCCAACGGCCCAATATAATTCCAACAATTTTCAACCAAATCCTCCACAGGATCGCAGTGAAAATTACCCATTTTTTCAACAAAATAAGAATAAAAAACAAACATCTTATCAAATGGATTATTTATCCTCAGATGATGATTTCTTACAACCAGATATCTTTGCACCAAATACTCAAGACTATCGTAGACAAGGAATACAGAAAACACGTACAAATCATAGAAATTTTTCTCCAAAACCGATAGATGCACAATATCAACAACCAATCCAACAACAAAATCCAATTAATACACAATCTTTTCAACCAATTCAACAACAAAATCCAATGACTGCACACTCGTATCAAGCATCACAAATGCAAAGTGAAATACCACTCCCATATTATCTTCAACAACATGAAATAACAAGAAACCAACTTTCAAATTTTTCTCAAATGCCAAATGCAGCTGAATCATTACAAATGACAATGAATCCATACCTAATGGGTGGATCATCAATAACATCAAACAAACCCTTAATGGTTTTCACAGGAACAGACCCTGAATACTCTGTAGAAGATTATTTAAACGCAGTAACAGCAAACCTGATTTTAAACATTGGACCTGAACCAATTAATACGCCACTACATCAAAACTGGATACATCGACGCACAGCGTTGATACAAACAACCTTAGATGGCGCAGCCCAAAAATGGTTTTCAGTACTACCCCTAGAAATAAAATCAAACTGGAAAAGATTTACACAAGAATTTTCAAAAATGTTTGACTCTGAAAGAAACAAACAACAACAAAGAGTTTTATGTAATGAAATTCGCAGATTACCAAACGAAACTATCAAACAGTTAGCAGTAAGAATCGAAACACTAGTTCGAAAAGCATATTCACTAAATACACATGACTATAAAAACACAAAGATGACAGAAATCTTAATGATGACCTTAACACCACAATTAAGGAAAATAGCAATAAAAAAGAGAGCATCCCATCCTTCTTCAATTCGAGAACCCGATTTAGATTTTAGAAAACTAGTAGACAAACTATAACAAGCAGAAATCACGATGAAACTAGAAGAAACGGAAAATCTGAAATTACAATACGTTAACAAAATTGAAACGACTTCCACTAGTATAAACAATATACAGGAATCAGAGACAGACCTCGTCGAAAAAATCACTGAAATACTTAATATTTACGAAAAGAACCCAAACTTTAAAGGCAAACCATCTTTCAAAAAATGGTGTAATTATTGCCGACGATACGGACATAGTATTTCCGAATGTAGCAAAAAACAGCAAGATAGTCAAAATAAACCTCAAAAATACAAAGAACCAAATAAATCATTCTATCAATACATGAAAAAAGATCAAAATCTACCAAACAAAAATGTATACAGCAACAACAGTTCAGGAAAGCCACTTCCGAACAATGCAAGTTATACAAGAAATCAATCTCCATATAACTCAAGTTATAGAGGAAGATCACCAGAACGGAGAAACACGCAAAATTCATCACAAAATCACTACAATAGACCAAATAGTAGAAATAACTACTCCAGATCAAATTCAAATACACAACGATTTGTTTCTAGATCTAACTCCCAATCAAGAAATAATTACTATCCAAACAACCAATCACGAAATTCATCATATAATAGGAATAGAAACTACTCCTATAATCGAAATAGAAGTTATTCAAACAACCGAAACCAGCATTACCCGAACAATCGATCAAGGAATAACTCCTATAATAGATCGAACTATAACAGACCAAACAGCAATTATCAAAACAGATCGCGAAATAATTCACAAAACCGACATTCAAGTTATAATAACCGTTATAGAAATTATTCCCAATCACCACACCGGAATAATAATCACTATAATAACTCTAATAATCGTCATAGAAGCAGTACACCTAAACATCCAAGACAAATCAATCAAGTACAAGCTAACCCAGAAACAACATCAGACCCCCCAGGTATTGATGACACAGTAACTGATACGTTACAACTCAATCAAATAAATTGTACATCATCAGATTCAGAAAGTGATCAAGAAAACACTCTTTCTATCAATATGATAAAAGTCGAGAATGACTATGAATCTGTCATATATGAACAACCTTTTCCATCACACATATATGAAAATCAATCAGAATTTCTTCAAAATAATTACACTACACCCATAAATTCCACACCAACAACGCAAGAAACAAATGCAAAAAATAATACAGAACAACCCAATCAAAATGTCAAAACAAAATGCTTGAATACAAACCACATCTACCAAAATATACAAAAAGAACAACCCAAAGAAAAAATCTGGACAATACCATTTCTCTTAGAAAGCCCAAGAAACAAAGAATTTCAACCACCAGACCTTGAAATAGATTTTTTAATTGATTCAGGAGCCGAATCAAACATAATAAACATTCCCACATGGAATGAAATAAAATCTTTACACCCAAAGCTAACGCCTCTTGAAACCTCTAGTAAGCTAGCAACAGCACAAGGATCAACATTGATCAACTACGGAAAAATTCATTTATTTCTCCTCCCCACCAGAACAATGGAACAAAGCAAAATTTTAAATAAGCCATTTAAACAAATATTCCATATCACTGATATTAAATATAATATCATTGGAATACCATTTATTTCAAAGTATATACCAACAATTAACATTCTAAATAGTAAAATATTAATTAAAGATAAATATACAAAAGCAAAGGAAACATCCTTAACATTTTTTCAAAGATTAAATAAACAACCACCATTCTTTTCAAAATTCTACCCAATATTTAACCAACAAAGAAAACACCTGAAACCACTATCAGGAAACATTTATAATTTTTCAATCAAACAAGTTCACCAATATGATAAAGAACAAAACAAACAAAAATTTTATATGTCAGATTTTGAATTCAAACCTATTCATAAATTTTTCAAAATCACAATCTCTTCAATAAAATATTTGAAAAATTCGAATTCAGATATTATCTCCTTACATGTTTATAACAACACACCTTACCAAGTAACATTACCTTTAGGACTTTTAGGATATTGCGAAACCAACGCTACAATATCACCAATACACGAAAAAGCCTATCGCGTAAATAATATACTCCAATTACTAGATATTTGCCAATCAACAATTCTTAATGAAGAATTATCTATAAATAATATAATAAGTAACGAAAACAGAAATACGGATTATTTCACAAAAACTCCATATTTCAAACCTACATTCAACATAAGTAACTACACAGAAAACCAACAGAAATTTTTAACAATGTTTAATTTTCAACATTCACAAATAACACAAGACGAATTCGAAAAGTTAGCCAAACAGCTAATTAAATATTCATCCGTCTATGCAACATCAAAATTCGATGTTGGCAAAATCAGTTCATCACTACATCTCCCATTAAAACCAGACGCAGTTTTCAAAAAACAGAGAGCAAGTAAAGTACCAATTCACTTACATGATAAAGTAAACAGATTACTCGATATTTTAGAACAGTACAATATTATATCACCAGTTAATAAAGAAGAACAACCAAAAGGCAACACATTCATCAACCCCGTTATCATTCTAGCTAAAGGAGAATCATTAAAAATCGTTCTCGACGCTAGATACCTCAATTCACTCATAGATGAATCAAAATGTAATTGGCCCATCGAACCAATACAAGTTATTTTAACAAAAATAAATGGAAAATACTTCACAACCGCCGACATGAATAGTGCATACAATCAAATGCCACTAGATGAACAATCACGACGTTTAACACAATTTGTTATCGGAAACCAACAATATGAATTTAACCGCTTATTCTATGGAATATCCATAGGACCAGCAGCATTTTCAGATTTTATGAGCAAAATTTTTAGACCACTAATACTCAAGAAAAACGCAATCACCTATCTAGACGATGTTTTTATGCAATCACAAACAAAAGACGAAATGTTCAATGTTTTAGAAAAATATCACCAAATACTTCAGAACGAAAATCTGAAGGCAGCACCCGATAAATCACACTTCTTTTTGACAAGAGTTAAATTCTTAGGACACAACATAGAAAGAAAAACAATAACTCCACTGAAATCACGCATTGACGCTATTCAAAAACTTCAACCACCAACAAATAAAAAGAAAATCCAAGAATTCCTTGGAATGTTAAACTTTTTAAGTAAATATGTTTATAAAATGCAATTATATCTACGACCATTTTACAACATCCTTAGACAACAAAATAATTTTGAATGGAATACAGAACACCAAGCACGATTCGAAGAAATAAAGAAACTTTTAACTGAACAAATTTCAAACACAATTCCAGACCCTGATCAACCATTTTATGCAATGTGCGATGCTTCGAACTTTGGCATCGGCGCAGCACTATTACAATCACATAATGGTACAAACAAAATGAACCTGATATCAGCAAATTCCCGATTATTCACTCAAGCAGAGCTACGACTCTCAACTCTAATGAGAGAATGTACAGCCATAATATATACACTGACAGAATATGAATTTCTGATACTTGGATCAAAACATCCCACAGTTCTATTCACAGATCACAAACCAATCATTTTTCTTTTTACACAAAAGTCTAATCCAAACCACCGAGTTTACAGATTTCAACTAATTCTAATGAAATTTCCAAACTTACATATAGTTTGGACTGCAGGAAAAAATCTTGCATTACCAGACACCTTAAGTCGAAATACACCACCTGAATTACTTACACGAAAAACGACAGTTGAAATACCCAAAAACATAAAATTCTACCTTGCAGAAAACGAAACATCACCCCGATTAGAATGCAAATATGCAGTGAAAACTGATATTGAACAATCACAAATAAATAATTTACAACATTTTCCACTTTATTTAGATTGTCAAAATAATCATTATGAAGTTGACCTACTTGGAACATCAACTTTTAAACCAATTCCATATTCCCAATGGATAAAAAATAACACCCAACAAAAACGAACAAAACAACAACAAACTAAAAAAGACCATTTTCCACTAATAGAAAAAGAAAATTTAACTGATAAAATAAATTTATCAGGACCACAAACAAATGATTCAAAATACACAATAAATCAAGTTTTTGACCTCCATGACCCATTAGATACAATACCTTTATCTAAATTCGAAATTGAAAACATTTTTCTCCCTCCAACAGAAACAATTACAATTTCAACACTGAAACAATATCAAAATCTTGACCCGATAATTAGACAACTCAAATCATGGCACAAATATAAAACTAAACCTGTCAAAGCAGATTCAACCATTCTAGGAAACAAAACACTTCTCCGATACTTTCGTAAATTTAACAACACAACAATCAATGAAACTACAGACCTTTTAGAATACAACTTAAACGAATCCATAGTCCCCTGTCTTCCTTTAAGTATGATTCTCATCGCTTTTAATATTTCACATACACAAAATATTAAAGGACACTCTGGATCAGAAAAAACATATTCAAACTTTATACAAAATTTTTACTTCCCAAATGCACCAATTTGGATAAAAGTACTATGCAATGATTGTATAGTATGTCAACTAAATAAACCTTACCCAAATCAAAAACAAATAGCACAAAAACAAGACTTTAAAGGACAAAGTCTGTACTTTAATCACCGTATCTCATTTGATACTAAAGGCCCAATTTCACCCTCATCAGAAGGAAACTCCTACATTATGGTAATTGTTGACGCATTTACACACTATGTAGCACTTAACCCAGTACCACATTGTAAAGCTTACTACGCATATACAACACTTTATGAACACTGGATAGCAAAATTTGGACTACCAGAAATTTTAGTCACAGACAACGGTACAGAATTCATAAATAATGAAATTATCACACTATGTCATTTATACAACATCAAACACAAACCACGTACATCTCATGCACCTTGGACAAACGGCTTAGTCGAAGGTATGAACCGTTCACTACAAGAATACCTTAGATGTATCATCAACGGAAATGATACAAAATATACCGAGTGGTCAGCAGATGTAAAATTATTCCCCTTAGCATATAACTCACAAATCACGACAACACTAGGAATGTCACCATACGAAATGGTTTTTAACCAAAAGCCACGCAAACCAATAATGTTTACAGCAAATTCCCATAAAAATGCACAAGGTTATTGTCAACCAAATAAAGATTCAATTTGTTATAACCTACCTTTACATACACACGATGAAGATCATTTTCATCACCCACAAATTCTTAAATTAGCCTCCGGTACACACACCGAATGGATTTTAAATAGAGATAAGAAACACAATGAAATTTACCAAAAAATAACAAAAAAGTTATTACAAAGACAAAACATAAATGAACAAATAAATTCACGTTTTACACCAGCTTCCGATTTAAAAATAGGAACATTTGTTCTCATACCTAATTTTAATACTCAAAAAGGAATTTCTAAAAAATTACAACCCCTCCGAAAAGGACCCTACCAAATAATTGCAAGACCCACTGATGTCACATATAAACTTACCGACTCCAATAAAAAAGAAATCGTTCAGCACCGAAACAACTTATTACCTTACTATCCAAAAGAATACGCACTCCGCGAATTAACCCAATTATATTCCTTCACAGGATTAAAAATAGTTCAAAACGAACCACATCTGAAAGATACAGAACAAAATGATAACCCCATCGAAAATCAAAACACAAAACCAACAGCTACCAAAAACATTACAAAAAATCTAGACCATAAAGAATCCCAAAATCAAAGAAAAAATAGAAAAATGATAGAACAAATAATACCCCAAGAAGAAATAGATAAATCAGAACATAGAAAAACAACAAGACTCCGAAATCAACCACGTAAAAACTACAAAATGTTCATCCCCCAATCTAAAATATTAAAGAAAGTAGAATTTAAAAAGTAAATTTAAGACTTTATACTTCACAATCTTGAAACCTCCGTAACATTTTTCATTTCCATTTTTCAAAATAACATGCTCACAAGTACGCAATAATTCTAGTTCAAAATAGACCAATAGGATTCATCCAATCCGCCACTTTCTCTAACTCAAACTAAGATCAATTAGACGAATAATCTAGAACTCCAGGCACATCTCTAACTATAACTTTACAACCTCCAGGTCAAAAATAAGCAAACCACTTCAACTTGACAACTAAAATAAATATCACCATAATACCGTACCCCTCCCTTATTTAATAACCCAAAGATCAACAATATTTCCCCAACTCAGACCACGAATACCCCCAAAACAAAATTGATAACTTAGCCTAAAGTAACAAAATGAAAATTTTAATTAGCCTAAAGCATAAAAATCTCACCATACCCCGGATCATTTGACAAACAAAAATAAAGAAAAAGACGACCTCCCGATCACCATTAAAATTGCCCCCAACAATTTTTTACAAAACTCAACCCACTTGTCAAAAAACTAATAAATAATCCGACCACACTGGAAAATCGCCTCAAACAGCAAAAAATAATCGACCAAGAGATCATTTCTTAAATGCTCTTCTCTCAAACAGTCACTCGAATACTTATCAATTTTAAACAATTTTTTTCAATACTTGAAGCTTTTATAATATTTCTTTTTGATATACTTGAATCTTTTTTAATAATCTTAATCATTTTTTGTAACATTTTTTTAATTTTCTACACCATACTCGAACTATTCCTCCAACTTTCCAAAACCCTTGATTATATCCACAGGTACGATTTATACAACTTGTCTAAATGATACGAACAATTTTCAGTAAAACTGATATTTTTTTATTGTTTGTAATTTTCATAACATTTTTATCATCCCTCATTTTGACCATATGTAAATGTATAAAGAAAGCAATCATCACATTTGCCCTAGCAACAATTTTCCTAATTATTTTTTCGGAAGAATATTATAGTAAACATACATCTTCTCACTAAAGTAAATTCAAAAAACTATCAAAAATTGCTACCCCACAGTCACAAAGTCAGTCTTCACCGACATCATCCCAAGATAACCCAACACCATCTTCAACTACTCAAAATCCTCAAACATCTACACGAATTTCTTTTCAAGATAATCCATACACTTTTGAAGAACGGCACGCTCGTTTATCTGAACCATTAGAACCAGTTCAACGACAAGCATCCCTAAGTGAACCAACATATAATCTTTACCCAACACTACCACAAGAACTAAGTAGAATACGAAACTTTAGTCAAAACCAAAACACAACAGAAATAAATAGACAAATTATACATCCTCGACGCAATAGAAATTTTCAAACTCCCCGAGTCCATTTCGAAATACCTCAATCACCATCACAAACCACTCCAGAAAACACCACTGGTATCACACCAGAAACTCCTACACTTTTTTCACAACGAAGCACTTCAAGTCTACCCTCAGACTACTTAGGTTCAACACCAACATCTGAACAAGTACGAGAAAATCCTTTTAACCCCCCAAACCTAACATCACGACTACCATATTGGACTACACATTCATTCACACAAGGTGAACCAAATTTAGTCAATGACCCCATAGATATTTCTACGGATACAACAACATCCTCATCACTACCAGAAACATTATCACTCCCATCAACACCATCAATTAGTCAAATCTCACCGCCACCTTTTAACTTAACTTTTCCAAACAATCTCGACGCAAGATACCGAGAACAATCATTAACGAATATTCCTTTAAGATTAGATTGGAATACATTCACAGCACCTCCACCATTATTCGGACAACATCAAGAAAGTAACCGCCTTCATAACTGGGCACTTAATAGATTACAATATCGCCAAGATATTCACAACGATATCCGTGATCACAATATTCAAATACTCCAACAAAACAGTTTACAATTAAAATTTGAAATCACGGTTAGATTAAACAATATTACACAACATCCCTACCCATTAAACCCACCTAACATAACAGCTCAATCACTACCACCACCGTTTATAACTACTGAAGTAATATATAAATACGACAGATATACCAAAAACACAATTGGTTACATTACATTTTATAACCCATATTCAGGATTATCATACACATGTATATTCTAAAATTATTAATTTTTTTCCAACTCCTTTTTCTAGTAACCTCAAACCAAAACATAAACCCTTCCCCCCGTACAGGACCACAAGATTTATTAGTAACACATTACGATTGCGAAGAAAATGAACAAAAAACACTACACAAATATGCAATAAATCAAGTATCACAATGTGAAACAGAACCACAAGCTATAGAAACTACAAATGTAATAGCAACACTCTATTCAAAAGCCCGAGCAACAACAGTTACAGGATATAAATTCACAGCGACATTTTCCGAAAAGAAAGTACATTGTTCACAAGTCTCCAACGGCAACAAAAACCGACTTGACCATGAATCATTCTATCAAAGTAATATAGAACGTCTTTTACATCTCAATCCCGACGATTGTAAAAATGAATTACTTAGACTAAACATCACACACAATAAAAACTCTGAAAGAAAGTTAGTTAACTTTCAAGTTTTTTCCGACTCCGTACATCAATCACAACTTGAAAGACACCAAGGACATATAAAACTAGACGACAAATACCCGTATAACGGCGCACACGGACGATTAACTTATGACCTACATGATAAACATTGGATACCACACATTGGTATAAATAACCCATCAAACTGCAAAGCAGACACGAAAAATAAAGGATACCAAGAAATAATGTTTTTCGATTGGAAAATACAACTCGAAAAAATACAACTCACACGAGATTTATCTGATAATACAATGATCTATCAAGGAATCCGACTACCTTGTAAAAATGATCAAGGATATTGCGACCCTACAACAAGAACACAAGCAACAATTGTTTGGTTCCCCGAAGATACATGTACAACATTTCAAGTAGCAAAAATACACGCTCGTATGATAAAATTTCACGAAAAATATTTCATACAATCAATTCCTTATGAACAAGTCCATCCATCACAAAAACGAAGTTCTAATTTTAGAAACATTGACAATATAGAAAATAAATTGACACGTTTTCAAATATTTCAAGAAACAGAACTTGCATGTAAATACAGGAATCCACTTCACAAAACACAATACTCTGAAATATTAGTTGAATACGAAAAAGGATTCGACATGACCACTGGCAAAGTAAAAATCGACCCATATGCCACAGGTCATCCTCCAAACGAAGGAACATCCTATATACCAGTTAATTTTCAAAAAAGCAACGGACAACCTGGTGGACATCTAAAACCTTATGACACCAGAAGCACACGCTTACAAGAATTATCACTAATGAATACTACATATTTCGGTAATATCCACTATGATATTCATTTGGACA
>NC_087062.1:5467055-5632406 GCF_963678635.1 Symsagittifera roscoffensis
TAATTTCCATCACCGCTTGAAAGCGAAATTTCAATGATGTTTTGCTAAAAACGATCAATCCTATATGAAATTTTTTAAAAATCAACAAAAAAAATTTATCAGCTATTATAGGTTTTGCTGGAAATTTTTTGTGGTAGCAGTTTCAATCCTTTAAATTGAGACTAGCTTTTGGCTTACTGAGTTTTGTACTGTTTTCCTATTCATTTTTTCACAATTTTTTTCTCTTAGTCCTCGTAATTTTTACCCCAACTTTCTCACCATTCCTACTCTACTAACTCACAGCTTCTTCCCACACGTACCCTGCTCTTCCTCCCCCCCTCATCTATTGTCTCACATTTACCACCTCCTCCTTCTCCTATATTGCGTTTACTTACACCCCTAGGGTATAGTAAATGAAGAAAAAAGAATATAACGGTGGGCAGGGGTGGATCTAGGATTTTCTCGAGGGGGCGGATATTGAAAAAAGAATTTCAAAAATTCTGTCGACCTTTTTTTAGGTCGACCAAATTGATTTTCTGAGCTATTCCAAGTGACTTTTATAAAGGCTCCATTTTGACCAAACTTTCTGCACAGCAAGCGAATCTTTGAAAAACTGACGTTTTTAGGCACTTTTTTGAAAATGATGACCAAAAAATTGCGTTTTTTCTGCGCGCGCTCCCCCTTCAAAACTAGTATAAATTGACGCCAAAGGCGCCTTTAGAAAAATTAGGATCCGTCACCAAAAAATGGATATTTCAAAAAAGTTCAAAGGTGTGACCTTTTGGGTCGGCAGGGGATTGAATCCCTGAAGGGGGCGTCCGCTCCCCTCACCCCTCTAAATCCATCCCTATCGGTGGGTCTAACTGGATTTTAACTGGCGAATCTAACGGGAAGATGGGATAGGGGACGGGTATGGGGGAAAGTATGAGGATGTTCATTTTGGGTGCTAAAAATTTTGAGATAAACTGTTTTAAACAAACTAAGTGAAAATGAGTAGAATTAGAAACCGAGTAGGCTGCAAATTCCTCAAAGTTTACAAAAAATTTGAAAACATATACAAATTGCAATCCATCATAAATTGAAGTACCACGATCTATATAGATTTTTTTCAAAATTATTGAGTTATAATGGGTTCTAATCGATTGCTTGGACCCAAAGTGTATTAATAGTCTTCTATATTGGTCTCCTTTTGAACACCAGAATCAATTGAAATTGATTATTTCTCATATAACTTCGTTGCGGTATGTGAACGTTACGGGATGAGTAGAGCGTACTTGATTTCTTAATCTACTCAGTTTCACTTAGTTTTATATAGCAATTTATCTCAAATCTTTTTTCAGCATTTTTTTTATTTCACACTTTTTTGATATGCAATCATATGGCTAAAGCTTTTGCCATATAGATGTCAAAATTTTGAGGCCAAACTGTGGCCTGTTAGGCTCCCAATTTGTTGTACATCGGTCACTGGAAACCAGCGACTCAATTTTAAACAAAGTAAAGTTTTGTCGGCACCATCAAAGAAAACACAAGATCAAAAAAAGATCAATGAGTGCGACCTTATTGCATAATTTGCTTACAAAATACCAGATACACAGTTTGGCTTCGTAATTATTTTTTTCTAGCTTTTTTGTATTACTTTATGTGTTTCATTCATGGTCTTATGCTTTATGCATTTCAAAACAGGAGATGAAAAAAATCAATAAAATTGTTAAGCTATTCAAAACCAATAAAAGTAGCCATAGTAAAACCAATTTATAAAAACGGAACAAAATAAATCCAAATAACTCTAGACCAATATCTCTTCTACCAGTTTTAAGCAAACTTTTCGAAAGAATGCTCCATAAACGCATTATTGATTTCTTCGATAAACATGGTGTTTTGATTAAAAACCATTTCGGGTCCAGATCTAAATTGCGTGCAATAGGCGCTTTGGCAAACTTCATGGAAAAAATCCAAAAAGATTGGGAGTTTAACCCTAGGGTAACTCATGCAACTTTCATAGATCTCAAAAAAGCGTTTGATACAGTTTAACATGATACACTTCTACAAAAATATGAAAACTGCGGACTACGAGGACCCAAGCAGGCAATGTTGAAATCATATTTGAAAAAATAGATCACAATTAGTCAAAAAAGGCTCGAAAACGTCGAGCATGAAAACTATTCACTGTGGAGTTCCACAGGGATCAGTGCTCGGGCCACTACCGTTCAATTGATTGATAAATTTTTTACCAGCGATTACAAACTCAGTGAAACACATCTTTATACGCTGATGATAGGGAAGTGAATAAAAAAAGCACAAAGCGTACACCAATACGATGAGAATCTATCAGAATAGGAAATTGGTTGAAAATCAATAAGCTTACTCTGACATAACAATAAAGGAAAAGTTTTAATAGAAAAATAAACACAGGAGTAGATATTATAAAAAGAGTAACCGATTATGTTAAAAAGTTAAAAAGGGGCTCTATACTAAAAATTTGGGCATTCACATAGATTCAAAATTTGATTTCAATTTTCACATTAACTTTTGGTCAAGCAAATGAATATGTTCTGTGGGTTGCTCTACCAATTACGTGGCGAGTTAAAACCTATTTCAGTCATATTCAGCCAACTCTGCAATATGGGGTTTAAAGTGTACGGCACAGCTAAAAAAACATCCCTACAAAAACTTGAAATGGAACGGGTCAAACTCTGAAAACGGAGAAATCAGTCAGTAACACATTTTAACGCAACGTAAAAGATATTTTCAGTGAAAAAATTGCACATATTCGAGATATCGAAAACTTTTAGGGAAGGATTTAAAAACAAAATTCTAAAAACCACTCAATTTTGGACTCGGAGGTTTAAGTATTGAAATATAGAAGAGTTAAATCAAACCATCGAACAATTTTTCTCTGAGAAAAGCCCAAAAGAAAAAGGTTAAAGGATTAGAAAACTATTCAATTTATTATAAATACTTTTTCGAAGATTTTGCTGATACAGTCGGCAAACTTAATGATAGCCAAATCAAAAACTTTTTTTCCATGGTTTTCGCATTTCATACATCACAAACAAAAAATGATTGATCTTTTTTCTACAAGGGGGGTTTTAGGGTATGGACAACTGATAGTAGTTTACATTAGCTACTTCTTAGTACTTCTCTGATTTTCTACTGCTTATTGAGGGCATATCCTGACAAAGCCTATCGGGCTTTTTGTTGCCCATGCATATCAGAATTATGTAAGTTGACAAATAACTGTTGAATAATCTCTGAAATGAAAACAATTTAATATTTTTGTTATAAAAACTGCTTCTGATATCAATGCAAACAACTTCATCCTCCGTCTGCACTTCGAGGTCTATATAGTATTCTTTGTGTTCGCTTAAAAAACGGATAATTTTATCAAAACAAATGGAGAAGTTTCAACACAGTTTTTGGGTTTTTTGAAAAAATATCCCTCTCTCCAGGGGCGAATAAAAGGTTTCCCTGGTGATGGAGGCGGGGGATAAATTTCGAAAAACATTTGAAACTTTCGTCAATTTCTCTTTGGTTGACCAAATTGAATTTCTGAGCTCTCCTAAATCACAATAATGACTTATGACATGTTGGTTATACTCAAAGAGTAATTTCAGATAAGGTATACCGATTGCTCGTCACTCAATCTTATTTTCGGCCGGACAGATTCGTGCAACTTCTTAGTCTAACAAAGATCTAAATCATACTCTTATATCTACCAGTCTCAATAGAGCTAGTGTATACTGGTTTTTGCGAGTTAGTTCTTGGAGTTGATCCAGAAGGAGAACAACTATTTTGAAAAAATTTTCAAATTATTCTGGTGCTGAAACTACAAGTAGTTTTAGCACTTACAAATAAGTGTCAAGGTTAGAGATGAATTATGATTGGTTAATTATAAATACTTTTCAGTGTTAATCCATCAATAATATATTTGGTTTATAAATACTACTATATCCGGGGCTTCGGTGTGGATTTCGTGATTGTGTTTTAGATGTATAGTGGTGTTGAATAAGTTTATAATAAGTGTATGTGTGAGTTTGTTCCGTGCGCTACAAATTTTCAGTTAGTTGGGGATTAGTAATTGTATCGTCTTCTAAAATGTATCTTCCATATAACGTGCAGTAGCGTGATCATAGTGGTTAATTGAGAATTGGTTTGCTTTCTGTGCAACAAACCTATTTAATGTTTGGGTTAGACCGATGGTTGTGAATTGTTTTTCATGAAGTGCTGTGGCTAGGTGATCTATTCGAGATTGACATAAATCATTGTCTTCTTGGTTATTATATAATGGAAGTGATAATGGGTTAGTGAAATGGTAATATGATATCCATGAAACTGGGAAACATGTTATGTTCGTCAACGTAATCTCGTTGATCGTTGTCAGTGGTTTAATAGTAAGTGTATTGTGGAAAGTATCGTAAGCACATTTGTAGAAATTCTTGAAATTGAGACTGGGGTGGGTGAACGGAAAACATTCGAGGAGGTCGAGGGTTGGGAAGCATTGGGGCATTGGGATGTTTTCGTTTAAATACTCGATGGGCTTGGGTCTCTTCAATTGTGGATGCTGGGTTGGAGGACTCGGAGGATTTAATAGATATCGATAAGTGATGAAATGTTAGTGTGTTAGGGTTTCGAAGCTGTTATTTTAAGGTGATGAATCTATCAAGCTCGTTTTCTAAGTCTTTAATGACGGGGCTTGAGCTCAGTTTGGTCAGTGGTCAATGGGGAAAGAATTGGTATTGCTTCAATATAGAAAGAAGGGGCTGGGGAAGTTTCATCGGAAGTTGAGGTGTGGATTGGACGTAAGGGGGGTCGCGAAAAAGTGGACGTGCTGGGCTCGGAATTTTGGAGTTCATATGGAGTTTTAATACCGAAATTGTTAAATTGTGAGATTGTATGGAAAATTTTATGTGCTGAAATACCATCAGCATCCATGCGTGGTGACTTATTAGTATATAATGGTATGGGAGTGGGAGTGAGATCGAAGATTGATATGTTAAGAGAGTGACGTTGGATATTGGATGGGTATGAAAGGGAATGGTTGAGGGATCCAATCAGTTCTGAGAACGGAAATTAGTGGTATGTGGCTGTTCTATGATTTGTTTGTATGTATCTTCTATATTCGGTTGATGGAGTACTATATGAGTAAGTAGACTTTGTAGGTAGCTATGAATTGTAGAGATGTGCTCTTTTACTGTTGTACTTCTTGTACTTCTATAGTTTCGTGGTACTAAAGATGATAGATGGTTAATGTAAATTGCATAATTGTGGTTCAGTAGGTATTGTATTTGTGTTGTGTTGTGATTTTTATATGCATTTCGTGTGGTTGATAGTCTTTTGTCGTTTTCACTTATTTGAGCGCCTAGAAGAGTTTTTGTCAATTGAGGTCGAGAATATTCCAGAACATCCTGCGAGAAATATGCGTGCTACACCTGCCTGTTTGTTTACTTACGTGTGTATTGCGCATATGTTACAGATTCCGCATGTGTTAATAATGAGAAAAAATTTTTAAAAAATTAAAAATTGCATATAAATTAGTCAATCGTTCTAAGATGTAGTAGGGCCATCCTAGTAGGGCGAGAAATTCGTTCTTTAATATGAGAAAACTGGAAATATTAATGGGTGAAATATCTTGTGGACGGTATTTTTCACCTTTTAGTAGATGTAATCTTTTGTATCTTTAAATTATCCACTGTAGTCTTGTGCATAGATGTCTGAAATTTTTGCGGTTTCTGAAAGCTTTCTTGAAAATTGATCAATGGATTATTTTTGAATTGTATCCCTTTTGGTAGGGAGTTGTTGAAATTGTTGTGTGCGAATACGATATTGTATATCGAGTCTAGTGTATATACCTTTTGATCATAAATCTATTTTTGGGTTTCTAGCAATAGCTGTGATACTTTCTGGTGAAAATTTCTTTAATGATGGCATAAGTGTAGGATAAGGTGTGAGAAGTTAATATTTATCTTCATCGGGATTTTACTGTGCAACAATGTGGATATTTTCAGATCCACATGGGACAGCTGTATCCCAAAAACATGTTCGTCTAGAAAGTGTGTCATTAAATTGTACTTCATTTTTGTAGAATATAGGGATTCTTAAGTAACATCTGTTATCTTTAGAAAAACATAATGGTGATATTTTTTTCGTATTTGTGTAATACCATAATATATTTCCTTCGTAATATATATAATTTGATCTGTTGCCTGATAGTAAGTATCCTGCATAAGGTTTTTTTGAATACTGCAAGTGCAAGTGATTGTAAAATTTGTGTTCGTTCAATTTCAAATTATTGATGAAGCCTTTCTAGTTCTGATAGCGACATTTCTTCAACAATTCTGCTTTTTATATAGTCCAATTTCATGTGTTAGTGAATGTCAAGATGAATTGCACCAAAATAGGTAATGTTCATGAGTGATAGTTCTTGTAAACATGTACTGCCTTCTTCGTTTTTATTGTGATTCGTTGGATATGGGTTACTTAGTAATTTCCTGTTTTTATCTGGAAACTTTTTTCGTATTCGACAAAATTTTCTTTATATTGTGTTTTATAAAGTGGAGTTTTATTTTTGCAAGCGAGATCTTTTTCGGGGTAGATTTGAAAACAAGTCAGTTTATTTTTTATTGTTAGAACGACTTCTGTTTTTTTTTTAATTTTATCAGGGTTTACTTTGTCATAAGGGATTGATTCAATCAAGTATTTTTGATGAATTTTTATCAGTCCTGCGTGTATTCTTGCAACTTGAAATGTGATACATGTGTCTTGGGGAAACTAAACAATAGTTGCTTGTGTTCTTGTTGATGGATCGCAATTACCTTGGTCATTTTTGCAAAGTAATTGTATTCCGTGATAAATTATGGTGTCGTCTTTTAAATCTCGTGTTAATTTTATTTTTTCTAATTTGATTTTCCGATCATAAAAAATTATTTCTTGATATCTTTTGTTTTTTGTGTCAGGTTTGCAATTGGAAGATGTGTTTATTCCTACGTGTGATATCTAATTTTTAACATGGATGTCATAAATCAATCTTCCATGTGCGGCGTGGAACAGGTGTTTTTCGTCTTATTTTACATGACCTTAGTATCTTTCAAGTTATGCTTGGTGTGCAGAATCTTGAAAAAATTAAAAATTTAACAGTTTTTGGTTTGTGCTTTTATTTGTAGTTAGTTTCAATCGTTGAAGCTAGTTATTACAATTTTCAGGGTTAAGATGTAAAAGTCTTGATTTCTTGCTTTGATAGAAAAAATCGAGATCGAGTCTATTTTTGTTTGCATTTGAGAATTGGGAAAAATTTTCTTTTTTCTCCGAGAATGTTGCTGTGAATTTGTATCCTAATAAGGTTGTAGCTCGGGCTTTTGAATAAAGTGTCGCTACTATATTCGTTGTTTCACTTTCTTTAAGTTCGGATTCGCATTGAGTTACTTCGTATATGGCGTATATATGTAGTGTTTTGCGTTCATTTTCTTCACAATCATAGTGTGTGACTAATGAATGTTGAGGTCCTGTTCGACGAACGGTTTGTTATGGGGTGTTGGTTCTGAAAAAGTAAAAGGAGTGAGGGTTTGGAGGAAAAAGAGTTCTAAAAGATACATCTGTAGGATAGTCCCGAATATGGGTTATAGAATGTGATGTGTCCAAGTGTCTTGTTTGTATATCTATCGTGTTTATAGACAATTTTTGTTGTGATAAATGGGGGAGGTAATGATTGAGCTGTTATATTTGATGGAGCTAGGGGGAGAGGGTGATGTACTTCGTTTTTCAATTTTAGTGTTGTTTCAAATTTAAGTGTTAAATTATCTTGTGTAAGGATTTGTATGCTGAGTTCCTTTGTGTCTTTTTGAATATCGTGTTTGTTTTGTAATTTGTTGAGTGCTCATTTATGTAGTCTGTTGCTATCAAATTGTTGACCAAATACGAAAAAATTCCAGTCTAATCGTAGGGGTATATTACTGGATAAATGATCTCTTTATCTATCGTCTAAGTTTGTAGGGAAATTAGAGGAAATGTTGTTGTTGGGGTTGAAGATAGTAATGAGGTTTCTGGTAATGACAATGATGTAACCGATGAGATATCTATAGGGTCTTTTATCAAGTTTGGCTCACCCTGAGTGAACCCTACGGTTATCCAATGTAGGAGACGTTGTGTTGAAGATGCGGGGTTAAAGGGATTTTCACGAATTTGTTCGGATGTGGGGGTTGATCCTAAGTAATCCGATGGTATGTTCGGAGTGTTTTGTTGCTAGGTAGATTGCAATGGTGGAGGGGTACTTTGAATTGTATTACTGGAAAGATCTAAAGGGATTGAGGTTGGTGATGAGGGTATTTTAAAATAAACTCTGGTAGTTGTAAGATTTCTATTACGTCTTGGATATTTGATTTGTCTATCTATTGTAGCTATTGTAGATGGTTGGTTTTGGTTTTGACTAGGTATTTGATAATTGCTTATTTCTTGAGGTATTTTGATTGCATCACCTGTTCGTTGGTACTTATTGTTGAGTTGTCGTGGACAGTTTTGAGTCCTGTAGAGGAGTATAACTGTGTTAGTTCGCGAAGAGCGTGTTCTTTCAGGTAAAATGGTAAAAGATTTTTTCTGTGATGAACTATTTCCGTTTCACTTGAATCAGTAAGTTTACCTGTTGCATCAGTAGGTGTGTCACTGATTGGAAATGGTCCTTTTCTGATCGTGGATTGGTTGTCTTTCGTACATAAGTTCCATTTTTTAGGTTTGTAGCTGGTGTGAATCGTGAATTTATTTGGGATTGAACATTCTGTCTTTCTATTAATTTTTTTGGTTATTTTTTGATAAATTTCATTGTTTTTTTTTTCTGTTTAAAACTCATTTGGTGTGTGTGCCGGAAGCTAATTTTAAGTTTTGTGGGTGATGAAAATGATCTTCATTGTGTGTGTGTAATGATAGATTATGACAAAATTATTATTTTGAAGTTTGGCAATAACCTTGTGTGTTTTTTGAAGAATTTGCTGTGAACATTTTGGTTTACGAGGTTTTTGAATGATAATCTTTTCATAAAGTGATTGTCCCATGGTTGTCGTTATCTAGGAATTTTAAGCTAAGAGGAAAAAATTTAGATCTGTTGACCATTCAGTGTCTTTTTTTATCATTTTCATTTATGATACATCTGAGGTATCCTGTAGTGTTACCGATAAGGGCACTGAACTCATAATTAATGAAATCATCACATTATGTCATCTTTACAAAATTAGACACAAACCAAGAACGTCTCGACTAGACAATTAGTCCATGGGGCATGAGACGTTTCTGGTTTGTGTCTAATTTTGAATAGATGGCATAATGTGATGATTTCATTATTTATGAGTTCAGTGTCATTATCGGTGACAAGGATCTCTGGTAATTTAAATTTTGCTATCAAGTGTTCGTAGGGTGTTGTATATGCATAATAGGCATTAAAATGAGTTACTGGGTTGAGTGCTACATAGTGTCTAAATGCATCAATTATACCATTATTTTTGACTTTCCTTCTGAAGAGGGTGATATTGGTCCTTTCGTATCAAATGAAGTTCTGTGGTTGAAATATAAACGTTGTCCTTCAAAATCTTGTTATTTTTTGCTATTTGTTTCTGATGTGGGTATGGTGTATTTAACTGGCATTTTATGCAATCGTTGCATAATACTTTGATTCAAATCGGTGCATTTGGAAAGTGAAAAACTTGAATAAAGTTTGAGTATGTTTTTTCTGATATTGCATTTTGCTGATACTGGTCTTTTTCTGTTTAAGGAAGGTGAAATGTGAAATGCTAGGATTATCATACTTAGCGGTAGAAGGGTACTTTTAATTCATGTGTTTGATTTTCTAAAACATTTGTGTTCTCGTTAATAGATGTAATAGTAAACTTTCTGAAGTATTTAAGAAGTGTTTTGTTTCCTTGAATTGTGATATCTGCTTTTTTTTGGTTTTGTTTTATGATTGTGCCAAGATTTAAGCTGAATGTTCTAATGACTGGGTCAAGGCTTTGGTATATTTAAAGTAGTTCAAGTGTAAAATTTTCTGTGGCTGGTAGAAAAATACTTTCAACTTCTATTTTTGAAAGAGATTTAATTACTAGAGGGTCATGAAGGTTAAAAACTTGATTTATTGGTTTTAGGGTTAGGGTTAGGGTTAGGGTTAGGGTTAGGGTTAGGGTTAGGGTTAGGGTTAGGGTATTTAATCTTAGCTAGGGTTTGTGATTTTGTGATTAAGGGTTGCAAAATAGTAAACCAATCCACAAGGTTCAGGTACAATTAGAACACAAGTAGATTGCTACGACTATTTTATGAATTACTAATTTGTTACCTTCTATTAAAGTGGTTGATAGTCTTTTGTCCTTTTCACTTATTTGAGCGTCTAGAAAAATTTTGTTAATTGAGGTCGAAAATGTTCCAGAACATCCTGCGAAAAATATGCGTGCTACACCTGCTTGTTTGTTTACTTGCCTGTGTATTGCGCATATGTTATAGATTCCGCATGTGTCAATAATGAGACAAAAAATCAAAAAAGTTAAACATTGCATATAAATTAGTCAATCGTTCTAAGATGTAGTAGGGCCATCCTAGTAGGGCGAGAAGTTCGTTCTTTAAAATTAGAAAACTGGAAAAATTATTAGGTGAAATATCTTGTGGACAGTTTTTTTCACCGTTTAGTAGATGTAATCTTTTGTATTTTTAAAATATCCACTGTAGTCTTGTGCATAGATGTCTGAAATATTTGCGGTTTCTGGAAGTTTTCTTGAAAATTGTTCAATGGTTTATTTTTGAATTGTATCCCTTTTGGTAGGGAGTTGTTGAAATTGTTGTGTGCGAATACGATATTGTATATCGAGTCTAGTGTATATACCTTTTGATCATAAATCTATTTTTGGGTTTCTAGCAATAGCTGTGATACTTTCTGGAGAAAATTTCTTTAATGATGGCATTTGTGTAGGATATGGTGTGAGAAGTTAATATTTATCTTCATCGGGATTTAACTGTACAACAAGGTGGATATTTTCAGATCCACATGGGACAGCTGTATCCCAAAAATATGTTCGTCCAGAAAGTGTGTCATTAAAGTGTACTTTTTTTTGTAGAATATAGGGATTCTTAAAACATCTGTTATCTTTAGAAAAACATGATGGTGATACTTTTTTCGTATTTGTGTAATACCATAATATATTTCATTCGTAATATTTATGATTTGATCTGTTGCCTGATAGTAAAAATCCTGCATAAGGTATTTTTAATACTGCAAGTGCAAGTGATTGTAAAATTTGTGTTCGTTCAATTTCACGTTATTGATGAAGCCTTTCTAGTTCTGATAGCGACATTTCTTCAACATTTCTGCTTGTTATAAAGTCCAATTTCATGTGTTAGTGAATGCCAAATTGAATTGCACCAAAATAGGTAATGTTCATGAGTGATAGTTCTTGTACTGCTTTTGTCTTGTGGGAATGTTACTGGGATATATTTCCTTCTTCGTTTTTATTGTGATTCGTTGGATATGGATTACTTAGTAATTTCCTGTTTTTATCTGGAAACTTTTTTCGTATTGTACAAAATTTTCTGAAGATTGTATTTTATAAAGTGGAGCTTTATATTTGCAAGCGAGTTCTGTTTCGGGGTAGATTTGAAAACAAGTCAGTTTATTTTTTATTGTTATAACGACTTCTGTTTTTTTTTAATTTTATCAGGGTTTACTTTGTCATAAGGGATTGATTCAATCAAGTATTTTTGATGAATTTTTATCAGTCCTGCGTGTATTCTTGCAACTTGAAATGTGATACATGTGTCTTGGGGAAACTAAACAATAGTTGCTTGGGTTCTTGTTGATGGATCGCAATTACCTTGGTCTTTTTGCAAGAAAATTGTATTCCGTAATAAATTATGGT
Source organism: Symsagittifera roscoffensis (assembly GCF_963678635.1). Taxonomy (NCBI): domain Eukaryota; kingdom Metazoa; phylum Xenacoelomorpha; order Acoela; family Convolutidae; genus Symsagittifera; species Symsagittifera roscoffensis. Next base: position 5,478,911 of record NC_087062.1, read on the forward strand.
GTCGTCTTTTAAATCTGGTGTTAATTGTATTTTTTCTAATTTAATTTTCCGATCAAAAAAATTATTTCTTGATATCCTTTGTTTTTTGTGTCAGGTTTGCAATTAGAAGATGTGTTTATTCCTACGTGTGATATCTAATTTTTAACATGGAGGTCAATAATTAATCTTCCATGTTCGGCGTGGAACGGATGTTTTTCGTCTAATTCTACATGACCTTAGTATCTTTCAAGTTCTGCTTGGTGTGCAGAGTCTGGAAAAAATTAAAACTTTAACAATTTTTGGTTTGTGCTTTTATTTGTAGTTAATTTTGATCTCACTTTGTGGTGACTCCCTTTGTGTTTTTTTCAATTCTAGTATGATAGATCGCTACAGATGATTGAAAAAACATCATATGTGAAAATTGAAATTGCCCTTTAAGAAGTTAGGTGTTGTATGTTTTTACTTTGTGTTTGTTTCAATACCAGTATGGATAGATATCTACAGATGATTGAAAAAACATCATTTGTGAAAATTGAAAATTTGCAAATTTGATGTTGTATATAATTAATGAAGTCTGTAAAAACGTTCGAGAACTATATATCAATTTTGTCTGTTTGTATTTAATGTGTAATACGATTTGGTTTTGGTGATGCAATTGCAATTGTAAATATACCGTAGTGTGCTGTGATATTAGCTATATCTTTGAGATAGTGGTCAAGATTTGTCATTTTATTCTTACTTCAGAAGTTTACATGGGCTATTTCCTTTTTCAAATAAATTTACAATTAAGTTGTAACACAATTGTACTTGTCCTCGGGCGGGATCATGTTGTGGTTTTTTGAAAAAAAAAGAGTATCGATTTATCATCGAAATTTTTGTTGTATTCGATCATGTTTTAAATTGTAGATTTGTTAGAGTGTACTATTCAATATTTCTTATTGGTTGATTCCGATCATATAGACGTATTGGTTTGTTGATATATGACTTTTTTATTTTGCGTTTTCTTTTGATTGATAATAGTTTATTTTTTGCAGCTTCTGAGTCAGAAAAAATATTTTGTCGTCTATCGAGCTATTCTTTTTATTGAATATTTTAATTCTTGAAGTTCCTGTATTGTGTTTGTTTCTGATTCTGAGACTGCGTTTCTTCGTTTTGAAAATCGTCTTTTGATAATTTGCTTTTGTTTTGTTAGAAGTGTAATTTTTCGTGTTTGTCTTTTTGACCAAATATAACCTATTGTTTCTCTGTGTGGTGTAACTAAAACGTCGTATCTTTTGATTTTAATTTAACAATTAAGTAGTACGATTGTTTGTTTACTGCCTAGATTATCTCTTGACATAAAGTTTAGGATGATCGATGCAAAATTCGGGGGTTAGAGTTTTAATGTTCCTAAACTATAAATTCTTACGCTTTTTTGTGGTTATCTTATCTTGGGGCATAGATTAACCTGGTTGACGGGTTGGAGAGAGAGTATATCAACACCTGAGATGATATTTTAATTTCTCGTGAATAAGTTTTATTCTACGAGTTACCTACTTAATCTTAGCTACGGTTTGTGAATTTGTGATTAAGGGTTGCAGAATAGTAAATCAATCCACAAGGTTCAGATACAATTAGAACACAAGTAGATTGTTACGACTATTTTATGACTTACTAATTTGTTACTTACTATTAAAGTGGTTGATAGTCTTTTGTCCTTTTCACTTATTTGAGCGTCTAGAAAAAATTTGTTAATTGAGGTCGAAAATATTCCAGAACATCCTGCGAAAAATATGCGTGCTACACCTGCTTGTTTGTTTACTTGCGTGTGTATTGCGCATATGTTATAGATTCCGCATGTGTCAATAATGAGACAAAAAATCAAAAAAATTAAACATTGCATATAAATTAGTCAATCGTTATAAGATGTAGTAGGGCCATCCTAGTAGGGCGAGAAGTTCGTTCTTTAAAATTAGAAAAATGGAAATATTATTAAGTGAAATATCTTGTGGACAGTTATTTTTACAGTTTAGTAGATGTAATCTTTTGTATCTTTAAAATATCCACTGTAGTCTTGTGCATAGATGTCTGAATATTTGCGGTTTCTGGAAGTTTTCTTGAAAATTGATCAATGGATTATTTTTGAATTGTATCCCTTTTGGTAGGGAGTTGTTGAAATTGTTGTGTGCGAATACGATATTGTATATCGAGTCTAGTGCATATAACTTTTGATCATAAATCTAAATTTGGGTTTCTAGCAATAGCTGTGATACTTTCTGGTGAAAATTTCTTTTATGATGGCATATGTGTAGGATATGGTGTGAGAAGTTAATATTTATCTTCATCGGGATTTAACTGTACAACAAGGTGGATATTTTCAGATCCACATGGGACAGCTGTATCCCAAAAACATGTTCGTCCAGAAAGTGTGTCATTAAAGTGTACTTTACTTTTGTAGAATTTAGGGATTCTTGAAACATCTGTTATCTTTAGAAAAACATGATGGTGATACTTTTTTCGTATTGAGTTACTTGGTATATGGCGTATATATGTAGTCTTTTTTGTTCATTTTCTTCACAGTCATAGTGTGTGACTAATGAATGTTGAGGTCCTGTTCGACGAACGGTTTGTTATGGGGTGTTGGTTCTGAAAAAGTAAAAGGAGTGAGGGTTTGGAGGAAAAAGAGTACTAAAAGATACATCTGTAGGATAGTCCCGAATATGGTTTATAGAATGTGATGTGTCCAAGTGTCTTGTTTTTATATCTACGTGTTTATAGACAATTTCTGTTGTGATAAATGGGGGAGGTAATGATTGAGCTGTTATATTTGGTGGAGCTAGGGGGAGAGGGTGATGTACTTCGTTTTTCAATTTTAGTGTTGTTTCAAATTTAACTGTTAAATTATCTTGTGTAAGGATTTGTATGCTGAGTTCCTTTGAGTCTTTTTGAATATCGTGTTCGTTTTGTAATTTGTTGAGTGCTCAATTTTGTAGTCTGTTGCTATCAAATTGTTGACCAAATACGAAAAAATTCCAGTCTAATCGTAGGGGTATATTACTGGATAAATGATCTTTTTATCTATCGTCTAAGTTTGTAGGGAAATTTAGAGGAAATGTTGTTGTTGGGGTTGAAGATAGTAATGAGGTTTCTGGTAATGACAATGATGTAACCGATGAGATATCTATAGGGTCTTTTATCAAGTTTGGCTCACCCTGAGTGAACCCTACGGTTATCCAATGTAGGAGACGTTGTGTTGAAGATGCGGGGTTAAAGGGATTTTCACGAATTTGTTCGGATGTGGGGGTTGATCCTAAGTAATCCGATGGTATGTTCGGAGTGTTTTGTTGTCAGGTAGATTGCAATGGTGGAGGGGTACTTTGAATTGTATTACTGGAAAGATCTACAGGGATTGAGGTTGGTGATGAGGGTATTTTAAAATAAACTCTGGGAGTTGTAAGATTTCTATTACGTCTTGGATATTTGATTTTTTTTTATCTATTGTAGCTATTGTAGATGGTTGGTTTTGGTTTTGACTAGGTATTTGATAATTGCTTATTTCTTGAGGTATTTTGATTGCATCATTTGTTCGTTGGTAATTATTGTTGGGTTGTAGTGGACAATTTTGAGTCTTGTAAAGGAGTATAACTGTGTTAGTTCGCGAAGAGCGTGTTCTTTCAGGTAAAATGGTAAAAGATTGTTTCTGTGATGAACTATTTCCGTTTCACTTGAATCAGTAAGTTTACCTGTTGCATCAGTAGGTGTGTCATGTGTCACTGATTTGAAATGGTCCTTTTCTGATCGTGGATTGGTTGTCTTTCGTACATAAGTTCCATTTTTTAGGTTTGTAGCTGGTGTGAATCGTGAATTTATTTAGGATTGAACATTCTGTCTTTCTATTAATTTTTTTGGTTATTTTTGATAAATTTCATTGTTTTTTTTTCTGTTTAAAACCCATTTGGCGTGTGTGCCGGAAGCTAGTTTTAAGTTTTGTGGGTGATGAAAATGATCTTCATTGTGTGTGTGTAATGATAGATTATGACAAAATTATTATTTTGAAGGTTGGCAATAACCTTGTGTGTTTTTTGAAGAATTTGCTGTGAACATTTTGGTTTACGAGGTTTTTGAATGAAAACCATTTCATAAAGTGATTGTCCCATGGTTGTACTAAAAGATTCAGGTACAATTATGGTCTTTTTGGTATCTTGTAGTGTTACCGATAAGGGCACTGAACTCATAATTAATGAAATCATCACATTATGTCATCTATACAAAATTAGACACAAACCACGAACATCTCGACTAGACAATTAGTCCATGGGGCATGAGACATTCGTAGTTTGTGTCTAATTTTGTATAGATGGCATAATGTGATGATTTCATTTTTTATGAGTTCAATGCCATTATCGGTGACAAGGATTTCTGGTAATTTAGATTTTGCTATCAAGTGTTCGTAGGGTGTTGTATATGCATAAAAGGCATTAAAATGAGTTACCGGGTTGAGTGCTACATAGTGTGTAAATGCATCAATTATACCATTATTTTTGACTTTCCTTCTGAAGAGGGTGATATTGGTCCTTTCGTATCAAATGAAGTTCTGTGGTTGAAATATAAACTTTGTCCTTTAAAATCTTGTTATTTCTTGCTATTTGTTTCTGATGTGGGTATGGTGTATTTAACTGGCATTTAATGCAATCGTTGCATAAAACTTTGCTTCAAATCGGTGCATTTGGAAAGTAAAAAACTTGAATAAAATTGGGTATGTTTTTTCTGATACTGCATTTTGCTGATACTAGTCCTTTTGTGTTTAAGGAAGGTGAAATGTGAAATGCTAGGAATATCACATTTAGCGGTAAAAGGTTACTTTTAATTCATGTGTTTGATTTTCTAAAATATTTGTCTTCTCGTTAATAGATGTATCAGTAAACTTTCTGAAGTATTTAAGAAGTGTTTTGTTTCCTTGAATTGTGATATCTGCTTTTTTTGGTTTTGTTTTATGATTGTGAGAAGATTTAAGCTGACTGTTCTAATGACTGGGTCAAGGTTTTGGGACATTTAAAGCAATTCAAGTGTAAAATTTTCTGTGGCTGGTAGAAAAATACTTTCAACTTCTATTTTTGAAAGAGGTGTAATTACTAGAGGGTCATGAAGGTTAAAAATTTGATTTATTGGGTTTTTTGAACCGATATCTGGAGGGCCTGATAAATTTATATTATCAGTTAAATTCTCTTTTTCTAATAAAGATAAAAGTTCTGTACTATACTTGTTTTGTCTAAGTGGTTTTTGTTGTGTATTGTTTTTGATCCATGATGAATATGGTATCGGTTTTAATGTAGAGTTTCCTAATAAGTCTACTTCTCAGTGATTATTTTGGCAATTTTGATATATTGAAAGTGTTGTAAAATATTTATTTGTAAATGGTCAACGTCAAACTTCACTGCATATATGCATTCTAATCAAGTTGATGTTTCGCCTTTTGCAAGAAAAAAATAAAATTTTGGGGTATTTCTACTGTTATTTTTCTTTTCAGTATTTCAAGTGGTGTGGTTGTGCTGAGTGTGTCTGACAATGCTAGATTTTTTTCTGCAGTCCAAATTATATGTAGGCTTGGGAGTTTCATTACAATTAAATGAAATCTATAAACTCTGTGGTTTGGATTTATTTTTTGTGTACAAAGAAAAATTATAGGCTTATGGTCTGTAAATAGAACTGTTGGATGTTTTGATCCAATTATTTAACACTCATATTCTCTGAGATTAGATTTTATAGCTGTGTATTTTCTCAGAATTGTAGAGAGTCTAAGTTCAGCTGTATAAACAGTCTTGATATTGCTGAAATAAGATTACTTTTGTTCGTTCCACTGTGTGATTGTAATAATGCTGCGCCGATGCCGAAATTTGAGGCGTCGCACACAGCATAAAACGGTTGGTCTAGGTCTGGAAGAGGATCTGATATTTTTTCAGTGAGAAGTGTTTTCATTTATTCAAATCGTTTCTGAAGTTTTGTTATCTATTCAAAATTTATTTGTTGTCTGAGAATGTTAAAAAATGGTCTTAAATATAATTGCAATTTATAGATGTGTTCACTTAAAAAATTTAGCATTCCGAGAAATTCTTGGATTTTATTTCTATTCGATGGAGCTTGAAGTTTTCTGATTGCGTCTATGACACATTTTGATGGAGTGATTGAATTTCCTTCAATAATATGTCCAATGAGTTTTACACGAGTGAGGAAAAAATGTGATTTGTCTGTGACTGCTTTCATGTTTTCTTTAAGTAGTACTTGGTGGTATTTATCCAATACTTCAAACAGTTCGTGTTTTGTTGTGATTGCATGAAAACATCGTCTAAATATGTTATGATAATTTTACTGAGAATGAGTGAACGGAAAATTTCACTCATAAATGATGAGAAGGCTGCTGGTCCTAAAGAAATTTCATAGAAAATTTTTTGAATTCGTATTGTTGATTTCCCATAACGAATTGTGTTAAGCGTCGTGATTGTTCATTTAGTTGCATTTGATTGTATGCGCTGTTCATGTCAGCTATTGTGATTTATTTTCCGTTTATTTTAGGTAGAATTATTCGAATTGGTTCTATGGGCCAATTACAATTAGATTCAATAATGAGGCAGTTATCTTGCGTAAAAAACGACTTTTAATGATTCTCTTTTAGCTAGAATAATGACGGGGATCATGATTGCATTTTTGGTTGTTCTTATTTGTGTACTGGGGAAATTATTTCGTAATGCTCTAAAATGTCTACTTATCTATTGACTTTATCTTGTGAGTGAATTGGAACTTTACTTGCTTGTTGTTTTTTGAGAATTGCGCCAGGTTTTAGAAGTAGTTGCAGCGGTGAAATTATTATTCAGTTTCGATGTAGCGTAAACCAATGGGTTTTTAAGTAGTAGTTCAGCTAGTTGTTCAAATTCTTTTTGCGTAATTTGAGAATGTTGAAAATTGAACATTGTCACGAATTTTTGTTTTTCAGTGGTATAATTCGATATTTGAATGGTTGGTTTAAAAAAAGGGTGTTTTTGTAAAACAGTCTATGTTTCGTTTTTATCACTTTTTTTATTACTAACTGATAGTTCTTCAATAGGAATTGTTGATTGGCGTATAACTAATAATTTCAAGAGATTACTTATTCTATATGCTATTTCCAATGTGGGAGAAATTGTTGGTTTTGTTTCACAATAACCTAAAAACCATAGAATTAATGTTAATATATATGGATAATTATTAAATACTTGTAATGAAATTATAACTGATTTTGTATTTTTTGTGAATTTAGTTGATGAGATTGTTTCTCGGAAGAATTTAAGAATTGGCTTTATTTCAAGGTCTGACATGTATAGTCATTGTTTGTTTTGTTTCATGTTGTATTGGTGGACATGACTTATTGAGACGTTATATACATATTCTGCTAGTGGTTTGAGTTGTTTTCGTTCTTGGTTATATCTAGGATAAAATTTGGAGAGAAATGGATGTTGTTTATTTTTTCTTTGAAAGAATATAGGTGATGTGTTTTTCATTCTTGTATATTTATCCTTTAAATGTATTTTGCTGTTTAGGATAAAAGTAGTGGGATTATACTTACTAATAAATGGTATTTCAACGATTTTGTGTTTTATATCTGTGATATAGAATGTCTGTTCAAGGGGTTTGGTTAAAAGTTTATTTTGTTCTTTTGTTCGGGTGGGAACAAGGGATAATTGATTTTTTTTTCCAAAATTTGTTAAACTTGATCCCTGTGCTGTAGCTAAATTGCATGAGGTCTGTAAAGGTAAAATTTTTGGATGCAAAATGTTTGTATTTCATTACATGTGGGAACTCTTATAACATTTGATTGCGCTCATGAGTCTATTAAAAAATCAATTTCGAGGTCTGGTGATTGAAAATTTTTGTTTTTGGAATTTCTAAGAGACTTTCTCATTTGTTTTTGTCCAGATTTTTCTTTTGGTAATTGTACATTATTTGTTGTGTTCTGATATATATTGATTGTATTTCAACTTCCTTTAAGTGCTTGTTCGGTATAGTTTATTATGTTTTGAGTATTATCGGAGTTTTGAAACTGATAATTGTTGTTTTGAAAATAATTCGATTCGAATGGTGTTTCGTATTCATTTTCAATATGAAGCATGTTTCTTAAAGGCGTTTTTTCTGTGTCGCTCTCATCAACTGTGGATTTACAATTCATGTGATTTAGTCTGAAATTTCTGTGTTGTCGTGATTGATTTGTCTTTGATAATTAGGTGTAAAACTTCTATAGCTTTGTTGTGAGTTTCGATATGTTGTAATACTCCTGAATGGTGACTGAGAATAATTTCCCTGTCGATTTTAATAATTAGAATTTGGGTTCCTGGAATTGTCATGTGATCTATTGCGATGATTATTATAGATTGATATGTTGTTTGTATAGTTTCGTGATCTATTATCTGAGTTTTGTTTATTTCTATTGTTTGAGTAATGGCTCTTTCGTTTATATGAGAAATTCTGGAACGGTCGTTTGAATAATATCTATTTCGAGAGTTTGAATGAGAACAATTTTTTTTATAATTTGAGTGTTTACTTCTCTTTAAGTTTGATTATCTTAATAATTGTTTCGATGTTGATTGTTTTAACTGTTTGATCGACTATATCTATTTTGTGCGAGTTTTCGTGAATTTTTTGATCTGGAGATCTTCCGTGGAAGTTATTTCTGTAAGGCGATTGTTGGCTAGAAGTAATATAGATAGGTGGAAGTGGTTTTCCTGAAATATTTTTACTGTGAATGTTTTTGTTGTGTAAATTTTGGCCTTTTTTCATGTATTGAAGAAATGATTTTTTTGGTTCTTTATATTTCTGTGGTTAGTTCAGATTATCTTGTTGTTTTTGTCTGCATTCAGCAATGCTATGTCAATATCTACGGTAATAGTTACACCAATTTTTGAGTTATGGTTTGCCTTTAAAGTTTGAATTTTTCTCATAGATGTTCAATTTTTGAGTGATTTTTTCGGCTAGTTCAGTGACATGGTCATGAAGTTTTTTTATTTGTGAAGTAGGTGTATGGATATTGTTAACGTACTGAAACTTTGCATTGTCTGTCTCTTCCAGTTTCAGCTTGTTCTAGTTTATCTACTAATTTTCGGAAGTCTAACTCGGGTTCTCGAATTGAAGATGGATGCGATGCTCCCTTTTTTATCGCCATTTCCCGTAATTGCGGTGAGAGAGTCCTCATTAAAGTTTCTGTCGTTTTTGTGTAATTACATTTATACTTATTAAGATAATATGCTTTTCTTACCAATGTTTTGATTGTTACTGCAAGTTATTTAATAGTTCCCTTAGGGATTCTACAAAATTCATTGCGTAGAACACTTTAATGTTGTTTTTTTTTCAGAGTCCATCATTTTTGAAAATTTTTGTCGGAATCTTTTCCAATCTGATTTAATATCTATAGGTAAAACTGAAAACCAATTTTGGACTGCACCATCAAGTGTGATTTAGATTAGGGCTGTTCGTCAATGTATCCAATTTTTATGAATTAGCGTATTTACTGGTTCAGGTTTTTTTTTAAATTAAATTAAGGGTGACTGCGTTTAAATAATCTTCTACTGAGTATTCAGGATCTGTTCCTCTGAATACCATTAGTGGTTTTTTTGAAGATATAGAAGAACCACCCATAAGGTATGGATTCATAGTAATTTTTAGTGATTCTGCCGCATTTGATTTTTGAGAAAAATTTGTAAGTTGTGTTTTTGTTATTTCATGTTGTTGTAAACAATATGGTAATGGGATTTCATTTTGCACTTGAGTTGGTTGATAAATTTGTGTATTTGTAGGATTTTGTGATTAAAAGTTTTTGCTAAATGACGTTGAGTTATGTCTTGTTTGTCGCGTTTGTTCGTTTCGTGTATATGGTTCGAAAAGATCTGGTTGATGAATAGGATCTGGTTGATCAATATTCCTATTATTGTTTTGTTGATTTGTGCTGAATCTTTGTTGTTTTTGATTGAAGTATTCTTCTTCTTCTGAATAATGTGGTTGATTCCTTGCATGGTGTTTATTTGTCAGGCTTTTATTTTGCTAGAAAATGGATAAATTTCGCTACGATCCGTTGTAGCTCGTGGTTGATTGTTAAAATAAACTGTGTTTGAGGCTTGCTGTGGTACGTTGTGATTATAGTTTTGTGCTTGTGGTTGGCTTTGACTGTTTATAAAGGGAAAGGGGGGGTTTTGTTGTTTTGCATTTTGCAAAAAGGTTGTAGTTATGGCCTGAAAAGTTGTTTCTATACGACGTTTTTTTAGTCATTTGTTTGTCTTGATGTCGTTACTGGTGTAGTACAATTGTTTGTTTACTGCCTAGATTATCTCTTGACATAACGTTTACTAAGATGGATGCAAAATTCTGGGGTTAGAGTTTTTATGTTCCTAAACAATAAGTTCTAACAGTTTTTTGTGGTTATCTTATCTTGGGGCATAGATTAACCTGGTTGACGGGTTGGAGAGAGAGTATATCAACTCGTGAGATGATTTTTAAATTTCTCGTGAATAAGTTTTATTCTATGAGTTACCTACTTAGTTTTAGCTAGGGTTTGTGATTTTGTGATTAAGGGCTGCAGAATAGTAAATCAATCCACAAGGTTCAGGTACAATTGGAACACAAGTAGATTGTAACAACTCTTTTATGACTTACTAATTTGTTACTTGCTATTAAAGTGGTTGATAGCCTTTGTCGTTTTCACTTATTTGAGCGTCTAGAAAAATTTTGTTCATTGAGGTCGAAAATGTTCCAGAACATCCTGCGAAAAATATTCGTGCTACACCTGCTTGTTTGTTTACTTGCGTGTGTATTGCGCTATGTTATAGTTTCCGCATGTGTCAATAATGAGAAAAAAAATAAAAAAAATAAAACATTGCATATAAGTTAGTCAATCGTTCTAAGATGTAGTAGGGCCAACCTAGTAGGGCGAGAAGTTCGTTCTTTAAAATTAGAAAACTGGAAATATTAATAGGTATAATATCTTGTGGACGGTATTTTTCACTGTTTAGTAGATGTAATCATTTGTATCTTTAGAATATCCACTGTAGTCTTGTGCATAGATGTCTGAAATTTTTGCGGTTTCTGGAAGTTTTCTCGAAAATTGATCAATGGATTGTTTTTGAATTGTATCCATTTTTGTAGAGAGTTGTTGAAATTGTTGTGTGCGTGTACGATATTGTATATCGAGTCTAGTGTATATACCTTTTGACTATAAATCTATATTTGGGTTTCTAGCAATAGCTGTGATACTTTCTGGTGAACATTTCTTTAATGGTGGCATAAGTGTAGGATATGGTGTGAGAAGTTAATATTTATCTTCATCGGGATTTTACTGTACAACAATGTGGATATTTTCAGATCCACATGGGACAGCTGTATCCCAAAAATATGTTCGTCTAGAAAGTGTGTCATTAAAGTATACTTTATTTTTGTAGAATATAGGGATTCTTAAGTAACATCTGTTATCTTTAGAAAAACATATTGGTGATACTTTTTTCGTATTTGTGTAATACCATAATATATTTCATTCGTAATATTTATGATTTGATCTGTTGCCTGATAGTAAAAATCCTGCATAAGGTATTTTTAATACTGCAAGTGCAAGTGATTGTAAAATTTGTGTTCGTTCAATTTCACGTTATTGATGAAGCCTTTCTAGTTCTGATAGCGACATTTCTTCAACATTTCTGCTTGTTATAAAGTCCAATTTCATGTGTTAGTGAATGCCAAATTGAATTGCACCAAAATAGGTAATGTTCATGAGTGATAGTTCTTGTACTGCTTTTGTCTTGTGGGAATGTTACTGGGATATATTTCCTTCTTCGTTTTTATTGTGATTCGTTGGATATGGATTACTTAGTAATTTCCTGTTTTTATCTGGAAACTTTTTTCGTATTGTACAAAATTTTCTGAAGATTGTATTTTATAAAGTGGAGCTTTATATTTGCAAGCGAGTTCTGTTTCGGGGTAGATTTGAAAACAAGTCAGTTTATTTTTTATTGTTATAACGACTTCTGTTTTTTTTTTTTAATTTTATCAGGGTTTACTTTGTCATAAGGGATTGATTCAATCAAGTATTTTTGATGAATTTTTATCAGTCCCGCGTGTATTCTTGCAACTTGAAATGTGATACATGTGTCTTGGGGAAACTAAACAATAGTTGCTTGTGTTCTTGTTGATGGATCGCAATTACCTTGGTCTTTTTGCAAGAAAATTGTATTCCGTAATAAATTATGGTGTCGTCTTTTAAATCTGGTGTTAATTGTATTTTTTCTAATTTAATTTTCCGATCAAAAAAATTATTTCTTGATATCCTTTTTTTGTGTCAGGTTTACAATTAAAAGATGTGTTTATTCCTACGTGTGATATCTAATTTTTAACATAGAGGTCATAAAATAATTTTCCATGTGCCGCGTGGAACGGGTGTTTTCCGTCTTCTTTTACTTGACCTTAGTATCTTTCAAGTTCTGCTTGGTGTGCAGAGTCTGGAAAAAATTAAAAGTTTAACAATTTTTGATTTGTGCTTTTAATTGTAGTTAATTTTAATCGTTGAAGCTAATTTTACAATTTTCAGGGTTTAGATGTAAAAGTCTTTCTTTCTTGCTTTGATAGAAAAATTTGAGATCAAGTCTATTTCTGTTTGCATTTGAGAATTGGGAACAATTTTCTTTTTTCTCTGAGAATGTTGCTGTGAATCAGTATCCTAATAAGGTTGTAGCTCGGGCTTTTGAATAAAGTGTCGCTACTATATTCGTTGTTTCACTTTCTTGTGGTTCGGATTCGCATTGAGTTACTTGGTATATGGCGTATTTAATTAGTGTTTTTTGTTCTTTTCTTCACAATCATAGTGTGTGACTAATGAATGTTGAGGTCGTGTTCGAGGAACGGTTTGTTATGGGTGGGGTGTTGGTTCTGAAAAAGTAAAAGGAGTGAGGGTTTGGAGGAAAAAGAGTACTAAAAGATACATCTGTAGGATAGTCCCGAATATGGGTTATAGAATGTGATGGGTCCAAGTGTCTTGTTTGTATATCTATCGTGTTTATAGATAATTTCTGTTGTGATAAATGGGGCGGTAATGACTGAGCTGTTATATTTGGTGGAGCTAGGGGGAGAGGGTGATGTACTTTGTTTTTCAATTTTAGTGTTGTTTCAAATTTAAGTGTTAAAATATCTTGTGTAAGGATTTGTATGCTGAGTTCTTTTGTGTCTTTTTGAATATCGTGTTTGTTTTGTAATTTGTTGAGTGCTCAATTATGTAGTCTGTTGCTATCAAATTGTTGACCAATTACGAAAAAATTCCAGCCTAATTGTACGGGGTATATTACTGGATAAATGATCTTTTTATCTATCGTCTAAGTTTGTAGGGAAATTTAGAGGAAATGTTGTTGTTGGGGTTGAAGATAGTAATGAGGTTTCTGGTATTGACAATGATGTAACCGATGAGATATCTATAGGGTCTTTTATCAAGTTTGGCTCACCCTGAATGAACCCTACGGTTATCCAATGTAGGAGACGTTGTGTTGAAGATGCGGGGTTAAAGGGATTTTCACGAATTTGTTCGGATGTGGGGGTACATCCTAAGTAATCCGATGGTATGTTCGGAGTGTTTTGTTGTTAGGTAGATTGCAATGGTGCAGGGGTACTTTGAATTGTATTACTGGAAAGAACTAAAGGGATTGAGGTTGGTGATGAGGGTATTTTAAAATATACTCTGGGAGTTGTAAGATTTCTATTACGTCTTGGATGTTTGATTTGTCTATCTATTGTAGCTATTGTAGATGGTTGGTTTTGGTTTTGACTAGGTATTTGATAATTGCTTATTTCTTGAGGTATTTTGATTGCATCATTTGTTCGTTGGTAATTATTGTTGAGTTGTAGTGGACAATTTTGAGTCTTGTAAAGGAGTATAACTGTGTTAGTTCGCGAAGAGCGTGTTCTTTCAGGTAAAATGATAAAAGACTGTTTCTCTGATGAACTATTTCCGTTTCACTAAAATCAATAAGTTTACATGTTGCATCAGTAGGTGTGTCACTGATATGAAATGGTCCTTTTTTGATCGTGAATTGGTTGTAATTTGTACATACGTTCCATTTTTTTGGTTTGTAGCTGGTGTGAATCGTGAATTTATTTGGGATTGAACTTTCTGTCTTTCTATTAGTTTTCTTGATTATTTTTTGTTAAATTTCAATGTTTTTTTTCTGTTTAAAACCCATTTGGTATGTGTGCCGGAAGCTAATTTTAAGATTTGTGGGTGATGAAAACGATCTTCATCGTGTGTGTAACGATAGATTATAACAAATTTAATATTTTGTAGGTTGGCAATAACCTTGTGTGTTTATTGAAGAATTTGCTGTGGACATTTTGGTTTACGTGGTTTTTGAACGAAAACGATTTCATAAAGTGATTGTCCCATGGTTGTTGTTATCTTAGAATTATAAGCTAAGAGGAATAATTTTAGATCTGTTGACCATTCAGTGTATTTTTTTTATCAATTTCATTTATGATACATCTGAGGTATCTTGTAGTGAACGGTTCCTTCATTCGACTAGACAATTAGTCCATGGGGTATGAGACGTTCGTAGTTTGTGTCTAATTTTGTATAGATGGCATAATGTGATGATTTCATTTTTTATGAGTTCAATGCCATTATCGGTGACAAGGATTTCTGGTAATTTAGATTTTGCTATCAAGTGTTCGTAGGGTGTTGTATATGCATAAAAGGCATTAAAATGAGTTACTGGGTTGAGTGCTACATAGTGTCTAAATGCATCAATTATACCATTATTTTTGACTTTCCTTCTGAAGAGGGTGATATTGGTCCTTTCGTATCAAATGAAGTTCTGTGGTTGAAATATAAACGTTGTCCTTCAAAATCTTGTTATTTCTTGCTATTTGTTTCTGATGTGGGTATGGTGTATTTAACTGGCATTTTATGCAATCGCTGCATAATTCTTTGATTCAAATCGGTGCATTTAGGAAGTAAAAAACTTGAATAAAGTTTGAGTATGTTTTTTCTGATATTGCATTTTGCTGATACTGGTCCTTTTGTGTTTAAGGAAGGTGAAATAAGAAATGCTAGGAACATCATACTTAGCGGTAAAAGGGTACTTTTATTTCATGTGTTTGATTTTCTAAAATATTTGTGTTCTTGTTAATAGATGTAATAGTAAACTTTCTGAAGTATTTAAGAAGTGTTTTGTTTCCTTGAATTGTGATATCTGCTTTTTTTGGTTTTGTTTTATGATTGTGCCAAGATTTAAGCTGACTATTCTAATGACTGGGTCAAGGTTTTGATATAATTAAAGTAGTTCAAACGTAAAATTTTCTGTGGCTGGTAGAAAAATACTTTCAACTTCTATTTTTGAAAGAGGTTTAATTACAAGAGGGTCATGAAGGTTAAAAACTTGATTTATTGTGTTTTTTGAACCGATATCTGAAAGGCCTGATCAATTTATATTATCAGTTAAATTCTCTTTTTCTATTAAAGATAATAATTCTGTACTATACTTGTTTTGTCTAAGTGGTTTTTGTTGTGTATTGTTTTTGATCCATGATGAACATCGTATCGGTTTTAATGTAGAGTTTCCTAATAAGTCTACTTCTTAGTGATTATTTTGGCAACTTTGATATATTGAAAGTGATGTAAATTATTTGTTTGTAAACAGTTAACGTCAAACTTCACTGCATATATGCATTCTAATCGTGTTGATGTTTCCCCTTTTGCAAGAAAAAATTAAAATTTTGTTGTATTTCTACTGTTCTTTTTCTTTTCAGTATTTCAAGTGGTGTGGTTGTACTGAGTGTGTCTGGCAATGCTAGATTTTTTTTGCGCAGTCCAAATTATATGTAGGTTTGGGAGAGTCATTACAATTAAATGAAATCTATGAACTCTGTGGTTTGGATTTAATTTTTGTGTAAATAGAAAAATTATAGGCTTATGGTTTGTAAATAGAACTGTTGGATGTTTTGATCCAAGTATTTAAAACTCATATTCTCTAAAATTAGATATTATAGCTGTGTATTTTCTCAGAACTGTAGAGAGTCTAAGTTCAGCTGTATAAACAGTCTTGAATTTGCTGAAATAAGATTCCTTTTATTCGTTCCACTGTGTGATTGTAATAATGCTGCGCCGATGCCGAAATTTGAGGCGTTGCACACAGCATAAAAAAAACAGTTGGTCTAGGTCTGGAAGAGGATCTGATTTTTATTCAGTGAGAAGTGTTTTCATTTATTCAAATCGTTTCTGAAGTTTTGTTATCTATTCAAAATTATTTTGCTGTCTGAGAATGTTAAAAAATGGTCTTAAATATAATTGCAATTTATAGATATATTTACTTACAAAGTTTAGCATTCCGAGAAATTCTTGGATTTTATTTTTATTCGATGGAGGTTGAAGTTTTATGATTGCGTCTATGACACATTTTGATGGAGTGATTGAATTTCCTTCAAAAATATGTCCAAGGAAAAAATGTGATTTGTCTGTGACTGCTTTCATGTGTTCTTTAAGTAGTACTTGGTGGTATTTATCCAATACTTCAAACAGTTCGTGTTTTGTTTGTGATTGCATGAAAACATCGCCTAAATATGTTATGATAATTTTACTGAGAATGAGTGAACGGAAAATTTCACTCATAAATGATGAGAAGGCTGCTGGTCCTAAGGAAAGTTCATAGAAAAGTTTTTAAATTCGTATTGTTGATTTCCCATAACGAATTGTGTTAAGCGTCGTGATTTTTCATCTAGTTGCATTTGATTGCGTGCGCTGTTCATGTCAGCTATTGTAAGTTATTTAGCGTTTATTCTTGGTAGAATTACTCGAATTGGTTCTATGGGCCAATTACAATTAATATTTTAATGATTCTCTTTTAGCTAGAAAAATGACGGGGATCATGAATGCATTTTTGGTTGTTCTTCTTCATGTACTGGAGAAATGATTCCGTAATGCTCTAAAATGTCTACTTATCTATTGACTTTATCTTGTTAGTGAATTGGAACTTTACTTGCTTGTTGTTTTTTGAGAATTGCGCCAGGTTTTAGAAGTAGTTGTAGCGGTGAATCTATTATTCATTTTAGATGTAGCGTAAACCAATGGGTTTTTAAGTAGTAGTTCAGCTAGTTGTTCAAATTTGTTTTGCGTATTTTGAGATTGTTGAAAATTGAACATTTTCACGAAGTTTCGTTTTTCAGTGGTATAATTCGATATTTGAAAGGTTGGTTTAAAAGTAAGGTGTTTTTGTAAAGTAGTCTATGTTTCGTTTTTTATCACTTATTAAATTACTAACTGACAATTTTTCAATAAGAATTGTTGATTGGCGTATAACTAATAACTTCAAGACGTTTTTTATTCTATATGCTATTTCTAATGTGGAAGAAATTGTTGAATTTGTTTCACAATAACCTAAAAACCCTAGAATTAATGTTAATTTATATAGAGTATTGATAAATACTTGTAATTAAATTATAACTGAGTTTGTATTTTTTGTGTATTTAGTTGATGAGAGTGTTTCTCGGAAGAATTTATGAATTGGCTTTAATTCAAGGTCTGACATGTATAGTCATTGTTTGTTTTGTTTGATGTTGTATTGGTGGACATGACTTATTGAGACGTTATATACATATTCTGCTAGTGGTTTGAGGTGTTTTCGTTCTTGGTTATATCTAGGGTAAAATTTGGAGAGAAATGTTGTTTATTTTCTCTTTGAAAGAATATAGGTGATGTGTTTTTCATTCTTGTATATTTATCCTTTAAATGTATTTTGCTGTTTAGGATCATAGTAGTGGGATTATACTTACTAATAAATGGTATTTCAACGATTTTGTGTTTTATATCTGTGATATGGAATGTTTGTTTGAGGGCTTTAGTTAAAAGTTTATTTTGTTCTATTGTTCGGGTGGGAACAAGGGATAATTGAATTTTTTTCCAAAATTTGTTAAACTTGATCCCTGTGCTGTAGCTAATTTGCATGAGGTCTTTAATGGTAAAATTTTTGGATGTAAAGTTTGTATTTCATTCCATGTGGGAACTCTTATAACATTTGATTGCGCTCATGAGTCTATTAAAAAATCAATTTCGAGGTCTGGTGATTGAAAATTTTTGTTTTTGGTTTTTCTAAGAGACTTTCTCTTTTGTTTTGTCCAGATTTTTCTTTTGGTAATTGTACTTTATTTGTTGTGTTCTGATATATATTGGTTGTATTTCAACTTCCTTTAAGTGCTTGTTCGGTATAGTTTATTATGTTTTGAGTATTATTGGAGTTTTGAAACTGATAATTGTTGATTTGAAAATAATTCGATTCGAATGGTGTTTCGTATTCATTTTCAATTTGAAGCATTTTTTTGAAAACGTATTTTCTGTGTCGCTCTCATCAACTGTGGATTTACAATTTATGTGATTTAGTCTGAATTTTCTGTGTTGTCGTGATTGATTTGTCTTTGATAATTAGGTGTACTACTTCTATAATTTTGTTGTGAGTTTCGATATGTTGTAATACTCCTGTGTGGTGACTGAGAATAATTTCCCTGTCGATTTCAATAGTTAGAATTTTGTTTCCTGGATGCGATTCCAGTTTCATAGTGATTTCAGCTTGTTCTAGTTTATCTACTAACTTTCGGAAGTCTATATCGGGTTCTCGAATTGAAGATGGATGCGATGCTCTCTTTTTTATCGCCATTTTCCGTAATTGGGGTGAGAGAGTCCTCATTAAAATTTCTGTCGTTTTTGTGTAATTACAGTCATACTTATTAAGATAATATGCTTTTCTTACCAATGTTTTGATTGTTACTGCAAGTTATTTAATAGTTCCCTTAGGGATTCTACAAATTTCATTGCGTTGCGTAGAACACTTTAATGTTGTTTGTTTCTTTCAGAGTCGATCATTTTTGAAAATTTTTGTCGGAATCTTTTCCGATCTGATTTAAAATCTATAGGTAAAAGTGAAAACCGTTTTTGGACTGCGCCATCAAGTGTGATTTAGATTAGGGCAGTGCGTCGATGTATCCAATTTTTATGAATTAGCGTATTTACTGGTTCAGGTTTTTTTTAATTAAATTAATGGTGACTGCCTTTAAATAATCTTCTACTGAGTATTCAGGATCTGTTCCTCTGAATACCATTAGTGGTTTTCTTGAAGATATAGAAGAACCACCCATAAGGTATGGATTCATAGTAATTTTAGTGATTCTGCCGCATTTGGTAATTGAGAAAAATTTGTAAGTTGTGTTTCTGTTTTTTCATGTTGTTTTAAATATTATGATAATAGGATTTCGTTTTGCACTTGAGTTGGTTGATAAATTTGTATTTTTGTAGGATTTTGTGATCAAAAGTTGATGCTAAATTACGTTGGGTTATGTCTTGTTTGTCGTGTTTGTTCGTTTCGTGTATATGGTTCGTAAAGATCTGGTTGATGAATAGGAACTGGTTGGTCAATATTCCTATTTTTTTTGTTTTGTTGATTTGAGCTGAATCGTTGTTGTTTTTGACTGAAGTATTCTTCGTCATCTGAATAATGTGGTTGATTCCTTGCATGATGTTTATTTGTCAGGTTTTTATTTTGCTAGAAAATGGATAAAATTCGCTACGATCCGTTGTAGCTCGTGGTTGATTGTTAAAAAAACTGTGTTTGAGGCTTGCTGTTGTACGTTGTGATTATAGTTTTGTGCTTTTGGTTGGCTCTGACTGTTTATAAAGGGGGGTTTTGTTGTTTTGGAATTTGCAAAAAGGTTGTAGTTATGGCCTGAAAAGTTGTTTCTATAAAATGTTTTTTGTTCATTTGTTTGTCTTGATGTCGTTACTGGTTTAAATGTTTTATAATTGAGTATTTTGGAAAAACGGAGGGTTTTACTGTGGATTGCGTAGTTGTTTGCGGAAATGCTGAGTTTTAAGCGTAGGATGAATGGGGGAAATGCTTTGTTGCGTTGTTTTTGGCACTGTTTCCACAATTTCTTAATAAGCGAAATGTGATGGAATTTGAATATCTTGTTGTATATGATTTCTTGTTCCATTTAAATTGTCTTGTGTATTAATGAATGTAGAGTTTAAGCTATTATTTCCTGTTCTGTCAGTGAACAGTGCTTTATAATTTAATGGTAATGCATCAATAGTAAGTGGAGTTATTCTAACGTAGTTTTTATTGATGAAAATGTTAGTGATTGCTTGACTTGATAGGTCAGTTGGTATATTAGTAAATAATGGATGAGACCAATCAGGGACCTAAGCATAATCTGTTTCATTTGCTGATACAGTTTCATCTTCTGAATTGTTGTGGTCGAAAATTTTCTCTTGATAGAGCTTTGAGGTCAATTATGAATCATGCTAGTATCCTATGTAGACCATGTTTAAAGTTTTGTGAGATTTTGTTACTAATGAGGTTTTCACGGATTGTTTTTAAAAACTTTGAGAAAATACAGATTTCTTGGCTTACTGTTGAAAGTCGGGATGTTTGAGTTGGTGACTCACTTTGTGTTTCTTTCAATTTTAGTATGGATAGATGGCTACAGATGGTTGAAAAAACATCATATGTGAAAATTGAAATTGCCCTTTGTGAACTTTGGTGTTGTATATTTTTAATTTGTGTTTGTTTCAATTCTAGTAAGGATAGATATCTACAGATGATTGAAAAAACATCATTTGTGAAAATTGATTTTGCAAAATTGATGTTGTATATATTTAATGAAGTCTGTAAAAACTTTCGAGAACTATATATCAATTTTGTCTGTTTGTGTTTGATGTGTAATGCGATTTGGTTTTGGTGATACAATTGCAATTGTAAATATACCGTAGTGTGATGTGATATTACATGTATCTTTGAGATAGTGGTCAAGATAGTTGTATTCGATCATGTTTTAAATTTTAGAACTGTTAGAGTGTAACATTCAATATTTCTTATTGGTTGATTCCGATTATATAGATGTATTGGTTTGTTGATATATGACGTTTTTTTTGCGTTTTCTTTTGATTGATGGTAATTTATTTTTTGCAGCTTCTGAGTCAGAAAAAATATTTTAACGTCTATCGAGCTAGTTTATTTATTGAATATTTTAATTCTTGAAGTTCTTGTATTGTGTTTGTTTCTGATTCTGAGACTGCACTTCTTCGTTTTGAAAAACTTTTTTTGATAATTTGCTTTTGTTTTGTTAGAAGTGTATTTTTTCATGTTTGTCTTTTTGACCAAATATAATCTATTGTTTCTCTGTGTGGTGTAACTACAAGGTCGTATCTTTCGTTTTTAATTAAACAGTTATGTAGAACGATTGTTTGTTTACTGCCTAGATTATCTCTTGACATAAAGTTTAGGATGATGGATGCAAAATTCGGGGGTTAGAGTTTTTATCTTCCTAAACTATAATTTCTTACGGTTTTTTGTGGTTATCTTATCTTGGGGCATAGATTAACCTGGGTGACGGGTTGGAGAGAGAGAGTATATCAACTCGTGAGATTGTTTTTTTAATTTCTCGTGAATAAGTTTAATTCTATGAATTTTGTGATTAAGGGTTGCAGAATAGTAAATCAATCCACAAGGTTCAGGTACAATTAGAACACAAGTAGATTGTTACAACAAATTTATGAGTAACTAATTTGTTGAGGGCTTTAGCTTGGGTCATCTAAGAGGAAGGTTTGACGTGAAGGATGAGTAATCGAACTTTAAGCTTAATCAAAATGGTTAACATTTCAAAAATTTTCATTAATCCTGGGTCGTTTTTAAGGTTTGGGTAGTGAATCGACGTTTGCGGTCGTTAGACACTGTTAAAATTATGGGAAGGGGAGAACAAAATTGTTCTGATTTGATCCAAGGAAAGCCTTGATGATCAGTAAAAAAATAATTTTAATTTAGGTTTAATTTGAAAAAAAAAGATCCAATTTGAAAATAAAGATCTGTTTTTGAAAGAAAAGTGGGATATTGAAAGCAAGGATAAGCCTAAAGAAATTTTAAATTAAAAGTTTTGAGTTTGGGAAAAATCAAAGTTAAGGTTTTGATGATATTAGTTTCTTGAATTTTTGCTGTTATGTTATAGGTGATGAAGCTGGGATGAGGAAAATCAGATAGTTAATTTATAAGTCTAGCAACAAGTTTCACTACTAACTAATTGTGCATTTTGTGTTTAATAAATTATTTATTGAAAAATTTGACTTACTGCAGAAACTACTTGTGCTCTTTATATCAGTCGCTTTTGTATAGATAATAGGTTTAGCACCAATAAGGTTGTTGAAAAATATTTTCTCCAAACTATTTTCATGCCGGTAATTGAAAATTTAAATTTACTGCATAAAGTACTATAAATAAAAAAGTTTGTTTCGGTTTCCGTCGTACTGTCATGTAGCAGAGTGGTCCATTTCCTGATCGTTTTTCACGCCACGATCATCGTATTCTTTCAGTACCTGGTATTTCTTGGTGTAAATTCATTGAGACCTAGAGACATTTCTATTAAATTATCTATTGCGTCTAGCATTTTTGCAATTTTGCAATTGTCTAATTCTAAATTTTATTGTCTAATTCTAAGCTAGCTAAGGTCTTGTTCGAGACTTTTGTTCGCACCAGATGAGTTATGAACTATTGGTTATAGTCATAGAGTACTTTCAGATAAGATATGGTCGTCACGCTATTTTATTATCGGCCGGATAGATTCGTGCAACTTCTTAGTCTGATGAAGATCTTAATCTTACTCTTATATCTCCTAGTCTCAAAAGATCTAGTGTATACTGGTTTATCCGAGTTAGTTCTAGGAGTTTATCCAGAAGGAGAACAACTGTATTCAAATTTTTTTATCAAATTGTTCTGGTGCTGAAACTACAAGTAGTTTCAGCACTTACAAACAAGTGTCAAGGTTAGAGATGGAATATGATTGGTTAGTTAGAAATTTTTTACACTGATAATCGATCAATAATATAATTGGTTTATAAATACTAGTTTAGAACTGGTTCCATTAAAGAACCTATTTTGACCTATTTGTCTGCGCCTTTTGCAATTATTTTAAAAAACGAGCCAAAAAAAGCGCTTCTTGGGACTTTTTGAAAAACTTTGACCAGAAAATTGCGTTGCTTTCCGCACTATCCCAAAAGATTACCAATATGGCCAATTTGGTATAACTAACTCGCGATATACGTCTTACCAAATATAATTCTTTATATTTTATATGTTATTGAATACAAAGTGTTATTGAAAAAAAACGATTAGACAAGTATCATACTTTTTTTAATTATAGGCTCAATTTGAATGATTCGAAAAAAATGCTTGTTAAAATGTCGAATTTGTCTGGGGAAAAAATACCCCGAGCACAAATATTCCGTTATAGTCTTTGAAAGTTGGAACAAAAATATGCACAAACAGTTCTTGTAAAACCTCACTTTTTTTTCAAAAGTTTTGTTTCCAGAACATAGCCCACGCCTGCCAAGTTTAGAATCTTGCTTGAAATTTAGCGAAAAAATTATAATTTCTATCAGCTGAGTCAAAAGCTAGTTTTAAAAAATGATATAATTTTTGCACCTTTGACGAATGTGTTGGTTTTTTGAGCAGACCGTATACTCTTACCAGTAAAACTAAGAAGTCTGGTAAACATCTCATAAAAATGCAAAAGTTTGTCCGACATGGTCACTTCCAATCTGTATGAACCAACAAGTATCTCCAATTGGCCAAGAGCAATATAGCAAGAATTCAGTTCTAAATCACAGCGGTGTTGTAGATCGAAGTCGTCTTCTTGAATGATGACATCATCAGGTGAAATTAACTGAAGCATAAATTTTAAATCTCTTCAATCAGACTGAAACTTTAAATTGGAAAAAATTGACACACAAACCTTGAAAATCTCTAAAAGGGTAAAATACTTGAACGCATAGTTGAACTTTTTAAATCAGAGTAAAATTCTTATTCAGATCCAAAAATTTGAAATGTTTTAGTGTCGGGTAAAAATCGTACGGGGAGTGAGAAGGGGGTGCTGACCTGCGTCTGTTAAGATGCACTATGGGATATCAGGCGAGCACCCTAATTATTAGGATAGGTATAGATTTCCCATGTATTAAGATAAGTTATAGCTTTCACAGTTTCAGATGGTAAGATTCAGACGGTAAGTTGGTATGTTTCAGAAAAGCAACACAAAAGGCTCCAGATTTTTCCGATACCGCAACATTTAAACTTTTAAACGTTTCCTTGATTAAAAAAACAATAGATTGTTAACTCAAGCGTGGCGTTTAAAACCGATAAAAAGGTTTAATTACAGATACAAAGTATCAATTTATTACATCGTATAAATTTTTACAACATAGTCACTTACAAATTTAGAGGTTTAGTTTGTATTCCATCGCATTCAATTTCCCGTTTAGGGTAAAATTAGCTCTGTCGTTCTTCAGTTTGTTCAAAATTTGTAATTGCATTGTTAATCGACTTAAATCTTTAAATATTGACTTCAAAATCACTGCCTCAATCAGTACTTGTCGATACTTTGCCATCGGGTCTTCTCCAGGGTCTTCTAATGCGCGTTTGTTCAGTCCCTTACTGTCAAACTTTTAGTTTTCACTTTTACTATCGAAAAAGCAAAAAGTCTTACTAGAGGTACACAACATTTCGGTGCGTTGGAACTCCTCCTTGAATTATCCCGGATCTCTCTTATCGTGTTTGATGTGTTTGACGCAACCATTACGGGCAAACAGTTGTTTTTCGCATCTGCTCTGAAATTGTCTCGTTCGTCCTTGCTTCACTTTTCAGCCCACATTGCTCGCTCGCTGGGGAGAAAATATTCAACTAAAACTTCTTCTGCCAAATCCAAATACAGAGAATTAGTATCCATTTAAGTTTTTCAAATTTTTTGAAGTCGCTAAGTTTAACAAAAACGTTATAATACAGCTCCAACATTCTCATTTTGGCATACTGCGCTATAAAAAATTCTACTATACTTGGCTCATGATATTTTATAGATAATTTCACAAGCTCCAATTCAAAGGGTTTTTTCGTCGCCAAGATTTTTCGTCATTGTATGTTCTGATCTGTCCATTAATTGATAACAATAGGAACTAATCTCTTTTCTTGATTCCTTGTTTGATATCAATATCAGTTTGGCTAGCTTCTTGGCAAGGAGAGAAATGGAAGTAACAACCCATTGCTTCAAAAACAGTTTTACAATAGATGTAATAACCAGCAACACTGAAGCAATAGTTTTTTTCTGCGTTCTTCAATTGTGGTAACTCTCAATCGTACATTCAATTCGGGTTGCTTGAAAACTTGACATGATCATATTTTCAAAGCACGAACTTTGCCTTGCCTTGAGATTTTCTGTTTTTTCAATCCAGCTCTATTTCGTATGCAAGTCAGTGGGCGTACTTGACACATATATTATGAATAGATTTGACTGGTATCAACCCCGACGATTGATTTAGCCGAGTAGTTTGACTTTCGAAGATACGCCTCGTTTGCTACCGTTTCTCTTGTGAAAATACGTGAGGGGCAGCAGTTCATCTTTTCTTGTAATTTTTCAAAGAAGTCACTATTGCATGAGAAGAAGCGGTGAAATGTATGGTCAGTTGATTTAAGCAGACAAAGATTCATTAAGTTCGGCAATGTTCAGCCGAGTTTTAACATATGTATTTATTTATCAGGATAAATTTTAATTTTCATTGTTTCAAGGGTTAAAAACTGATGTTCTACCACTGTAGAAAATCGCAAAATGTTGTCATATTTTCCTGTTCCCAGCTAGACTGCAAGTAGTTGTAATTTTCCAGTCCCGTAGTTGGTTTGGCTTTTACCACGAGACTTTTAATGGCTTGCTCATCAGTTATCGCACTTTTGCGAGGATTCTGAAAGTCTTATGAGAGGATTCTTCATTGAGATGATTGCTATTCCTCAGTTTGCTGTTAAAATCATCATACGGTGGTAGTTGTTGTTCATCGAGTCTGTTGGGAGTATTTGATCGCATCTTCCTTTTGATTTGTTTCGGGAACAATTCCATGTAAGCCACATATTCAATTCTGAGGGATTAAGGATCTTTGCCACACCAAAATATGGGTGTTTCAAGCACCTTGAATGAAAACGACGTTGATATGTTTTCATGCTTCCCAATTCAGGCTATTGTTTCCGTCAGTTTTAACTCTTCACTGGGTAACGCAACCTGATTCGAAAAAATGGGTGGCATTTTTGAATAAAGATTGTTTTTTGGCATAGTCATTATTGAACAATATAGTTTTTATAACAACGTCTTTCTCAAAGTAAAAACAATTCATGAGTATATGTTTTTAATTCGATATTTGCAACAAGCCTGATGGCGGTTGAAGTGATTAGGCATTTTGAAAAATGTATTACGAATTCAGCATCGAAAGCATTTGTAATAGTTGTCAATTTTAATGACGTCATTATTCTGCTTGTTGTATTGTAGAAGCCTTAGAGTACTCTTGTTTTCAGCGATACTTCTCCGAGCTAATTCTCCTTCAAAGTCTTCATCTTCAATGTCGATATCGTAGAAAAAGATTTTTTTTCTCTACTGCATCTTGAACTATTGGCAGATAATCCATCAAAACCCTGCGAAACTGTTTCGCATCGCGAACAAATTTTTCAGGAAAATTATTACAGAATCTCGAATTGGCTGTTTCGAAATCAATTTTTCCTTGCAAATGAACCCTAAATGCTCGAAACAAACAAAATTTATCATTGTATGGTTGTTGCGTGAGCACATCCAAATTCAGACAATTGACTTGATGATTTCTTAGAAGTGGTTCGGGAAACACTGAACCTCGACACCCCATGGGTACGTTTTTAAGCTGTACCGCAAAAATGGTTAGATTAGTGATCAAATTGAATCGCCATTTTGTATTTCGTCTCTCTTGTAAACAAACTTCAATGATATTTTTCTTATTGATCTTGTTCTGTATAGTCGTCAAGTTTCATTTAGTTTAAAGCAGCATAAATTTATCAAAGAGTGTGTTATTTTCATGAGCGTAGATAGCCATCTGTTACAATGGTTTATGCTTACAATTGTGGATTTATATAGGAAAAGCAATGCCTACACAATTTTCATTTTTTGAATCTGCACACAAAGTCCCATATTTGGTACTACTTCCATAAATGGAAATCTTGATGACTCACACTGCTTACTTCCGTTTTCATATTATCTCAAAATCATTTAGCTCAACTCTCCCCTTCTGACCAGTTTGATTTTCTAATCAACAATATGCTCCAGAAAAATGCAAGTCCCAATAACATTGAACTTTCAAAAGATCGAACCAGAATTGGGATAACTGCTTGGTCCCAAAATTCCTACATGGGGAAAAATATTTAAACCGTGCTTCCAATTATTCAAGAAAAATGAGTTGCGTCAACTCGAAAAAGGACAGCAAGTTTATCTAGTTGAAAAAGAAGGATAAGCAGTCTCGGCCATAGAAGAATTGTTATTCACGATACTGAAAATGTTAGACTCGTTCCTACATTGGAAATCACTTCTGACAAAGAATCAACTATAGCCCAGTAGCTTGCCAACTGCAACAAAGTGTATGACATAGCAACTTCCAATAGAATACAAATTTCAAGCCACGATCAAAAAGTGTAAAGTTAACATACCTCCCTACATTCAGATTTGACTCTTCACTGCAGTAGAAAAGGAAGCAATGAAACAAGTTGCATATGTCAACTGTGCTTCGAATGAGTTCAAGGAAATATTCTAAATTTTGGGATATTTTTGTTTGTTGAGAACTGCAAATTACGATAAATTGTGTTACTTGTAATATAAACACTTATCCTCCATTAAAATCAATTTTTATTTAAGATTGGAGTTGGAAAATATGATTTGGGAAATTGGTTTTTCAGGAAATTTAATATTGAAATTTCACAATAAGTTGGACTTTTCGTATATTGTTCCACATATATAGTTTCAATTATTTCGTTACCTGTTGTAGAATCACCAAATTTCAAACAGCTGCAGAATTTGCAGTAGTCTCACTGATTCCATTTTAAGTGGACTATGCATGATGATAGAAAACAATTTTACACAGAACACCGATCCGATACCAAAAAAAAAGATCTCATAGAATATTGTAGAAAAAAAATTGATAAAAAAATAATCAATTTTTACAACTACAAGAAAGGTTCTGACAAAATTCTTATAAACTTCATTAAAAAATTTTGTGAAAACATTCAAAAAATTTTTGTGGAAATTGACGATTGCACTGAAAAAATAAACGGACAGAAATTCCATAAATTTTTTTTGATTACCTGAGGTTATACAGCATGATTTTTAAGGAAAAAAATTATTCTCCATTGAACCTAATTTAATTTGTACCCGGACGTAAACTGGAAAGAAATTGACCGAACAGTTCCTTTAATGGGCTTATTTGTATACGGAAATTTACAGCATTATTAATTTTTCGCTAGGTCGAAAACTTTAGACTACATGCAATTCTACAAGACTCTAGTTGATCTGTTAACCCACTTCGAAAAAGGACCTGGATATTGTCAAATTGTACCTAGTCTTCCCAGTTCATGTTTTCTTGGGCAGATGAGAAACGGAGTTTTTCGCCAAGGATATGAAAAGTGTAAATTTTTGTCAGTCGGTCCAAGTGGATCTAGAAAACCTTTTTTTTGATTGGTTGAAGGTTAATACATATCAACCATTTTTACAAAAATTTTGGAACTATCATCAACATTATCAAACCATTTGTAGCCAAATGCAAAGAAAAAACCATAAATTTATCCATGGAGTTTATTTTGACCTGTTTGAAAACATTCCCAAAAACAAAATTAAGCCTTTGCTTATAATTGATGATTCTTGTGAGGAAAATTTAAACTACAATCAATTTGTAAAAAAAAGTTGCCACTTCTGGGTGACACACTTGTCTGCCCGAATACAATATAAATTACAACTTTTTGATCAAAGCAAATTGGGAAGAGATGTAGAGTTATAAAGTACACAAAAAGTCTTGTTCTAGTCATCGAGGGAGGATTTAAAAATCAATATATCAAAAAAACAATTAGGTCTAGATTCTCAATTGACAGAGTGGTATCAAAAGGCAACATCAATTCCTTTTTTCAGTTATTTATTGATTTAACCCCCAAAACAATTGATGAAACAGAGACAAATTATCTACATGATGATTACACAAAAGGTCTCTGCTCTCCCAATTTTTCAAAAAGTTTCTGTGAGTTTTCGGAAACAATTCATTCTCAATTGCCCAAAAGATTCCATTCAGTTTCTGAGCAAGTGTTCGGTAAAGTTTTCAAGAGGAGAGTTTCATGACCTTCAGAAAAATAACGCACAAAAATATCGAAAAGAAGTTTACGAATTAACACAAAAGGAGCACCTCTACAAAAACGAAGATTTAATTTAGTTTCGACTAAAGATTTACAAACCATATCTAACTTCTCTCCTTTTTTCGTTGAACGATTGACATAGTGTGGAGTAGTTTGTTTTAATTCTGTTTTTTTTAATAATCACAAAGTACATGTTCAAGAAAGCTAAATTTGGAACAAAAGCATGGAAAAAGAGGATAATGAATGTAATTTTTTTCGATTCAAAACACAGTGCTGTAAATGCAAGGTTGAAAATGAGTGACAAAAAGCAACTAAGCGATTTTGTTTTGAGTTCTACAAAAATTAGATTGAGTCAGTCAAGCAACATCATATTAGAAAATCGAGACACAGAATAATCTATTGTCGACTTTTTGTGGACATTAAATCGAGAAAACACCGATTTTCCATATAATTGTTTTACCATTTTAGAAGAAACCTAAAATCCACCTATCACCAAGAATGCCAAGCGAAAGACAGAGGAAACTAGATCTCTTTCAAAACCTGCAAAGGTCAGTCTGAACAGATTGTGTTCTAGGTGTAGAGAGGCGTATTGATCTGTGCGAAACTTGAGTAAAATAAACGGTTTATCGAGAAAGAAAGAAGAACAATTCTAACAATCCGAGACATCTTATACAAAATTTGATCCACCAATAAGACATTTCCGGAGATGCCTGGTTTTTATCAAATATATCAAATCAGTTTGGTGTACGGGTTTGGTTTTTGTAGAAAACTTAGCTAGTCATGATCATGGATTTAAGTATTATTAAATGCTGTAGACGTTTTTCATACTTTTAGAAAAAAAACACTCCTTTGAAGCTTTGAGTTGATGAAGGAATAGAATATAGTCAATTTTTCGAAAAAATTTGCTAGGAGAAAAACATTGAAGTTTACTCAAAATTTAGTGAAACCATAGCTGAATATGCAGAGAGAGCAATTCAATCTTTAAAATATTTACTAAATTGTTATATTGAAGATCATGGTCAAAAACTTGTTTATATTTCTATCATGATCTGTTGCAAATTCGGTCTTCCGGAAAATCTCCAAAAGATGTGAAAAATCATGACGTTTTATCCAACTTTGCATAATAAACCATTCATGAAAAATAGTGAAACAAAAAAAATTGAGGATAGTGTGAGAACTTTGAAAAATTCCGAAAAGCTTACAAGCCACTGTTTACCCAAGAAGTATTCGAAGTATCATCAATATCAACAAAAAACCGGCAACACATCATCAAAGATCTCAATGTAGAAAAACTTCATAGCAATTGTTAATAAAAAAAGCTGACGAAATAGTCAGATTGAAAGTAAAGTTTTTTTAAAGTTTAACTTCTATCGATAAGTAGTGATGGATTTTTTTTATTCTTGAGCTAGTTGCTAATGCTTTTTTAATTGTTATTAAAGTCTTAAAGTCTTAAAGTTTTCTACAAAATCTCTAACTGGCAAATACAAATACACTGAGAGAAGAGTATTTCAGAAAAATTGTATTCTTCATTGTACCAAAACGTTACTTAAAGAAAGTTTTTCTGAGTTTAAATGCATGAGAAACTTCTGAGGCAACAAGAAAGCTTGATCTGATGCATATCAAGCTGGAAACCAGTTTCTAGTATTAAAACTTGAAAAACTGAAAAAAAATTTTGTTGTTGCTAAAAATTTTTCCATCTGTTAGATTAAACATTTTTCACGCTTAAGAAATGTAATATTTCGAGAAGTGTTTTTGTCCCAGGGGGGTAGCATAATACTCACCTAGTGGGTCAGCATCTGGTGTTACAAGTTTGGCATATTTGCTTGAGAATTTTTTTCACGTCCACTACCTCGCTTAATTGAACAAATTATAAATTTATTTGCTTACATGAGCGTCCTCACTCACCACGGGGGGTAATATCTATAGTTGCAAATATGACAGATGTGTCTGAGGAAACTTACTGAAGCTGACTATCAAGAAAATTATCACAGCATAATACATGGGATTTTAAACATTCGCCTTTGGAATCTTTACTATTGCTGTATCGGCAAAACAGCGCGCCAAAATTTTTTTGCTTCTTTTTGAAACTTACCGTAGAAAACTCACCATCTGATACTCTGAATCCTAAAACCTATTCAAAAACCTGGAACATATATATCCCATCATAATGCATAGGGTGTTGAATGGATACTCTATAGCGTATCTTAAAACTTGGAGGTCAGCACCCCCGGAAGATTTCTACCCGTCACATGCTATTTGTTTAGTCAAATTGGTTGGTTGAAAAAAAAAACAACGAAGGTAGTATATCAGGGCAAACAGATGAGTAGTTGAAATTCGAACTAAACGGAGTTTTAACGAGAAAAAGTTTTGATGTTGTTGTTTTTCGATTATGTTGATAATTTTTCTCCCTCAAAAATCAAAAAAAAAAATTTTTAAGTTGCATGGGGTTTTAGTGTTACCAGTTAACTTCTGAGGCAACAAGAAAGCTTGATCTGATGCATATCAAGCTGGAAACCAGTTTCTAGTATTAAAACTTGAAAAACTGAAAAAAAAATTTTGTTGTTGCTAAAAATTTTTCCATCTGTTAGATTAAACATTTTTCACGCTTAAGAAATGTAATATTTCGAGAACTTTTTTGTCCCAGTGGGGTAGCATATCCCTCACCTAGTGGGTCAGCATCTGGTGTGACAACTTTGGCATATTTGCTTGAGAATTTTTTTTCACGTCCACTACCTCGCTTAATTGAACAAATTATAAATTTATTTGCTTACATGAGCGTCCTCACTCACCACGGGGGGTAATATCTATTGTTGCAAATATGACAGATGTGTCTGAGGAAACTTACTGAAGCTGACCATCAAGAAAATTATCACAGCATAATACATGGGATTTTAAACATTCGCCTTTGGAATCTTTACTATTGCTGTATCGGCAAAACAGCGCGCCAAAATTTTTTTGCTTCTTTTTGAAACTTACCGTAGAAAACTCACCATCTGATACTCTGAATCCTAAAACCTATCCAAAAACCTGGAACATAAATACTCCATCATAATGCATAGGGTGTTGAATGGATACTCTAGAGCGTATCTTAAAACTTGGAGGTCAGCACCCCCGGAAGATTTCTACCCGACATATGCTATTTGTTTAGTCAAATTGGTTGGTTGAAAAAAAAAACAACGAAGGTAAGTATATCAGGGCAAACAGATGAGTAGTTGAAATTCGAACTAAACGGAGTTTTAACGAGAAAAAGTTTTGATGTTGTTGTTTTTTGATTATGTTGATAATTTTTCTCCCTCAAAAATCAAAATAAAAAATTTTAAGTTGCATGGGGTTTTAGTGTGACCAGTTAACTTGACTATAAAACATTTAGAATTTTTTTGAGTGCGACTTATGCTTTTTTAAAACTAACTCAAAAATTTTAAAAAGTTTTTTGTGTGAATACGTGTGCTATGAATTTTTGAGCAAAAGCCGGTTTGAATTTTTGATTTTGGTCGAGCGAGTAAAGCAATTAGGTAGACCTTATAGTAGGAAAAAACAGTTTTCATTCAAGCGGTGAAGTGAAAAATTAATTATCATTCCATGAGAACCAACTTTCACCGCTTCCAGCTGCGCTTCCTCCAAAGTGAAAAATTTTACAAAAATATTAAACAAATTTTTGAAAATTTGCAAAATTCAGAATATGTTATGTTTTTTCTTATAATCAAGATCAATTGTTCCTTATGTTTCTTATGTGCTTTTGTTTTCCCTTTTTCAGCACGCCACGCACTCCTGAATACAAACATGTTTAATACTGGGGCGGATCCTGAAAACATGTTTAATACAGGGCCGGATCTAAGATTTTCTCCAGGTGGAGGGCGAATTCTCAAAAAAAATTTTAAAGTTTGTCGACCTCTTTTTAGGTCGAGCAAATTGATTTACCGAGCTCTCTTCAAGCACCAAATAGACCTTGTTTTGGTCGAATTTTGAAAAAAAACAGGCCAAAAAAGCGTTATGAGGCGTTTTTTGGACATTTTTGACCAAAAAATTGGGTTTTTTGGCGCCCCCCCCCCCCTCCTCAAAATTAGTATACACTGACTCGGAAAGGGGCTTTTTTTTTAAATTTTAGGGTCCGCCTTCAGAACTTGATATCTCAAAATAGTACAAAGGGAGGACCCTTTGGGTCGGCATGAGGTCGAATCCTTGAGAAGGAGGGGAGTGATCGCCCCCCTTCATCCACCCCTGTTTTAATACATTTTCTATTGTGATTTGAAATTTTTGTGCCACTAGCTCAACAAGTCGCTGCTCTTGTTTGATATGTAATTATGTTGCTTACTTTATATCTAATCATAAACAGTTCTGGGTTGCTGCCGTAACGATTTATAGGAAGCACGAGGCTGCAGTCAAAATAAACACAAGATGACCATGGAGAATCGATGGCAACTGCTAAAACAAAAACCACATGTATATCTACGGCAAAAAAACTATTTAACTTTCTGTTTGTGATAAGTAAACGATTGAGCGATTAGGTTTGCTGTGAACAAGTTTGGAGCCAAATTTTGGAAATTTATCTTCAAACTTTTGCGGCAAATTAAAGCTTTGTATTGAGATAGAGACCAGTTTTAAGTTTATGTAAATGCCATCAATTGTTCTTTCTGTCTGGAGACCTGTCTCTTTGACCTTGTGATCTCCAATGTCTATTCTGATCTGAAATAAAACATTGCAGTAAGATTTCGATTTGATGCCTAACAGTTGAACTAAAAATACAACTTATTTACAATCTTTTGATATTCCGATCATACGACTTTAACATGGCGCAGCCAGCAGAGAAAAGAGGAGGGGGAAAATCCACTGAACATTGTAGCATTTTGGGAGGCACGAACACCGGAACCTCCAGTCTATTGGGAGGAGTGGATAATTAAATTTCACTGGGGGATGATAGCAAAGTACGATATTGATCCCGATGATTTCTATTTTGCGAGTACTCTGAACGCGGCGGCTATCGGGGCGTTGTCTGAAGAAGTAAATGGAAAAAACCGTCTCGAATCGGAAAAGAAGTTAAAGTCTTATCTTTATCTATGTATCGGAGACGATGCGCAGCGGATATTCAAAGCACGGAAACCGACGGTTAGCATTAAAACCGAACGGTACCCACGGGTTCTAGATGAGATGCAAGACGTGTTCCAAAGATAAAGGAATGTAACGCATGAACGGGGTCTTTTCTACGGAAGGAAACAACGTGAGAATGAAACATTCGAAAAATTCCATGCGGAACTAAGTGCCCTAGCAGGTAGATGTGATTTTGCAAATGCGGCCGAAAATGTTCGTGACATTTTCATTATGAATATCCGTGAGTCGGATTGCCAACGAGAATTATCACGTTCAACTAAATTACCCGAAGAAGTCTACAGGATCGCCTTGTCATACGAACGCGGGGAGCGTGCATACAAATCATATACGGGAAAACCAGCTTCAACAGCTCCGACTATTTCAATAAAACAAGAACCGGTGAGTAACATAAGAAGGGGACAAGGATTTTTTCGAGGCCGAGGACGTGGGGGACGTGGAGGATACACCCAAGGACCGAGTAGTAGTGGAGGAAGCGGAAATAACCGTAGGTGTTACAATTGCGACGCACCAAATTTTACCATGGATCACATTGCAAGCTGTCCTGCAAGGGGAGCAACATGTAATTCATGCCGAAAAATAGGTCACTTTGAACGAACATGTCGAGGAGTCAGAAGAGGAACTAACCATTGGCGGGGACGAGGACGAGTAGGCCTGGTCAGGGAGGAAAATGAGCATCACCAGAGTACACAAAACGTGAATGACGGGAACGAAGATCAAGTGTCGTGGGTCAATCAGCAGGGGGTCGTAGAAAACGAATCCATGACGTCGGGATCGGACGAGTACATGGTAATGTCAATACACAGGAAAAAGAATGAATCCGAACTAAAGATTCCTGGATTATAACAACAATCGGATAAACATAATGGGGAAGGTAACAGTGATGATGTCATTAAACGGCTGGGCAGCTCCAGCGCAAGTGTCGGTTATATCCGGGAATCACCAGTCAATCCTGGGGCGGGATCTGATGGGCACCCTGGGATTCGAGCTAGTCCAACGAAAGAAAGTGATGGGAATCACAGGGGAAGGAATCAGCCAAGAGGAGGAGAAATATGACGAACTGCAAACATACTTCTGTAAGTTGTACCCAAATTTGTTTACTAGGATAGGAAAAATCCGGAATGCAAAAGTAAGAGCCGAATTTTTTGAAAATTTGAAGCCCGTACAACAAAAAGGACGCAGGGTGCCAATCAGTCTACAAGATAAGGTGGATAAAGAAATCCATCGGCTAATAAATGAAGGGCATATCGTAAAATTACAAGAATGCTCAGATAAGTATTTCGTATCCCCCATCGTTATTACAGTGAAAAAAGATGGAAGTATAAAAATAGCACTGGAATCAAGAGAACTAAACAAGCAGGTACATAAAAACAAGTACCAAATGCCAAATATTGACGAATTAATAGACGGAGTAAGCCAGATTATTGCGGAGAAAAAAGCGGGGAATGTATATTTTACAACGTTGGATTTTACATATGCGTACGGACAAGTCGCTTTAGAACAAAAAACGAGCGAACAATGCAATTTCTCACTCGTCGGTGGGAAATCCACAGGAACTTATCGTTTTAAAAACGGATTTTACGGATTGACGTCAATGCCGGCGGAATTTCAAAAAGTAATTGACAATTTACTTAAAGAGTTCCCTCAGGCCAACGCGTTCATTGATGATATCTTAATCTCTTCGAAAGGAACTAAGATCGAACACATCGCGTTGGTCGAGAAGATATTGAAAAAGCTGGATATTTCTAATGTTGCTCTAAAACTACGAAAATGCGAATTTGCGAAAACAAAGTGCGAATGGCTCGGATTTCGAATTGGGGAAAGTGGTATTACACCCTTAGTAAGAAAAACACAAGCAATTGAAGACTTGAAAACCCCTAAATCCCGAAAACAGTTGAAATCTTTGATGGGTTCACTACACAGTTTACATAAGTTCTTACCCAATCTCGCAGAATTAAGTGCACCATTAAGGCCACTTTTAAGTCAAAACAACGATTTTATTTGGACTAACGTTTGCGAAAATGCATTCCAACATTTAAAATCACTAGTGAAAAATATTGTTGAATTACGACATTTCGATATTCACCGTGAGACTAGAATTATCTGTGACGCTAGCCACGATGGTTTGGGGGCCGTGTTAGAACAGTATGGGGCATCAGGTTGGCATCCCATTTCGTTTGCATCGCGTTATCTTAACCCGGCTGAGAAAAAAAACTCCACGAACAAATTAGAACTACTTGCGGTAGTATGGGCTACGGAACATTTTCGTAATTACATATATGGCCGTTATTTCACAGTTATTTCGGATCATAAGGCCCTGCTAACCTTATTAAATTCATCTCCGAAGGGAAATAAAACGTTTTTCAGCCGACTAACACGCTGGTACGATCGGTTAGTGCCGTACGATTTTAAAGTTGAACACAGGCAGGGGTCTAAAATGGGAATGGCAGGTTATTTGTCCCGGTTCCCATCTGCGGCGGCACCCGAGACCAGTCGTTACGACGAAAGCTTTATAGTAGCGAAAATAAAGATGATAAATGAAACTCTAAATCCTAAGGCTAAAATGAAACCTAGGGGTCAAAACGTGAAACAAGTAAAACTAATACCGGCGGTACAGGGCGATCAATCATGCTCTGACACAACGACATTTGTAGCAGCCAATGAGAACACAAGAGCAATTGAATATGCAAATACTCACGGTGAGACTAAGCGCTCACTAGAGGGCGTGTGTGCATGCAACCGGCGGTTGACCAATCAGATTCAAGAAGTTTGCATACCGGCGGAAATATGCAAATATCAAAGAAGAACGTTCAGACATCGTTCTCGCTACGCAATTTCAAGTCGCAAACAACAAGATATGAATAACATGAATAGTAAAAACTCAATAAATTCACCTGAAAAAATGATCAAATTACCTCTGCTATTGTAAATACATCAACAAATTCTGGAGACGTTAACCTTAACCTTGTACTTAATCGTGTAAATCAACCCCCCAGCCTCAGTTCTGTCAGTTCGGACTCGGATATTGAGTTAATACCACCCGAAATTATCGAGAGAAAACAAACAAATTCGAAGAAATGCAACACCATAATCTCATTCCCTCATCAATTCCCAGGATTATCCTACCCATTAGTACAGAGCGATAAATGGGTTTACTCCATAATACCGTCGGACAGTCAAGTTGTACGAAAAATGGAACACCCGGAAATTCTCAGTGTAAATTTGGTTGAGGCTAATTTGGAAAAGGATCCCATTATGAAGACCATACGTGACGCTATCAGAGACAAAAACCCAAGAGCCCGAGAAATCATCACTAAACTAGGACCATATTACGCTCAATACTACAATGACTTTGCAGTACGGGAAAACTGCCTTTGGATGGACGGCCGGTTGGCTATACCGAAGGACATGTCCTCTGCAGTCCTAAACCGTCTACACTTTCACCACCATGGACGAGATAAGATGTTCGCCGCCGCAAAAGATGTGTGGATTCCTTTAATGCACCGAAACATAGCCGCAACAGCGAAGTACTGTAAAAGCTGCATAGAAGCAGGTAAAAATCTAAAACCGGATATACCGAAACATGACGTTGGGGAAACTTATGAGGCTAAAGAACCAAACGATTTGGTCCAACTAGATTTCTGGGGCCCAGTTAATTATGTAAGGGGTAGGAAGAAATATGTACTCGTAGCAGTAGACACTTTTTCGCACTGGCCATCAGCATATATATGCTCTAGTAACAAATCAAAAAATGTCCTAAAGTTCCTAAGGAAATACATAAATACTCATGGACACCCAAGGAAGTTGCATATGGATCAGGCAACGGAGTTTTTCTCGAATGATATTCAAAGTTTCTGTAACTACGAAGGCATTGAACTAATCAAATCTCCAGTTAAGGATCATCGCGCAACGGGAATGGTCGAAAGAACGATTGGGTCAATAAAAAATTACGTGCTCACGTACCTCCCGGAAAATAAAAATTGCAAATTTGGGGAAATGATATCTCGAGCGTTAGCGCTTTACGCTTTGTGCCACATTCTAAGACTAAACTAACACCCTTTGAAGCATATCATGGAAGAGAAGCAAATACGGCGTTTCGAAATTTAACAAAAACACCATCATTGAAAAATCTAAATTGGAACAATGTTGTTAACCAGAAGCTATCTTGTTTAGACAAGGCGAGTAATCTCCCTGAGGTGGAGCTGACACTGGATTGGGAAGAGAGAAGCGACTTAGTATACGCACCAGAGCAAAGAAAAACCCCAAGGATTTTGAACGATGATGAGATAATCGACAGGGATCCAAAGGCAACGGAGAGGTCAGATAAAGTTCCAAAGCAACTAGGAGGGCTAAAACGGCACATGACAAGCTCAACAATAGTCTATCAACAGACAGGAAAAACAGACCCAAAGTATCCAAGGAGGTATAAACGTTTACCATTGAAAATCGAAAAATTAACTGATCATACTGTGAAAATGGAAAAAGGGGCGTTACCTAGGCGAAGTGGTGTTTCTTTTAGAACTGCGGCCGAGGAAAGCCTAATCAAAGATCGGAACGACGCGTGTATCCCGGGTCCCAGCAAGTACCGGAAAAGCACAAAGGGTCCAATTGAAATGGGGAAAAGTACCCCGGGTCCGAGTGAGCCCGAAAAGAGCACCCAGGGTCCAAGTGTACCCACAAAGTTCAAACGCAAGGCGGACAAGGAAAAATCCGCAATGAAACAGGCGATTAAAGCAGCAAACGCGAGGATCGTAGAGTACAGCGCGGACGAGAGTGAGGAGAATGACATGAGCGACTGGACAGTTGAGGAGGACGAGGCGGAAAAGACTGCGGCGAGTAAGGACGTAATTGAACCGTCGGATACAGCGGCGACGAGTAAGGACGCAATTGAACCGTCGGATACAGTGGTCACTCGAACGCCGAAGACCGTGGAAGGAAATCGAAAGAAAGGCGCAGAGGGGACAAGAAAATCAACGCGGCAGCGACGAGGTGTTGATAAGATGGGGGGTGTCATGATCCACCGTATACAAGACAAGTAACATGACGCATACCGAAAAAGAAAAAAAAACCTATACGAGAGGTTCGGCAAGGTTGCCTAAAAACTCAAGTAAAACTGAAAATGATATGTAACATGAATTCGCAAGATTACATTACAAGTTGAAAAATTTTATACAAGCTAAAAATTATTTGTGGTTGCCCGAATGAGATAGGGACCAGTTTTAAGTTTATGTAAATGCCATCAATTGTTCTTTCTGTCTGGAGACCTGTCTCTTTGACCTTGTGATCTCCAATGTCCATTCTGATCTGAAATAAAACATTGCAGTAAGATTTCGATTTGATGCCTAACAGTTGAACTAAAAATACAACTTATTTACAATCTTTTGATATTCCGAACATACGACTTTAACAGTATATATTGCGTTAAATTAGATAGCGTTACTGTTTCTCAAAAAAAAATGTTTTTTTTTAATTCAGATACACTGGTTATTTTTCTATCGACAAAGGCTCCGACAATAAAAAGTCCTGTCTAATCTGTGTGTGAATAACAGCTCTGAGGGGCTTATAATGTTTCGACAGGAGTCGTGAGCATCGTTGATTACGATTAATAACGACTGCATTTTGAGACTAATCAACTTACAATGACTATATTTGAAATTTGAATATTTCGTAAAAATTTTGTTTCCATGCTAAACTTGTTCATATTTTTTTCATAACACAACCGTTTGAAAGAGCATAAAGGGCGGTAGGAACGTTCAATTTTTTCATCACAAACCTGATTGCAATTTTTCGACGAGTTATTTCGGTGAGTTAATTTACTAAAAAGCATTACAAAAGTTTCTAAATTATTCAGAAATCTGAACAAAAATATCATGATGCTTACTATAAGGCACCGATAGCGAAACTTCAGATCCCCATATCCGACCGCCGTAAGAAGGCACGTTTGCAGCTAAAGCGGCAGTCAAGGCCACTTCATTGAAGTTGAACTCGCAAAACACACCAGCGGATTCCTGCGACAAACGCAAACATGTTTTTACCACTTCAACTAGCACCATTTTTTAAATTTGAGAAGTAAAAAAACTTTTTGTGTAAGTAGTTTTCAATTTAATAGAAAATGGTGAATACTCAATGAAAAAAAAATTTAAAAAACTCATTTCAAATGAACTGGAAAAAAAATCAAAAACTATACTACAAGAATTTGAATTAGAGTGTTAACAATTTCGAGAACAACACGACCTAAGTTAGTGTGTTCACTTTGCTCAATAACGTATGAGAAATTCAAAGAACTCATTTTGCATTCGTTTTTAAATGCGCTTGATTTTCCGTTAATTGAACTCCAGAAAATGAGAACATTACCCGCACCGAAGTTCCATGGATAATAATGTATTATAATGGAAAAACGTTGTCTAAAATGTTGTCATTATAACTGTCATTATTGTGGCAAATTTAGACCACGAAATCGATTATATTGTCATTATAATCAATTATTTTTGTAAAAATACAATCCATTAAAATCCATTGTAATGGATTATAGTCCATTTAAAATCCATTATAAGGGATTATAAGCCATTTAAATTCCATTATAATTGATTATAACGGATTCTAATCTATGCATTTTTTTGCAAAATCTATTGCGCTATTTGCAACATTTCTGCGTTACTCACAGTCTATTCGCAATCTAAACCTAATCGAATTAAGTGAGTTATGTACGACTGACTAAACTCATAGAGTAATTTCAGATAAGATACACCGTCTGCTCGTGACGGTATCTTATTTTCGGCCGGATAGATTCGTGCAACTTCTTAGTCTAATACCAATCTTAATCTTTCTCTTGTATCTCTTAGTCTCAATAGATCTAGTGTACACCGGTTTACGCGAGTTAGTTCCAGAATGAGAACAACTGTATTCTAAGTTTCATTCAAATTGTTCTCGTGTTGAAACTACAAGCAGTTTCAACACTTACAAAAAAAATGGTTGTTAGTTTGATGGAGCATGATTGTTTAGTATTTAAATTTTTATAGAGATAAAATATCATAATTATAACCAAGGATAAATATTAGTTTAGATCTGGTTCCACCCAATCGGAGTTTAGATAGTTTTAGTTTCTCAATGTTTTATTGTAGTGAAGGATGGATAATAGTGTTTTTCTTTAGAGGTTGCGAGCATATTGTTTTTTCTGGTTTGGAAGAAAAGATGTTATCACGATAGTTTCGGGAGATTGTATTATGATTTCTGATCGGTTGTGATGAGTGTTGATCTGGTTGATTTTAGAGAATAGCAATGGTCCAATCACATTCGAGAGTGTCATGTAGTTTGACTTTGGATGCAGTGCCTAGTGACTTGGATATGTACGTATCGAGATGGCCATTGTTCGGTTGCAATAGGTTTCCTTTACTGCGATGCCAAGTTGTACTTCAAATCTGTTGCGTGTAGCGTCTGCAGGTAGCATGTCAGGTGTGTCTTGCCATTCCGTAGTTGGAGTGTGATTGGGTTGTCAAGCTCCCTGTTGCTCGTCTATGGGCTGTATATTATCTATATACTGCATTCTATGATTTACATAGATAAATCTTTGTTAATCTTGTTTTTTGTCATATTCTTGTATTAGTTTTTATTGCAAAAGCGTTATTATTTAGTTCAATTATTTTTAGGAGCTACTCAAACTTGAGTAACTCTCGTCAAAAATAGAGTTGTGGGTGTCACAAAGCGTGGATGTAGCACGGTGGGTGAGGTCGGCTATAGAGCATGCTCAAGACGTCCTCTCTGTTGGGTTAGGCCAACAGTGGGGGTATAATTTCGTGTTCTCTTTTTTGGAGGGTCCTGTTTTAGTTCATGCTTTCGGGTCTTTTCATTACTGGTTTTTTTCTCTTGTTGTCTTAGTCATGTCCTGATGCCAAATATCAACTTGTTTGTTTTGGGTTTGTTTTTCGACTTTTCGGTGTTTTTTTTGTGTGTTCAGACTTAAAAGTATTCTACAAAAGAATAAATTATCTAGTTCTAAGCTGGTGTTAATCCAGTTTAGTTACTGTGGATTTTTGTTTCAAAGTCATGCTCTTAGGTTATGGTTTGGGGGTAAAGTAAGCTTGCGTTGGTTAGTTTGGATTATTATATAAAACATTTCCGACCGGGTTAAAGGAAAGTTTGAAACGCGGTAAAACTGGTTAGTTGTTATCAGTGAAAGTTAAATTTTAAAGCCATTATTTTAAACAATTCTTCGTGGGTGAGCTGTGCGATTACGAATAGGATTGTGGGCGAGTGAAATTTCAAAATATGAATAAAAAGCGTCTTTGAAATGGTTAGTACTGCTTTTTGCAATTTATGGGCAACTTTTTTAAATTTAAAATTATGAAGTTTACTGCTTGATTTAGGGTTTGAAATTATCAAACTATTTTCAAAACTATGAATATTTACTACATTGGGGGAAAAATTATATATCAATTTAATGCTTCGTAAGAGAGAATTATGCTGTTTGAATTATTGAAATTGGTTAATAGAAATTTATGAATCTAGAAAAAGTTTTCTGTTTATTTTTTCGCTTTTTTGTTTTGTAGATAATTGATGATTGTGCCTATGAAGAAAAAGAGAGAACATTAAAAAAAATACTAAGTGTTGTTTGAATTTATTAGAAAAAAATTGATTTCATATTACCTAATTGTCGGTAAAAAAGCCTTGGGGAAAAACATCGTGGATGATATCAGATGAGGTTAGTAGTTTAGCTAGCAAACGAATGATGTGTTTAGTTTGCAGAAGTGGCCAAATCAATTCAAGTGCTTTTATGATGTTGTGCACTTCGGTGTTAGATGATTGTTCATACGGTGTGTTTTGATTGAGGTTATATAATCTGTGATTGTAGCGAGTATTATGTATGAATTCTAGGATTGGGACTTCAGCGGGCTGAAGGAATTCATGAGGGACAATTAGTGGGCGAGATTCGTCTACGTTGAAGAGTTTTGTTAGGGGACAGAAAATATACATCTTGGTGATAGGATTGTATTTTCGGATGATGCCTTGTAGGTTAGTGTCTTTAGTACAATAGGTGAAATTAAGAAGAAATGGTGAAGTGTATTTAGAGTTATTGTATTGATAACTATGGTGAAGTTGTCGTGCTGGTGTATTATGAGTGTAAAGATGTTGGATGAACTGGTAATAAGTGTACGTGTGTGTTTGTTTAGTTCGTAATATGACGTCGTGTGATCAGTGTAAATCACGTTTTTTGGGTGTGAGGAAATGAAAGGTCAAGGGAAAGTGGTTAAATTTGTTAAAGTATGAAACATAAGCATGAATATCACGGAATGCTAACGAAATGACGTTGTCGTTTTTTTATCTAAGGTGTTGAGGGTGAAAATGTATGGTGTTTTGATGAAAAATTTCTCTGTTAGTTGTGGATTAGCAAATTGGTCGTCGTTTAGAAAGATGTCTTCGTAAGGTCGTATGATGTTATGATCGTGGTAGTCGGTAGAATATTCATTAGATTTGAGTGCGGTGATTTTGATTAGTGATTGCTGGTATCATATCTGTCTGAATTGTTCTGGGGTTAGTGCTGTTGTTAGAAAATGGAGTTTGGTGCTGCATAGTTCGTTGTCATGAGGAGTGTTATATAATGGTAGTGAGAGTGGATTAGTAAAATGATAGAATGATTTCCATGAAATTGTAGGGCATAATACGTGCTCTTCTACATAATTAAGGTTTTCGTCATTGGGGTCTGAATGAAAATATGTGTACTGGGGGAAAAGGGTACACATATTTGGAGAAATTCTTTGGTGTTAGTGTGAACTGGATGATTGACAAATGTTGTGGATATTCCAGGGTTAGATGGAAATGGAGTATTTGGGATTTTTTTTCAGAAGTTCGGTAAGCTCGGTTTGTACTGGAGGATGGGGTTGATGAGGAGGTTGGGTTTTGCAAAGGGGTATGATGTGAAGAGGGAAGTGGGGTTGATGGGTTGGATGATTTTATAGATTGTGAGAGTTGGTGAATGGTTAACGTTTGAGGGTGCTGTAGTTGATGTTTGTTATCGGATGGTTCGCTGGTTAAGGAGGACTGTATGGGTGTTACATTTGAAACGGAAGAGGGAGGGGAGGGGGGTTCAATTTTGACTTGGGAATGAATCGGTTGAAATGGAGGTTAGGAACATGTAGATTGGTTGTTTTGGGAGTTTGCATATTCGTCGGGGGTTTCAATATAGTAACATTATGTTACTAAAATAGGAGATAGTGTTTTATACAGTTGTAATGGAATTAGTGTCTGATTCCTTGCTGGATGAAGTGTTATCATGAGGTGATTGAGGTGAAGGTAAAGCAAAAATTGGGATGATGAGGAGGTTGCTCTGGAGGTTGGCTGGGTAAGAAATTGAGCGATGGAGTGCTCCAACTTGGCGGCTCATCGTGGGCTAAAAAGATGGTTGTTCTGAGAAAGAAAGTAAGTGGTATGAGGTTGTTCCATAACTTGTTCGTATGTGTCTTCTATTTTGGGTTGTTGAGTTATTATGTGTTAAAGTGGGCTATGTGGATAAATAGATCTCGATGTTATGAGGTCTGTTATGGCTATATTTCTGAATTTT
This sequence comes from Symsagittifera roscoffensis, assembly GCF_963678635.1. Lineage (NCBI taxonomy): Eukaryota > Metazoa > Xenacoelomorpha > Acoela > Convolutidae > Symsagittifera > Symsagittifera roscoffensis. The sequence continues at coordinate 5,523,764 of NC_087062.1, forward strand.
CGTAGTACTAATGATGAGAAATGGTTATGGTTTAAATTTTGTAATTGTGGTGCCGTAGGCGTTTATTTTCTGAATCGTCATATGTGTTTGGTGTTGTTGATAATTTGGTATTTTACTCTTTTATTGAGCGTCTAAAATTATTTTATTTATTGACGTAGGAAATGATCCAAAAATCCTGCAAAAAGTATGCGTGCTACACTTGCTTGTTTGTTTGCTTGTGTGTGTGTGTGTGTATTGCAAATGTATTGTACATTCCTTTTAAGAGAGAGAAACGAAATCCAAGAAATTAAACATTGTGTATAAATAGTCAATCTTTCTAAGATGTAGTAGGGCCGTCCTAGAAAAGCACGAAGATTGTTTTTCAAATTTACAAAAGTAAAAATACATATCGGTGATATATCTTGTCGTCTGCATTTTTCGCCATTTAAATGAATGTAATCTTTTAATATCTTTAAAATATCCGCTTAAGTCTTGTGCGTATATGTCGGAAAAACCTGCCGTTTCTGCAAGTTTGCGTACGTTTTGATTTATAGATTGTCCTTGTATAGTGTCCATTTTTGTGAGTAAATCTTGAAATTGTTGTGTACGTATGTGATGTTGAATGTCGGATTTAGAAAATTTGCCGATCGATTGTAAATTGATATTTGGTTTGCTGGCAATAGGTCTGATGCTTTTTTAGAGGTTGCATAATTGAAGGGTATGGTGTGATTAGGTAGTATTGATCTTCGTCAGGATTCAATTGTACTACATTGGGGCTATTTTTTGATCAACATGGGACTGCTGTATTCCAAAAACAAGTTCTTCGGCAGATCGCATCAACAAAAAGTACTTTGTTTTGAAAAATATTGGGATCTTTTTATAGCATCTTTTGTCTTCAAAATTATATAAAGGTGATACATTTTTATTACAAGTGTAATACCATAAAATATTTCCTTCGTAAACAATGAAATTTGATCTGTTACCTGATAAAAAGTACCCTGCGTAAGGAATTTTTAATACTGCTAGTGCAAGTGATTGTAAAATTTGTGTGAATTCAAAATCGCATAGTTGATGGAGTGTTTCAAGTTCTGTCAAAGACATTTCTTAAAAGATTCTACTTATTGTGTAGTCTAGTTTCATGTCTAGGTGTATGTCATAGTGATTTGCGCCAAAATGAGTGTTATTCATTCATAATTTTTCTTGTAAACGTTTATTGTCTTTGTCTTGTCGTTTTAATATTCCACCGTTGTTTCCTGTGTCTTTCAAAAGTTTTACTGGGATATATGAATTTTCGTCACTGGTTGAGTGAGATGTTGCCATTGGATGTATAATTAGTTTTCCTGTACTCATGTCGAAACCTTGTTCGTATTTGGCAAGAAAATCTGAGTAGCGTGTTTTGTAAAATGGTTTGGTGTATTTACATGCTAGTTCCGTTTCTGTGTATATTTGGAAACGTGTGAGTTTGTTTTCTAATTTATGAATGTTTCTAAATTTAAAATTAATAAGCCTGAGCTGATCAGGATTCACATCTTCAAAAGGGGTTGATTCAATGAAATATCTCTGAAGAAAGTTTATCATTCTAACGTGTATTTTTGCTAGTTGAAGATGGTACAGGTGTCTTCGGGAAACCAAGCAATTGTTGCTTGTGTTCGTGTAAGAGGAGCGCAGTATCCTTAGTTGTTTGTGCAAGGGAGTCTGCTTCTTTGATAAATTATAGTGTCATCTCTTGAATCTCGTGTTAGTTGTACTTTTTTGAGTTGTGTTTTCCGATCGAAAAACATTATTTCTTGATATCCTTTATTTTTAGTGTCGGCCGTACATATTGAGGGGTTGTTTGTTCCGATGTGTGCTATCCAATTGTTATCATGGAGAACGTAAGTTAATCTTCCATGTGCTTCGTTGAATGGAAACTTGTCATCTAGTTTTATATGACCTTGGTATCTTTCAAGTTCTGCTTGATGTACAGAGTCGGTGAAGACTTGACAGTTTACTATTTTCCTGTTCGAGTTTTTATTTTTTGTTAAGTTTAACCTGATTAATTCGTTTTTACAATCGTCGGGTTTTAGATGTAAAAGTCTTGCTATATTGCGTTTTATTTCCATTAGAAACTTGTGAACAGTGTATTTTCTTTTCGGAAAATGTCGCTGTAAATTTATAACCGATAAGTGTTGTTGCTCGGGCTTTGGTGTATAATGTTGCTATTTTATTTGTAGTTTCTATAGCTTGTGGTTCTGATCCGCATTGTGTTACTTGATTATAGCATATATGTGTAGCGTTTTTTGTTCGTTTTCTTCACATTCATAGTCTGTTACTAATAAACCCTGAGGTCCTGTGCGAGGAGATGGATTTGTTTTTTGTTCGGAAAAAAATAGAAAAAGGAGGTGTTGAAATGTGAATAGTTTTAAAATATACATGTGTATGATAATCCTGAGTATCGGTTATAAAAGGTGATATAGCCTTTTGTGTTTTTGGTATATCTGTTGTAATTATGTATGACTTCAGTTGTTATAAATGGGGGAGGTAAGGATTGAGCTGTGATAGCTGTGTACTTAGAGGAAAAAGATGTTGAACAATATTATTAAGTCTGACTGTGATTTCACACTTTAATTGGAGACTATTTTGTTGAATTATTTGAATATTGTGTTCTTGAATATCTTTGTGGATATGTTGTCTATACTGTAATCTGTTTAGTGCCCAGTAATCTGTTACTTTCGTGATGTTGTCCAAATATTGGGAGGGTTGCTACGAATGTAATCCAATCTAATCGTAGTTGTATGGTATTTGTTGAATTTTCTCTGTATCTAGCGTCAAGAATTGTAGGAAAACTTGTAGGAAATGGTGTTTGTGAGATTTGAATTAATAAAGGTGTTGAAGGAAGTGAAAGAGTTTCTGGTAGTGACAAAGTTGTTTCAGATGAAATTTCTATTGGGTCGTTTACTAAATTTGGTGTGCTTTGAGTAAAATCTCTTGTGTCATCCAAAATGGGAGATGTCCTTTAGTGGCTGAGGATTGAAAGGATTTTCTCGGATTTGTTCAGATGTAGGGGTTGAACCTAAATCATCTGTGGGGATAATCAATATGTTTTGTTGTGTTGGGGTCTGTGGAGTACCTTTAATTGTGCTACTGGAAAGGTTTATAGGGGTTGCTATTGGTCAATGAGGTATGTTGAATTGAACTCTGAGGGTTTGCAAATTTCTATTTCGTCATGGATGAATAATTTGTCTGTTTATTTCGAGCGTGTTTTGGTTTTGTCTTGCTCTGTCAAGACCTTGTTGGAGAGGGGGTATATATCATATACTGGTTCGCATTGTGTTTCGCTTAAAGATGCTTGGCGAATTACTGGCTCTAGTGGTTCGGACAATCGTGCGTGACTTTCTTCAAATGTGTATGGAGTGTCTTGAAAAGAGATGCGTGTTGATGATTGGGGATTTATTGTTTGATTATTTGTTGGTGTTGTTGGAGGTTCTTGGGACGTTGTTGGTGGGGACTGATGTGGGGGTTGTTGATTAGCAATTTTGGAAACTTTGGAAAAATTATTTAGTTATGAGGAAGTGTGTGTTTTTTGCAATTTTCTTGAATGAAAAGGACTAAAAGTATCGTTGCTAATGCGAAGGTTTTGATAGCTTTTTTAAACATTTGCATACTGTCGTTATGAGTGATGTCGAAAATGTGAGAAATTTTATAAAAAGAAGAAAACTATCTGTTCTTCTGAATAGATGTTGAAACATTTAGATAGTTATTTGTAAAATCGTACCTGAGGAGGTGGTCAATGATTTTGGAAAAATTAACATAGGTTTAGGCTAGGGAAAAAATGATGAAAAAACTGCAAAAAATTGTCATTCTAGAGGATGAATATTTCTAAAATATCGGATCCGAAGATTATACAAAGTTTGAAAAGATTTGAAAGGATTGAAAAAAAGTTTGAAAGACTATTTTGAGTTTTGTTGATTGTTTGAGAAAGAAGCACTTGAAGAATTGATTCTCTTCGTCGAATTGTTTTTATTTTTTTAATGTCAAAGTCGAGTGTGGTCGGTTTATTTATTGGTTTTTTTGACAAGTGGATTGGATTTCGGCAATTTATGATAAAGGAAAGTTTGGATGGCTCTCAAGAGTCTTCTCGGTTTTGTTCTTATTTATTGGCTGATTGGGGTATCTAAGAGATATTCGTACTTTGGGCTAAATGATCATGTCTTTTTTGTTTTACTATTTTTACTATTTTTACTATTTTTGCCACAGGGGTTTTTGAGGTCTAAGTTGGAACAATATTGTTAATCTTTGTACTGCTTGATAGGGGAGGGCTGTAATATTGAGACTTTGTTTATTTCAGGTGTCAATGTTTAGCGGTTTGCTTATTTTTGACCTGGAGGTCCTTTAGCTCTAAATAAAGATTGGCTTGAAGGTGATGGTTTGTTGGCTAAAGAAGTCGGGCCAAAATGAGTGGTAATTAATTTCAAAATGGTTTCTGAAATTCGATTTTGCTTAATGTTTTAGATATTGGGATGAAATTTTTGTAATATTTGCGTGGCTGATTTCAAAATTGCGATGATTTTCTATGTGGAGATTTTTCGTTTTGATCTTGTGGTAGAAATGTTCTTCTAATTTTCGGTTTTTGCTTTCTGTTTGTGTTATCTTACTGTTGTCTACATTTTTGGTGTTTGTTTGAGAAATTCTCTTTCAGGTTTATCTAAAGTTTTTTGGATATGAATCATATGGGTGCTTTGATTTTGTACGTAATCTGAATTATTTTGAATAATTTTAAGTCCTGTAAACGATTATAACTGAGTCAAATCGCGGAGAGCGTACTCTTTTGAATAAAAAGGTAAAAATTGTTTCGGTGTTGAACGATTTCTTTTTTGTTTAAGTCTTTAAGTTGGTATGTCATATCAGTGGCTTTATCAATTATTTGATATGGTCTTTTTCGGAGTAGTTGTATTGTTTTAGAAATTTTTTTTTGTGTTTTAAAGTTTGGATATAAAATGTATGTTCCGATTTTTAAATTTGTAGCTGGGAAAATTGGGAATTTTCTTGGAAGTTGATATTTTGTATTGTAACAATTTTTGGTTACTTTTTTGTAAATTTTGTTCTGTTTGTTTTTTATCTCTGTTTAAAATCCTTTCGGTGTGTGTACTGGAAGCTAAAATTAGAATTTGTCGATGATCAAAGTGATCTTTATTGTGGGTATGTAGTGGTAGATTATAACATATTGATTCTTTAGTGGGTTGACAATCATCTTGTGTATTCTTTGAAGAATTTGCTGTGAACATTATCGGTTTCCGTGACTTTTGGTTAAAAATCATTTCATAGGGTGATAGTCCTATTGTTGTTGCTATTTGTGAGTTATAAGATATTGGGAAAAGTTTTACATCTGTTGACCATTCAGTATATCGTGTGTCATTTCTCTTAATGATACATCTAAGATTTTTTTGTAATGAACGGTTCTCGTCTTCAACTAATCCATTAGTCCAAGATGCATGAGATGCTTAATTTTATATAAGTGGCATAATGTAATGATTTCGTTGTTTATGAAATCAGTGCCTTATATGTAACAAGGATTTCGGGTAAACCGAATTTTGCTAACCAGTATTCATAAAAAGCTGTATATGCATAATAAGCATTACAATGAGGTAATGTGTTAAGTGCTACATAGTGTGTGAATGCATCGACAATGACCATATGTGAGTTTTCTTCTGAGAATGGTGATTTTGTCCTTTTGTATCGAATGAATTTCTGTGATTAAAGTATAGACTTTGTCATTTAAAATCTTGTTTTTCTGTAATTTGTTTTTGGTTTGGCTATGTTTTGTTTAATTGACATGGTATGCAACCCTGGCATAATAATTTTATCCAAATTGGTGCATTTGGGGAAAAAAAAGTTTTTTTAAACCATTTTGAATATGTTATTTCTGCTCCTGAGTGTCCTTTTGTGTTTAAAGAGTGAGAGGCATGAAAAGTTATAAGCAGCATAATTAAAGGCATGCAGGGTAATTGATAGCCAGATGTTTGGTATTCATGAATATATGTGTTCTCGTTTATAGAGGTTTTGTTAAGTTTACTGAAATATCGAACGAGGGTTTTGTTTCCTAGAATGTTGATGTCGGCTCTAATTGGCTTGGATTTATACTTGTGCCAAAATTTTACTTGTCTAATGAATGGGTCAAGATTTTGATGTTTCTGTGATAATTCGAGAGTTATGTTTACTGTTAATGGAAGAAAAACGTTTTTAATTTCTGTTTTTGATCGAGGTATTGTATCTAGTTGGTTATGAAGATTAAAACGTAACTTGTTGTAAATTTTGAGTCATAATTTGGTGGGCCCGATAAATTTCATCAGTGAGATTTTCTTTTATTATTAAAGGGATTAAATCCTTTTTATAAAGCTTTTGTTTGGTTGGTGTTTGCTGTGTGTTGTTTTTTATCCATGAAGAGTGTGGTATCGGTTTGAATGTAGATTCTCCTAGTAGGTCTACTTCGTAGTGATTGTTTGCACAATCTAGAACTAGTGAAAAAAATTGTAGGTCTTTTATGTGTTTAGTCAGTTTTTACTGCATAATTGCATTCTAATCTTGGTTTCATCTTGTGCCAGGAAAAATTTAATTTTTGTGGTATTTCAACTGTTGCGTTTCTTGTTGACAAATCAAGTGGTGTATTTCTATTGAGAGTATCGCGTACTGCGAGGTTTTTCCTGATGTCCAAACTATATGTATGTAAGTTTGGGAATTTCATTAAAATTAGTTTAAATCTATAAACACTATGGTTTGGGTTTGATTTTTGTGTAAAAAGAAAATTCTTGGTTTATGATCTATGAATAAAACTGTTGGATGTTTAGATCCAAGTATTAAAAATTCATAATCTGTAAGTTTATATTTTACGGCTGTGCAATCTCTCATAAGAGCAGAGAGTCTAAGTTCAGCTTGTGTGATTATTCTAGAGTTTGCGGAAATGAGGTTCATTTGTTTGTTCCATTGTGAGGTTGTAATAATGCTGCGCCGATGCCAAAGTTTGAGTCGACGCACATGGCATGAAATGGTTGGTCGGTATGTGGAATAGTGTTTGATAATTGTTTAGTGTGAAGAGTTTTTTTCAAATTTTCAAATTGTTTCTGATTTTCTGTTGTCCATTCAAAACTATTCTGTTGTCTAAGGATGTTATTGAATGTTCTTAAGTATAACTGAACTTTATATACGTATTTACAAAAGAAATTCAACATTCCAAAAAGTTCTTGTATTTTCTTTTTTTTAGATGGTGGTTAAAGTTTATGGATTGCATCTATGCGAGATTTTAATGGAGTTATAGTGTTTCTTTCTATAATATGTCCAAGGAATTTTACTCGTGATAGAAAAAGAAGTGATTTATCCGAGGCTGTTTTTATGTTTTCGTGTGATAGTATTTGATGATATTTTTCCTAGACAATGAATATTTCGTCTTTTGTTTGTGATTGCATAAAAACTTCCTCCGAATATATGATTGCACTTTTATTGAGTATTAGTGGTCCAAAAAATTTACTCATGAATGCTGAAAATGCTGCTGGTCCTATGGAAATTCCATAGTATAATCTGTTGAATTCGTATTGCTGTTTTCTAATAACGAAAAGTGTTAATCATCGGGATTGATTGTCTAACGGCATTTGATTATATGCACTATTCTTATCTGCTGTTGTGAAATATTTACCGGTTATTTTTGTGAGAATTGATTGAATTGATTCGATAGACCAATTATATTTCGATTCATCAATGAAGGAATTCAGCTATCTTGCATCTAGAACTGTTTTTAATGATTCTCCTTTTGCTAAAACGATAAAAAGGTTTATGAACGTAATACTTTTTGGGTGTTCTTCTTTTTTTAGCGGAGGAATGATTTCATATTGTTTTACTATTTCAAGTAATCGGTTAACTTTGTCTTGTAAGTGAATTGGGACTTTACTTGCTCGTTGTTTTTTGCAAACTGCATCAGGTTTTAGAAATCATATTAGTGTTGAGTTTATTTTTCCAACAACAAATTTAGATATTGCGAAATTTTTTGGGTATTTTAATAAATGGTCATTTAATTGTCCAAATTCATTTTGTGTTATCTGAGAGTGTTGTAAATTAAAAATTATTATGAATTTTTGTTGCTCTTCCGTGTATTTTGACATTTGAATTGTTGGTATAAAATAGGGTGTTTTTTTGAAATAATTTGTGTTTCGTTTTTCATTAATTAATATATTATGAATTGATATTTCTTCGTTTAGAGTTGTTGATTGACATATATCTAATGGTTTTATAATTTTATTTAATTTATACGCTATTTCTTTTGTGGGAGAAATTGTTGCGCTAATTTCACAATAACCTAGTAGTCTTAGAGGTGGGGTTATTTTATATGGAGAAATGTTATGAATAAAGGTTAAAAAATCATATCTGAGTTTGAGTTTTTCATGTATTTGATAGAAGGAATTGTTGCTCGGAAAAATTTATGAATTGATCTGAATTCGAGATCAGACATAAAGAGATGTTGCTGATTTTGTTCTTATCATATTGGTTAACTTGCTTGAGCGAGAAGTTATAAATATTACCTGATAGTGGTTTCAGGTGTTTCCGTTCCTGATTGTATGTGGGATAAAATTTAGAGAAAAATGGTGTTTGTTTGTTTAATCTTTGAAAAAAATGTTCAAATTGTGTTTTTCATTCTTGTGTATTTATCTTTCATTTGAATCCTGCTATTTAAGATATTTATAGTTGGTATAATTTTAGTAATAAAAAGTACTCCAATGATATTAGATTTTATATCTGTGATGGGGAAGGTTTGTTTAAATGGTTTGCTCATGAGTTTGTTTTGTACCATTGTTCGAGTGGGAACAAGTAAAAGTTGGATTTTTCAATATTTCGTTAAGGTTGATCCTTGTGTGGTTGCTAGTTCGCTTGTTGTTTTGAAGGGTATTATTTTTGGATGTAGAACTTTTATTTGAATCCAAGTGGGAATTTTGATGATGTTTGATTCCGCTCCGGAACCTTTTAAAAAATCTATTTCAAGGTCTGGTGTTTGAGATTGTTTGCATTTTGGACTTTCTAAAAGAGGTAGGACTGTCCAGATTTTTTCTGCGGTTCTTGTAACTGCGGTTCTTTAGCTATGTTTTGATAAATTTTATTTGTGTTTGAGCAATCTGTGGGATTTTCTTCTGTTATTTCTTCTACTATTTTTTCTATTTTTTCCTTTGTTTTGTTAATGGTTATAGGTCTTGTATTATAGTTTAAAATAATTTGATCATGGTTTTGGTAGATATGGGAACATATTGGTTGTTCGTGCATAATACGTTCGTAGTCATTTTCAACATGTTTCAGGTTAATTGAAACTGTATTTTCTGGGTCTTTTTCACTGTCTGTGGATTCGCAATTGACGTGATATAATTGCAATTCTGTGCTTTCGTTATTGTTTATACCATTGGGGTCTGGTTGAGTTTCTTCAGTTGCTTGTACCTGATTGATTTGCCTTTGATGTTTAGATGTGCTACTCCTATTATTTTGTTGTGAGTTTTGATATTGTGTGTTATTCCTATGTGGTGACTGAGAGTAGTTTTTTTGTCTATGGTTATATATTTGAATTTCTGTTCTGTGAATTATTGTGTGATCTAATTTGATAGTTGTTATATTTTGATCTAAAATAGTTTATCTGTTGTTAGAATAAACGCGTGATCTATTATTATGGTATCTAGGTTTTTGAATAGTTTCTATTCCTATCGCTGGAACAACTTTATTTCTTTTGTATGAAGAGTTTCTAGATCAATTTTTTGAATAATTTATATTTCTAGAATTTGAATGGTAACTGGCATCAACCGAAAATTCGTCGGTTTGAATTTGATCTTGCATAGTTATTTCGATATTGACTATTTCGACAATTTGATTGACTATATATGTTTGATTGTTATTGTTTCAACTATTTCTTCGCTAACAAATTGTGATGTTGTTTGTATATCTTTTTGTCTAAGATTTCTTGTTCCATTTCAGTTGTCCGCTGGAACAACTTTATTTCTTTTGTATGAAGAGTTTCTAGATCAATTTTTTGAATAATTTATATTTCTAGAATTTGAATGGTAACTGGCATCAACCGAAAATTCGTCGGTTTGAATTTGATCTTGCATAGTTATTTCGATATTGACTATTTCGACAATTTGATTGACTATATATGTTTTGTGAGAAATTTAGTGATTTTTTTTGATATGGTGATCATCCTCGATAGTTTGGATTATAAGGTGATAGTTGTCTTAAGTAATTTGAGTTATTTAAAAGTGTCTTTCCTGAACTATTATTACTATGAAATTTTTTTGTTTGGTAAATTTTGATCTTTTTTTGATGAAATGATTTATTTGGTGGTCTATATTTTTGTGGTTTTTTCTGGTTATCCTGTTGTTTTTGTCTGCATTAGGCAATGTTGTGTCCGAAACATCGGCAATAATTACACCAATTTTTGAATGACGGTTTGCCTTTAAAATTTGGGTTTTTCTCATAGATGATCAAGATTTCGGCTATTTTTTCAGATAGTTCTGTATCAGAGTCGTTAATATTGTTTATTTTAATTGTGAAGTTGTGGATTCGATGTCGTTGACATATTGTAACTTTACGTTTTCCGTTTATTCTTCGTTGTAAAATTTGGTTGAATAGGTGAAATGCTTCGTTGTGCTTCTGCCGTTGTTATTGTTTCAACTATTTCTTCGCTAACAAATTGTGATGTTGTTTGTATATCTTTTTGTCTAAGATTTCTTGTTCCATTTCAGTTGTCATGATTTATAAAATTAGAGTTTAAATATTATTTCCTGTTCTTTCAGGAAAGATTGAAATATAGTTTAAAGGTTTTGCGTCAATTGTAAGTGGGTATACTCTAACATAATCTTTGTGAATAGAGATCGTGCTAATTGCTTGGCTTGATATATTTTTTGGTATTTTAATAAAAATTCATGAGACCATTCAGGGTCCCAAACATAATCTGATTGTTCTGCTAGTACCGTTTCCGTCATCTGTATTTCGTGATCTAAAATTTTTTCTTGCTTGTGCAATAAGTTCAGTATTATGAAGAAAAATAATTAATTATGAACCAAGCTAAGATTTTCTTGTCGTATTTCTTGTCGTACAATTTTATGTCGAGATGTTTGAGTCGGTGAATCGCTTTGAGCTTCTTTCAATTCTAATATAGATATATTACTATAGATAAGTGAGAATACATCATTTGTGAAAAATGAGTTTGCTCTTTGTGAGCTTCGATGTTGTATGCTTTTGATGTCTTGTGTAAAAACATTTGAAAATTCAAAACCTAGGTCATCAATTTGTATGAGATGTCGGTCATGAAAAGTTTTTGGTTATTTGATTTCTTTTGTGCAGATTCTATATTGTGATCTGAGACTACATATACCTTTGAGATAGTAGCCAAGAAGTTGTCTTTTGATTTTTACGTCTGGAAATTCTCTTGTGCACGATTTTTCTTTATTTTTTGAATAAAGTTGCGATTGAATTTTGGCAAAATGGTACCTGTCCTCGGGCGTCAGTTAATGAATGTCATAAAAATGGAAGCACTGAATCTTCTAAGTTATCTTCCTTTCTGTGTCATTTTTGTGTTCTATGACTGTTAGCGTGGAATTTTGAATGTCTCTTTTTGGTTGATTCCAATTGTTTAAACGTATTGGTTTGTTTTTGTAGCAATTTTTTATTCTTCGTTTCGCTTTTATTGATGCTGTTGACGTGGTTACTGAATCAGTGAATAATATTTGATTGTCAACTTGATGGTTTTTATTTATTGAGTCTTTTAAATTGTGAAGTTCTTTTATTGCGGTTGTTTCTGATTCTGAGACTGCGTTTCTTTGTTTCGAAAATCTTTTTCCAAAATTTTGTTTTTTATTGTTAATAATTTTCTTTCTTAGTGTTTGTCGTTTTGTTCTTATGTATCCTACTGATTGTCTTTGTGGTGTGATTACGCGGTCGTATCTTTCGTCGTTAATTAAACAGTTGTGTATTATAATTTGACGATATAAAGTTGACTTTTTGTTATTTCATGTTGCTGTAAATAATATGGCAGTAGAATTTCGTTATGCCTTTGAGTTGGTTGTGGTATGATTGTGTATTAACTAGGTTTTGTTGTTGAAACTGTTTGTTGGAAGATGTTGGTTTATTTCTAGGTTGACGTATTTGTTCATTTTGTGTGTATGGTTCGAAAATATCTGGTCGGTCAATACTGTAGGAACAAGGTCTTTAGCTTGAATAAAATCGTTGATAATTTTGATAATAGTATTTTTCATCATATGATGAAAACTATTTTGTTGTATAATATTGAGTTTGATTTATGGTATGCTATTTATTTGTTTTATTTTCATTTTGTTGAAAATACGGGTAACTTTCACTTTGTTCTTGTGAGGATTGTGGTTGATCATGAAAATTTACTAACTTTGAAGTCGTTTGGGGTATGTTTTTGATTTTGTGAAAATAAAAAGATTATAGTATTCTTTTTTGAAGGTTTCGTTCTTTTTGGTCCATTTAAATAGTTGTAATCATGTTCTGCAAAATTATTTCTATGTGATGTTTGTTGTTTGTATGATGGTTTTTTACTGGTCGAAACGTTGGATAACCCATTTGTGAATATTTGTGTGCAGCAGAGGATTTTTTTGTGGATTGTATACCTGTTTGTTGTAGCGTTAGATTTTTTAGTTTTGGAGTTGTAAAATTTGGTTGAATAAGTGAAATGCCTCGTTGTGCTTCTGTCGTTCTTATTGTTTCAACTATTTCTTCGCTTACAAAATGTGATGGAGTTTGTATATCTTGTTGTCTAAGAAATCTTGTTCCATTTCAGTTGTCATGATTTAAAAAGGTAGAGTTTAAACTATTATTTCCTGTTCTTTCAGGAAAGAATGAACTATAGTTTAAAGGTGTTGCGTCAATTGTAAGTGGGTATACTCAAACATAATCTTTATGAATAGAGATCTTGTTAATTGCTTGGCTTGATATATCTGTTGGTTTTTTAATAAAAGCTTCATGAGAACATTCAGGGTCCCAAACATAATCTGATTTCTCTGCTAGTACGGTTTCGTCATCTGTATTTTGTGATCTAAAATTTTTTCTTGCTTGTGCAATAAGATCAATATTATGACTAAAATAATTGAATATGAAACAGGCTAAGATTTTTTAAAAATCGTGTTTAACATGTTGTGTTATGTCATTACTTTTTAGATCTTCTCCGATTGCATTCAAAATTTTTGAAAATGTGTGAAGTTGTTGTCGTACAATTGTATGTCGAGATGTTTGAGTTGGTGAATCGCTTTGAGGTTCTTTCAATTCTAATATAGGTATATAACTATAGTTAAATGAGAATACATCAATTGTGAATAGTGAGTTTGCTCTCTGTGAGCTTCGATGTTGTATGCTTTTGATGTTTTGTGTAAAACTTTCAAAAATTCAAAATCTAGGTCATCAAAACGAGATATCTGTCGTGAAAAGCTTTTGGTGATTTGATTTCTTTTGTGCAGATTCTATATTGTGATCTGACACTACATATACCTTTGAGATAGTGGTCAAGAAGTTTTGATTTTTACGTCGGGAAATTCTCTTGTGCACGGTTTTTCTTTATTTTTTGAATAAAGTTGCGATTGAATTTTGGCAAAATGGTACCTGTCCTCGGGCGTCAGTTAATGAATGTCATAAAAATGGAAGCACTGAATCTTCTAAGTTATCTTCCTTTCTGTGTCATTTTTGTGTTCTATGACTGTTAGCATATAATTTTGAATGTGTCTCTTTGGTTGATTCCAATTGTACAAACGTATTGGTTGGTTTTTGTAGCAATTTTTTATTCTTCGTTTTCCTTTTATTGACGTGACGCGGTTTCTGAGTCAGTGAAATATATTTGATCGTCAACTTGATGGTTTTTATTTATTGAGTCTTTTAAATTGTGAAGTTCTTGTATTGCGGTTGTTTTTGATTCTGAGACTGCGTTTCTTCGTTTCGAATAATAAATCTTTTTCTAATAACATGTTTTTAATTTTTAATAGTTTTGTTTCATAGTGTTTATCTTTTTGTGTTTTTATGTATCCACTGATTGTTTGTGTGGTGTGATTACGAGGTCGTATCTTTCGTCGTTAATTAAACAGTTGTGTATTATAATTGTTTGGTTGTTTCCTAAAGTGTCTCTTGACATAAGGTTTAGGATGATGGATGCAAAGTTTGGATTAGTGATTCTAATGTCTTCAACTGTTAGTTCTTACGATTTTTTGTGGTTAGCTTAACTTTGGTCGTATTTGTTGGGTTGGAGAGAAAAGAGTATATCGATTTGTAAGAATGATTTTTACTTTTTCATGAATAATTCTAAGTTAAGATAGACTTACCTAATCTTACTTAGGGGTTGTGATTTGTGATCAAGAGTTGGAGATTATTAAATCAATCCACAACGTTCAGGTATTATTAGAATGCAAGCAGTTCGTTACGATTTTACGATTTCCTAAGTTTAAGTGTTTTAGTCTGGGGCATCTAAGAGGAGGTTGATCAAGTGAAGGACGAGTAACCGAAGTTCTTCACTGTTTATCTCAATCAAAATGGTAAGCTTTCGAAAACTTTCTGTAAATCCTGGGTCATTGATAAGGGTTGGGTAGTGAATTGACGTTTGAGGTCGTAAGACACTAAATAAATTGGGAGGGCGAGTAAAAAATTGTTCTATTTGATCCAAAGATCGACCTTGATGATCAAAAATTTAGGGATAATTTAATTTAATTTAAAGGTCCAAGGGAAGCCTTCATGATATGTTGTTTAAAATGAACTTAATTTAAGTGAAAACAAGGATAAGCCTTGATAGCTTATCAATAACGGGTTAGGGTTAAGTTTCAGTTTTGATGATTATTAGTTTTTGAGATTTGTTTTTATGTTTTAGGTTATGAACCTGGGATGAAGAGATGAATTATATAGCGATTCATGATTTATACTAACTAAATTTTGTTTTTTTACTTTCACTAAATATTTTTTCAAGATGTTTTTCAATTTACAGTTGATTTAAGGAAAACGAAAAGTGTTGTTTTTATCAGCCGTTATTGTATAATTAGTAGATTATCAAAGATGATTCTTCAAACTTTTATGTCAAAAAAAGAAAATTTATATTTATTGCTGGTAGTATCCTAAATATAAAAGTTTGATCTGATTTTTGTCAGACGATCATGAAATTGATTAGTAGATTTCTTCCTAGTCTTATGTCGTCTCTTAATCGAGGTCTTCTTCCAATACCGGGTAGTTCTCGTATTGTTCGGAATGTTGGATCTGATCTCTTGAGTCGTAGAGACATATTTACTAAATTTTTGTCACATAACATTTTTGACTTGTTGTATTAGTCTAATTCTAATCTAATTTTTGTCTAAGTCTAGGTTAGTTAAGGTCTGTTCGAGACTTTTGGTCGCACCAGATGAAATATGTACAAATGACTATACTCAAAGAGTAATTTCAGATTAGGTACACCTTCTGCTCGTGACGCTCGATCTTATTTTCGGCCGGATAGATTCGTGCAACTTCTTAGTCTAAAACTGATCATAATTTTACTCTAATATCTCTTAGTCTCAGTAGATCTAGTGTACACCGGTTTACGCGAGTTAGTTCCAGAAAGAAAACAACTGTATTCTAAAATTAATTTAAACTGTTCTGGTGTTGAAACTACAAGTAGTTTCAACACTTACAAAAAAAGGGGTTGTTAGTTTGATTGAGTATGATTGGTTAGTTTTTAGTTTTTTATAGAGATAAAAAATATATCATAATAATAACCAATGATAAATCCTAGTTTAGATCCGGTTCCATAACCCCTCCCAACTTTGTCCCCCCCCCCATCCGCGTTTGCCCAAACCCACTCCTCCCACTTCCCTACGTTTAACCCTACGCTCACCCCTATGTTTGCTAAAGTTTATCCCCAACCCCCCCCCCCCCAAGTTACAGTCCCCCTACCAGTTTGCTTAAATTTTTCAACGGGGACGGGGGAGGGAGTATACTAATTTGTTCAGGTTGCCCTCCCGCCAACTTTTTTTACACAAATCCCTATCACCCACCCACACACCCACGTTCAGTAAACGGGGGGGGGGGGGGTAAAGCTAAGATGGGAGGGTTGGTGGGGGGGGGGGTTTGGTTGTTTGGTGGGGGAGATAAACAGCGGGACTTGTAGGGAAAACGGGGGGGGGGGAACGGTGGTTGTAAACAGGGAGGAAAACGGGGAGGGGGGATAAACGGGGTATATAAGACAAAAATCATGAAAATTGAAAAGTGAAATGTAAGATTTTATGAAACCTAATAAAGCAACTGCACTAAACAGGAATTGCGATAACTTTGAAAAACGTTGTAAATTTTATGACTAACATCTCAAAAAAAATCCATTATAATTGATTATAACCGATTATAAGCGATTATAATGGACTCTTTTGGTGAAAAAAATAATGGATTTTAATCCTTTTTTAATCGATTATAATCTATTATTATCGAAATTTATTGAGACAGACCACGAAAAAACAATATAATCGATTATTATCTATTGAACTCCGGTGCGGGTAGTACTACTTTTAGCAAACTCTTGTCGAGGTGCTCGTTTTGTTCTCACTTTCCAAATCAAAAGTTCTATGTTTCGACGGTCTCGACTAAATTACGGAATGTTTCGACTTTTTCGACCAAACATCATTATGTTTTGACTTTCTCGACCAAATTTTGCTATTTTTGGACTTTCTCGACCCAAGGAAAAAAGAGTTCGATTTAGTTTGACCCAATTCAGATATGTTTCCAACAAAGTTCGATATGTTTCGATTTTCTCGACCGACATTTTTTAATTTTGGTTGTTCGGCGCCGCATAGATATGTTTCAAATTTCTCGACCAAAAATGGCTGTTTCGACTGTCTCGACGTTCTCGGCAAACAAAAAAAACTCCAGTATTTATATAATATATCAAAGATTTGTTTCAATCAGTGTGACTATCTATGTAATGATTATGTCAACTCTCTTGATCAGAAAAATGTTAGCTTGTTTTTTAACTGAGTCTGTTGTCAAGTAAAAAATATTTTGGTTTCCTGTGGCGGTGCTGTATATGATCAGCAAATATGCTGTTCGATCTGACTGGATTTTAAAAACACATATAGTCTGGATTCTTTTGCTAATTACAACTGCTTTACAGCTCCGCAAGCTTAAAAAAATAACAACAACAAAATCCAATTTTTAGTGATATTTAGTTTGTGTCGACTTTGTTTGACCGAGTGGACTTTAAATTTCGACTGTGCTCGACCTGTAATTCAACTGTGCTCGAATTAATTTTCGAATGAACTCAACATATGTTTTGATTCTGTTTGTTCTATGTTTTGATTTTTGTGACGGAAATCGGGAAAGTTTCGACTTTGCTCGTCCTATGTTTCGACTGTACTCGACCTATATTTCAACTGTACTCGACCTATGTTTCGACTGTGCTCGACTTAAGTTTTGAATGTGCTCAACATATATTTCGATTCTGCTCGACCTATGTTTTGACTTTTGTGACCGAAATCGGGAATGTTTTGACTGCGCTCGGCTTATGTTTCGACTTTGAGTTCAATGGTGCTATGATTTTGTGTTCGACTTTGTTCATCCTCTGTTTCGACTGTGCTCGATCTATGTTTCAAATGCGCTCGACCTATGTTTCGGTTGTGCTCGACCTATGTTTCGATTCTGCTCGACCTATGCTTCGACTTCGAGTTCAACAGTGCTATGAACTTGTGTTCTACAGTGCTCGACCTATGTTTTGATTGTGATCGACCTATATTTTGACTTTTGTGACCGAAATCGCTAATGTTTCGACTGTGCTCGACTTATGTTTCGACTTTGAGTTCAATGGTGCTATGATTTTGTGTTCGACTTTGTTCATCCTCTGTTTCGACTGTGCTCGATCTATGTTTCAAATGCGCTCGACCTATGTTTCGGTTGTGCTCGACCTATGTTTCGATTCTGCTCGACCTATGCTTCGACTTCGAGTTCAACAGTGCTATGAACTTGTGTTCTACAGTGCTCGACCTATGTTTTGATTGTGATCGACCTATATTTTGACTTTTGTGACCGAAATCGCTAATGTTTCGACTGTGCTCGACTTATGTTTCGATCGTGCACGACTTATGTTCCGACCATGTTCGATTAAAAATTCTATTCTTCTCGACCGCGCAATCTCAGTCACAAAGCTGCATCTGCTCGACTTTCAAAGTCGACACATAAGCCGAGCAACTCGACCCTGAAGCAAAATCTTAAATGTTTCAAATGACCTCAATTTTACGAAGGAAGGTTATCACGTTCGATCCGCCAAATAACTTAACTCTGATTTAACCTCAGAACCTTGATAATTTCTCCTTGAAAATGAACATTTGTGGAAAAACTTTTGTGTTGTTTTTTTTCAATTTTCAGGAAAAAATAGAATATTTGCCCTCTCAGCACCTCCGACTTTTAACAAGCCTTTTTTGACAAAAATATCATTCGAAATTACTGTTGAGCGACAAATAGTCCAGCTGCAACTTTTCGGTAGCGTATGACTTTTCCAAAGAGTCTCTTCCGCGATTGTGGGATTAATGTGCAATAACTCTATCAAAGCTATGCCCCAGCCGTAAAATTAACCCCGCGTAGGAAAAATTATTCTAAGACTGATGCAACATATTCGGTGCAAATAATTAGCTGCTAGATGGAATAATTTTAATTGGCGTTTGCCCCCTGCAGGCTGGAAATAGATTGAAAAAAAACCAGACTGCTTGTACCAGGCTAAGCCCTGAGTGTTCCAACTGCCTTTTAAGGTCTATAGAGCAGTAATAACCATGAAAAAAATGTAATATCATCCCCCACACGTCATATAAACTGCAAAAGTGATAGATTTTGCTCCTTTTAACAAATCGATTATGGTAAATAAGCTTCTTTCAACAATTTTGGAATGATTTCAAAGTGGATTAATTTTTCGCTTACGCGTTATTAGCGCGCAATAATTGTCCCAGAATGCACAAAATGGCAATCTTTAACCCCCATAGCTTTACGAACAATTATCACATGTGAAATATTGTTTCGAGTTTAAGCTTGCGACCACAATACTTTTCGATGATATAAAATAATTCTGTCGAAATGGCTAGGTAAAAGTCAAAACATTGTTGTGAAGAAAAAAACCCACCCCGAGCACAATTATTCCGTTAGCTTCGTTACGAAAGTCGAAACAACAAGACTATTCGTATATCAGGGCAATGACTTGAACGTTCCGACTGCTGCTTAATCCATATCGAAAATCTTTTCGCAAACGAAAGTAATGAAAAAACCATAAATTTTGGACAATATCGAAGATCAAGTGCGGAATTTTGAGTCGTATGAAATCAATACGACCACTTAGCAAGCCTCATGAGTTAAGTTTTTTGTGTAACTCATAGAGTAATTTCGTTTAGGGTACACCGTCTGTTCGTCACGCTATCTTATTTTCGGCCGGATAGATTCGTGCAACTTCTTAGTCTAATACCAATCCTAATCTTACTCTTATATCTACTAGTCTCAGGGTGTTTAACTAGTAAGTCCTCTACTAGGCTCAATAGATCTAGAGTATACTTGCTTATTGCGATTGCTAAAGTTCTCTCGGGAGAGGTAACTAATTTCTAAGTTAAGTTCAAATCTCTCTGGTGCTGAAATTATAAATAATTTCAGCATTTAAAAATAAGTGGGTTGTTAGTTAGATGGATCATGATTGGTTAATATTAAATTTTTTATAGTGATAAAATATCTAATTTATGACCAATAATGAAATATAGTTTAGATCAGGTTTCCACGCATCCGGGGTTTACAGAGTTTTTTTAGATTTAATAATCTTCTTTCTGCAAGTGGAGGATGGATGATGATCGTTGATATTTGGCGAACATCATTTTCTTATTCTGCTCCTTGAGAAGAATGCTCCAGGAAGCTAGAGTCATCGACATGAAGTTGCTAGCTGTCCCTTCTACAAAGGCTTTGATCCCCAACGAAATCAACCTGATTTCCAAATTGTCTGCTATGACTGTTTGTTCTGCTTTCGTGGAGAAACTTATTGAGTATCACTCTCGTCTGGGAATGGCGTGAAGATTGTGTTTGGAGGGAATGCCTTGTACTTCGGATCTGTTCGTATTCTTGAACATCGAGGTGGTCATTGGTCTGATTCAATGAAGTCTTTTTCTGCGAAGTCAAGTCGTACTCTAAATCCTTTAAGTTGTGAATTATGAGCGGCATGTTGGTTTGTGTTTAGCCATTCTGTAGATCGAGTGTGATGGGGTCGTCTAGTTTTGGATGTTCGTCTATGTAGTTGTGTATGATCTATTTACTGCATATTATGATTTCATTTTCATAAAATTTGGTTAATTTAGTTTTTTAGTTATGATCTTAATTAGTTGTTTTCGCAAAAGTGTTTTAGTTTTAGCTCAGTTATTTTAAAGAGTTACTCACCCTTGAGTACCTCTTGTTAAAAATAGAGTGTGGTCACAAAGCGTGGGTTGTAGCACGGTGGGTTAGGCCCGGCTCTAGAGCATGCTCAGGACGTCTCTCTGGTGGGTTAGGCCAGGAGTGGGAGTATGATATCATGCTGTTTTCTTTGAGAGGTCCTGCTTTGTGTTAAATTTTTATGTTGTGTTTTTTATGGTTTTTCTTATGTTACTTTGAATCCGGTTTGGGTACCTTGGGTTTTCTTTTCTTAGTCATGCTGTTAGTTTATGGTTTATGGTGTTTAGTAAGCTGCTTTGGTTAGTTTAGGTTTCTATATAGTTCCTTTCTAACCGGGTTAAAGAAGAGTTGGAAACTTGTTATCGCTTGTTGAGTTGTTGTTAGTGAAAATTAGAACTTGAAATCATTATTTTAAACAATTCTTTGTGGGCGAGCAGTGCAACTTTGGATAGAATTCTTGCGCGAGTAAATTCAAAGATAGAAAAAGTTTTGTACTACTGACTTCTTTTATGAATTTTACTGCTTAGAAACTGAATTTTACTGCTTTTGGGGAATTTTGAAATTATGAATTTTCACCGTATTTTGATTTAACTACTGTTGGGGAAATAATATATAAATTAATTTACTACTTTGGTTATGAATTTTACTGCATCTTTTAGTGCTGAAGGTTTAATAGAGTTTATTATAAATTGAAGAGTTTGTGTTTTATTTGTTTTTTTTCTTCTTGCATGTGATTTTAGTTTGAAGACTAAAAGAATGAATTAAAACATTTTTAGAAAATGGTTAGTACAAATTTGAATTAGTTAGTTTTAATACTTATTTTATAATAACCTAATTGTCTGGGAAGAAACCCTGTGGAAAAGTGTCCTGAATAAGATCTGATGTTGTTAGTAATTTGGCTAGTATGCGTATGACATTTTTGTTTGCAGCAGTGGCCAAAGCAATTAAAGTGCTTTTATGGTGTTTAGTTTTTCGGTGCCTACTGCAAATTCATGAGGTGTTTTCTGGATTAGATTGTATGTTTTATGATTGTATTTAGTATTATGAATGAATTCTAATATTGGTATTTCTATAGGTTGAATGAATTCATGCGGGATGATCAAGGATCGCGATTCTTCATCGTTGATGGTCTTGGTAAGGGGACAGAAAATTTACATATGGGTTATCGGGTCATCATTGCGTAGAATGCCTTGAAGGCTAGTATTTTTTATGCAATATGAGAAGTTTAGAAAAAATGGTGAGGTGTGTTTAGAATTAATAAACTGAAATCTATGGTGGGGTTGTCGTGATGGTGTATGTAAATCAAAATGATTTTGTATAAAGAGATAATATGAGTAGGTGATCGGTTGTTTAGTTCGCAACATGATATCGTTGGGAACAGTGCAAATCACGTTCTTTTGGTGAGAGAAAATGAAAGGTTATTGAAAATGGTTGGAAATTATCATAAAATGTTTCATATGCCTTTATGTCGGATAGTGCTTCTGAAATAATGTGATCATGCTTTTTATCGAAAATGTTAAGTGTGAATACATAGGATGTTTTGATGAAAATTTTTTCTGTTATTTGTGGGTTTGCAAAATGGTTGTCGTCTAGAAACTGATCCTGATTTGGTCCAATGATGTTATGATCGTAATATTCAATTGAGTAATCGTTAGCTCGGGGTGCAGTGAACGCTTTTAGTAATTTCTTGTAACCTATACATGTAACTTGTCGAAGTGTGAGTGACGTGGTTAGTCTATATAAATCGTTCATGTTTCTTTCAATATCGTGTGTAGTGTTATGAAATGGTAAAGAAAGAGGGTTAGTAAAATCATAATAAGCGGTCCAATAAAGTGTGGGTATTAATACATTCTCATCTACAAAATTATGTGGTTCTGGGTTAGTTTCGGAATGGCTTAAGGTATATTGTGGAAATAAGGGTAGGAATACTTGAAGATATTTTGCAGTGTTGGTATGGTTTGGATGATTTATGTATTCTCGGGTGGTTCCGGGTTTTGATGGGAACGGTTTTTAATGGGAAATTTGCGTTTAAATGTTCTATAAGCTCGGTTGGTTAGTGCTAGTGGATGTTTCTGTTGATGTGGATGATTGAGCTAGGGATGGGGTATAATCTGAAAGTGGTGTAGGTGTTGGTGGAATTGATGATGTTACTGGTGATGATAATTGGCGAATAGTGAGAGTGTGGGTGTATGGTAACTGTTGTTGTAGTGTTATAAAATTATCAAGTTCTTCAGAAATTTCAATACTATCTGTGGAGTTATTGTTCGATCGCTCGGAATTAAATGGGGAGAAGGTTGGGGTTATTTGAGAAACATGAGAAGGAGTGGAGGGAGATGTGAACTGGTGATGAGGCCGAAGGGGTTGGAAAGGGGGTTTTAAAAAGGTTGAACAGGAGGTCTGGGTATAGGTAGACGGGGATGGTTCGGAATCTGCGAATTCGTCGTGAGTTTCTGTATCGGAAATTTTAAATTGTGATTTTGTGTAAAAAACTGAGATGTCTGGGGTGGTATCAGAATTCATGCCTGATGATATATTAATTTGTGGTGAATCGGGTGGCGGAAAAGCAAAAAAAGGGATAATGGGAATTTGAGCGATGGAGGAATCCAATTTGTCTGCTCATCGTGGGCTAAGAAAATGAATATTTTGAGATTGAAAAATGGTGGTATGGGGTTGTTCAATAATCTCTTCATATGTATCATCATTTTCTTGGTGTTCCGTTACTAAATGCTGAATGGGATTTTGTACTGTATTTGGTCTAACATTTGGAGGGTTTGTGATTGTTAGATTTCTAAAATTTCGGGAAGATAATGATAAGGGATGGTTTTGAGGTAGGGCTGGTAATTGCGGTGCTGTAGGTGTCGTATTTGTATTACTATGTTCTTCGTCATATGTGTTTGGTCATGTGGATTGTTTTGTATTATATTCTTTGATTTGTGCATCTAAGAGTATTTTGTTGATTGATGATGAAAATATTCCAAGAAATCCTGCAAATAATATGCGTGCCACGCTTGCTTGTCTGTTTATTTGTGTGTGTATTGCGCATGTGTTATTGATTTCTTTTAGTAGTGAGAAAAGAAATCCAACAAAGTTAAACATTGCGTATAAGATAGTCAATCTTTCTAGGATGTAATATGGCCATCCTTGAAAGGCAAGAATTTCGTTCTTTAAAGTTACAAACCTGAAAAAATTTATAGGTGAAATATCTTGTGGTCTATATTTTTCACCGTTTAAATATATGTAGTCCTTGATATCTTTAAAATATCCACTGTAGTCTTGTGTAAAAATGTCTGAGAATCCTGCGGTTTCTGCAAGTTTTCATAAATTTTGATCTATTGATTGTCGTTGTATAGCGTCCATTTGTGTTAGTAGTTCTTGAAACTGATGTTTTCTAATGTGATATTGTATATCGGATTTAGAATTTATTCCTATCGATTGTAAATCGATATTTGGATTGCGAGCATTAGCTCGAACACTTTCTGCTGAAAACTTTTTTTAATGGTTGCATTAGTTTAGGGTACGGTGTAAAAAGGTAGTATTTTTCTTCGTTGGGATTTAATTGTACGACGTTGTGGCTGTTTTCTGAACCACATGGGACTGCGGTATCCCAAAAGTTTGTTCCTCTTGAAAGTGTATCAACAAAATGTACTTTATTTTTGTAGATTATGGGAATTCTTTTATCTTCAAAAACATATAGTCGTGATACTTTTTTGGTTTAAGTATTAAACCATAAGTTGTTTCCTTCATAGCCAAGGCAATTTGATCTATTTGCGGATAAAAAATATCCTGCGTAGGGTATTTTTAGAACTGCTAATGTGAGTGATTGTAAAGTTTGTGTTCTTTCTAATTGGCATAGTTGGTGGAGTGTTTCTAATTCAGAAAGTGACATTTCTTGAAAAATTCTACTAATCGTATAGTCTAATTTCATGTCTAAGTGAATGTATTGCGCCAAAATAGGTACTATTCATTAGTGATAGTTCTTGTAAACGTGTGCTTTCACTGTCGTATGGTTTTAATTTTCCACCAGGATTACCTGCACTTTCAATGAGGTTCACTGGGACGTATGATGCGTCTTCGTTTATAGGGTGATGTGTTGCAGAGGGCTCATTTTTTATTTTTCCACTGGTCATGTGGAAACCTTCATCGTATTCGAAAAGTATTTCAGAGTATTGTGTTTTATAGAGTGGATTTTTATATTCACATGCAAGTTCTGTTTCGTGATAGATTTGAAAACGTGTCAATTTATTTTCTATTTTATGAATGTTTCTGAATTAAATACTGTGTTGTCCTTTTTGAACTGGGTTATACTTTTTCAAATGGGTTGGGTTCAATAAAATATTTTTCATGAAATTTTAACATTCGAGCGTGTGTTTTTGCTACTTGAAATGTTTTACAAGAGTCTTCGGAAAACCAAACAATTGTTGCTTGTGTGCTTGTTGTAGGATCACAATAGCCTTGGTCATTTTCACAGGGTAATTTTTTTCAGTGATGAATGATGGTTTTATCTTTTAAATCTCTTGTAAGTTGTAATTTTTTCAAGTTGTTTTGATTGTCGTTGTATAGTGTCCATTTGTGTTAGTAGTTCTTAAAATTGTTGTTTTCTAATGTGATGTTGTATATCGGATTTAGAATTTTTTCCTATCGATTGTAAATTGATATTTGGATTGCGAGCAATAACTCGAATACTTTCTGCTGAAAACTTTTTTTAATGGTTGCATGAGTTTAGGGTACGGTGTAAGTAGGAAGTATTTTCTTCGTCGGGGTTTAATTGTACGACGTTGTGGCTGTTTTCTGAACCACATGGGACTGCGGTATCCCATAAATTTTCTCGTCTTGAAATTGTATCAACAAAATGTACTTTATTTTTTTTAGAATACGGGAATTCTTTTATCTTCAAAAACATATAGTGGTGATGCTTTTTTGGTTTAAGTAGTAAACCATAAGATGTTTCCATGTTTCCTTCATAGCCAAGGAAATTTGATCTTTTTGCGGATAAAAAATATCCTGCGTAGGATATTTTTAGAACTGCTAATGCGAGTGATTGTAAATTTTGTGTTCTTTCTAATTCGCATAGTTGGTGGAGTGTTTCTAATTCAGAAAGTGACCTTTCTTGAAAAATTCTATTAATCGTGTAGTCTAAATTCATGTCTAAGTGAATTTCATAATGTATTGCGCCAAAATAGGTACTATTCATTAGTGATAGTTCTTGTAAACGTGTGCTTTCACTGTCGTATGGTTTTAGTTTTCCACCAGGATTACCTGCACTTTCAATGAGGTTCACTGGGACGTATGATGTGTCTTCGTTTATAGGGTGATGTGTTGCAGAGGGGTCATTTTTTATTTTTCCACTGGTCATGTAGCAACCTTCATCGTTTTCGAAAAGTATTTCAGAGTATTGTGTTTTATAGAGTGGATTTTTATGTTCACATGCAAGTTCTGTTTCGTGATAGATTTGAAAACGTGTCAATTTATTTTCTATATAATGAATGTTTCTGAATTAAATACTGTGTTGTCTTTTTTGAACTGGGTTAAATTTTTTCAAATGGGATGGATTCAATAAAATATTTTTCATGAAATTTTAACATTCGAGCGTGTGTTTTTGCTACTTCAAATGTTTTACAAGAGTCTTCGGGAAACCAAACAATTGTTGCTTGTGTGCTTGTTGTAGGATCACAATAGCCTTGGTCATTTTCACAGGGTAATTTTTTTCAGTAATGAATGATGGTTTTATCTTTTAAATCTCGTGTAAGTTGTTTTTTTTTCAAGTTGTATTTTCCAATCGAAAAACAGTATTTCTTGGTATCCTTTATTTTTTGTGTCTGCTTTGCTGTTTGAGGGGATATTTATTCCAATATGTGACATCCAGTGTTTATCGTGAATGTCGTATGTTAGTCGTCCATGTGCGCCATTATATGGGTATCTTTCGTCTAATTTAATTTCTTCTTGATATCTTTCAAGTTCCGCTTGATGTACAGAGTCGGGAAAAACTTGAAAGTTTACTATTTTTCTGTATGAGTTTTTATTTTCTGTTAACTTTAGCCTGAGTAATTCAGTTTTACCATTGTCGGGTTTTAGATGTAAAAGTCTTTCTATATTTCTCTGGTAGAAGGGTTCGTGATCAAGTTGGTTTTTATTTCCCTTGGAAATTTGTGAACAATGTACTTTCTTTTCGGTAAATGTTGCTGTGAATTTATAACCTGTAAGTGTTGTTGCTCGGGCTTTTGAGTATAATGTTGCTATTACAGTTGTGGTTTCTATAGCTTGTGGTTCTGATTCGCATTGTGTTACTTGATTTATAGCATGTTCGTGTAGTGTTTTTTGTTCGTTTTCTTCACAATCATAGTGTGTTACTAGTAAACCCTGAAGTCCTGTGCGAGGCGATGGAATTGTATTTTGTTCGGAAAAAATTAGAAAAAAGTTGTGTTGAAATTAAGAAATATCTTAAAAACATGTCTATGATAATCCTGAATATGAGTTATAAAATGTGATATATCCAATTGTGTTTTTGGTATATCTATCGTATTTATATATTACATCAGTTGTTATAAATAGGGGGAGGTAGTGATTGAGCTGTTATATTTGATGGACTTAGGGGAAAAGGGTGTTGAACAATGTTATTGAGTCTGACTGTGATTTTAAACTTTAATTGGAGACTATTTTGTTGAAGTATTTGAATATTATGTGTCGAATATCTTCGTGGATATCCTGTCTATATTGTAATCTATTGAGTGTCCAACTGTGGAGTCGGCTTTCTTGATGTTGTCCCAATAGTGGGGGAGGTGCTACGAAAGTGTTCCAATCTAATCATAAAGGGACATTTGACGATGATTGATCTCTGTATCTAGCGTCGATATTGTTGGGAAAATTTAAGGGGAAAAGTGTTGCTGATATTTGACTTATAGATGATGTTGATGGAAGTGAGAGTGTTTCTGGTAGGGATGATAGTGTCGTATCAGAAGAAATATTTATTGGTTCATTCACTAAATTGGGTTCACCTTGAGTATATGAGTGGTCGTTCGGTGCTGTCTGGGGGGTTAAAAGGATTTTCATGAATTTGTTCTGATGTTGGGGTTGAACCTAGATAGTCTGATGGGATATTTGAATTGCTTTGTTGTGAAGCAAAAGTAGGAGTATCTGGAAATGTGCTGCTAGAGAGTTCTGAAGTAGTTGATGTTGGAGATTGAGATATATTAAAATGAACTCTGGGGGTTTGAAAATTTCTTTTTCGTCCTGGGTGTATAATTTGACTATTTATTTCAAGTGTATTTTGAGTTTGACTAACTTGTATTACTTGATTTAGGTCTTGATGTAAGGTGGGGCTTAAGTCAAATGTTGGTTCATTTAAAGGTGCTTGTCGATCAACTGGTTCTAATGGTTCGGATAAGCGTGCGTGTCGTTCTTCAAAAAAGTATGGGTTATCTTGAAAAGAAATGCCTGTTGACTTTGAGGATTTTGGTTAGTTATAGGTGTTACTGGACTTTCTTGGGAAGGTGTTGGTGGGGACTGTTTTGGTGGTGGTTGATTAGCAATTTTAAAAACGTGTTTGAGTGATCGATTTTTATAGGGAACAATTTTGTTTGTTATAGTATTCTTAAGAAAAATCTAAAAGAATAGTTGCTAAGGCGAGTGTGACTATTGTCTTTTTTATACATTTGCACATTGTCATGTTTAAGGATGTTAAACATGTAAGGAAAATTATGAACAATAGAAAGATATCTTTTCGACTCAAAATGGTTTCTATCATTTAAATAGATTTTCAGTTATCGTCCCTGTAAATGTGGTCAAGGATTTGGGAAAGTTGAAGGTATATTTCAATTAGGGAATGGAAAATTTAAAAAAGACTGCAAAAAATTATCAAAAAGGATTATTAGGGCTTCAAAAGTTTCAATGAAAAAGATTAGCAAAAGCTTAAATAGAATAGAAAATTTTATGAAAAGATTTAAGATTATTTTTTTAAGAGTATCAACTGTTAGAGAAAGAAGCATTTAAGAAATGATTCGTTTCGTTGATTATTTTTTAAACTTTGGGGTGGTCGGATTATTTATTGATTTTTTGACGAGTGGGTTGAGTTTTGTCAAAATTATTGGGGGCTTATTTTATGGTGCTCGGGAGGTCTTCGTAGTTTTGTTTTTATTTGCTGGATAATTTGGGGTATTTTTGAGATATTTGTACTTTAGGCCAAATGATCATGTTCTTTTTTACTTTAGTCTAACTTTCCATTTTTGGTTGGAGGTTTTTCAGGTCTAAGTTGGAAAAATATTGTTGATTTTTGCATTATTTGATAGGGGAGGGTTGTAATATTGAAGTGGTGTTTTTTTTACTTGTCAAGTTTTAGCAAGGTGCTTATTTTTTACCTTGAGGTGATAATTTTATCGCTATAGATATGCCTGGAGATCGATATCTGTCGGCTAATGAGTTTGTGTCAGAGATATTGAAGGTGACAAATTTGAATGATATCCACTTGCTGAAATTGAACTAGAAATTATCGAGTGTGTTTCACCATGTTATTACAGAAATGTAAGTAAGAGTTCAAAATGATTAAAAAGAATATAAAGTATTACTTAAAATTAAAGTTGTTTTTGAAATTCAATTTTATTTACTATTTTTGATTGTGGGATGAATGTTTTGTTATTTTTAGGTAGTTGACTTCTAAGTCGTGATGATTCTCTATGTTCGGATTTTTCTTTTTGATCTTGTGGTAAGGTTTCTTCTGTCATTTTCCTATTTTTTCTTTCTTTTTGAGATCTTTTTGGTTCTAATCTGTTAGCTGAGTGAGGGGCTACGTTTTGTGGTTTGATTTGCTTTTGGTTGATTTTGTCATTTACGGTTTTTTTTTGTTCTGTCTGTGTGTTGTTTTGAACAATTTTTAAACCTGTGAAAGAATATAATTGAGTTAATTCGCGTAATGAGTACTCTTTTGGATAATAAGGTAATAGATTGTTACGATGTTGAACAATTTCTTTTTGTAGAATCAGTGAGTTTGTAAGTTATTTCAGTGGGTTTGTCAATTATTTGATATGGTCGTTTTCGAAGTGGTTGTAATTTTTTAGAGATTCCTTTTTGTGAAGCTAATTTTAGAATTTGTGGATGATGAAAGTGATCTTCATCATGTGTATGTAAAGGTAGATTATAAGATATTGAATCTTTATTTTGTTGACATTGATCCTGTGTGTTTTTATGGGCACTTGCTGTGAACATAATTGGTTTTCGTGGCTTTTGATCAAAAACCATTTCATATGGTGACATTCCTAAAGTTGTTGCGATTTGTGAATTGTACGATAAGGGAAATAATTTTACGTCTGCTGATCATTCAGTGTATCGTGTATCGTTTCCATTAATGATACATCCAAGTTATTTTTGTAGTGAATGGTTCATACCTTCAACTAATCCATTTGTCCAAGGTGCATGATATGTACGTGGTTTATGTTTGACGTTATATAAGTGTCACGCACAGTGCGATAATTTCATTATTTATAAACTCTGTGCCGTTATCTGTGACTGGTATTTCGGATAACCCGAATTTAGCTATCCAGTGTTCATAGAGTGTTGTATATGCATAATAAGCATTACAATATGGTACTGGGTTGAGTGCTACATAGTGTGTGTAAATGCGTCAACAATGACCATAATGTAGGAATTTCCTTCGGAGGATGGTGAAATTGGTACTTTTGTGTCAAATAAAATTCTATGATTAAAAAATAAACTTCGCCCTTTAAAATGTTGTTTTTGTGCTATCTGTTTTCGATTTGGATATGGTTTGTTTAATTGACATATTATGCAATCGTTGCATAATACTTTAATCCCAATTGGGGCATTTGGAAAGTAAACTTTTTGTGTAAAATTTGAATATGTCTTTTCTGATCCTGAGTGTCCTGCTGTATTTTGTGTATGTGATATGTTGAATGCTATCAACATCATACTCAAAGGAGACAGGGGACTTTTGAATCAGCTAATTGATATTCTAAAAGATCTGTCTTTTCATTTATGGTTGTATTATTAAATTTCCTAAAATATCGGAGGAGTGTTATATTTCCTAAAATTGTGGTATCAGCTTTTGCTGGTTTTGTTTTATAGTTGTGCCATGATTTGAGTTGTCGAATGACAGGGTCAAGATTTTCGTATTTTTGTAGTAGTTGTAATGTTATTTTTTCTGTTGGTAGTAGAAAAATATTTTCGAATTCTATTTTGATAGTGGAATTGTATCGGTTGTATCATAAAGATCAAAAACTTGATTCACTGTGTATTTTAAATCATTTGTTGGTGGTCCTGATAAATTTATTTTTTCAGTTAAGTTTTCTTTTTCTATTAAAGGAAAAGGATCTTTTTTTGTGGTTGTTGTTTTATTTTCTTTTGTTGGGTATAGTTTTTTTATCCAATGTGATTATGGAATTTATTTAAATGTGGATGTTCCTAGTAAATCAAATTTGTAGTAAATCTACTAGTCTCAGGGTGTTTAACTAGTCTCTGCTAGGCTCAATAGATCTAGAGTATACTGGCTTATTGCGATTGCTAAAGTTCTCTCGGAGAGGTAACTAATTTCTAAGTTAAATTCAAATCACTCTAGTGCTTAAATTACAAATAATTTCAGCACTTACAAATAAGTGGGTTGTTAGTTAGATGGATCATGATTGGTTAATATTAAAAACTTTATAGTGATAAAATATCTAAATTATGACCAATAATAAAATATAGTTTAGATCAGGTTCCACTCAATTCATTTTGGAACGGTTTTGTTAAGCAATATAACTCGTCACGTATCAATAATTTCCGTTACGCTCAAGTTAGTCCAGAGCATGGCAAAAATGGCAAGTTTTAAACACTCAGACCTTTGCGAAAAATGATTGGAGGTAATAAATTTTGTTTTTTTTTAGTTTGATTTCAGGGAGTCGATATTTTCAATAGGGTTTAAGAATTGGTTGATTTAAATTATTGTTTTGATCTTTGAAAACTGATTGAAAAAAACTACCTCAAGCACAAGGATTCCGTTTTCTTTGAAAGTGGAACAAAAATGTATATTTTGAACTAACGAGTTTTTTTTTGAAATTTTTGTTAATTTTTGCATTGCAAAAACTAGTTTAAATGCTTCAAAGTGCAGTCGGATAATTCTCGCCTTCGACATGATTTGCAAAAAGTGAAAGAATATGTGTTCTCGAATTGTTTTTTCTATCCCGGCAAGTTTAGGCTTCATAACTAGCAACATACACAATTAGTGCAATTATTTAATGTTACTAACGTGTATATTTAATGCTACTAACGGGCAAGCGGCGATTGATTCCAACTTAAAAACTGCTCCAAATTGACTTTAGGCATGCCATTTGGTCTAACTGATACATTGCTTTATGCGAAATATATCACACTGTACTTTACATGATTTTCAATTTAAAAAACCTAAAAAAAAAAAAAGATTTTTTTTCTTTACTTTGCAAAAACTTCATCATCTTTTAAAAGGAACAATTCTTCAAATATTATAAAGGGCACTCAGAGCCCTCAGGGCTATGCACTCAAACAAGTTGGCTTGCTTGCTTTGTGTTCAAAATTAGGTAAAAAATCCTGGTAGGCATAGGTTTTTGCCTTAGGTTTTGGCGAATTTCAGATTGATGCGGGCTCGGAAGCCGCAGTCTATATAAGTAAATCCTGAGCACCAAAGTAGTCACTATTTTAATGGCACCAACTCACCTTAGTCGGTTGGGCTGACCAAAAAAGGACTTTTCTAAAGGATGCCCCCACTCCCAGTTTATCAACCCGCCATATTAATCCCCCTCCCTTTCACCCAATCCAATATGGTTTATTTCTTATCCCAGGACTTAAATCATAGTGAGCTAAGGCAAAAAACCGTCCTACTGAATCATTCGAAATCAAATTAAAATACCGTTTGAACTATTGGTGGTGTTCTGTAGCGAACACGTTTTCCATTTCGATCGTGAGCCGCGAACACTCCTAAAACTTCATCGTTGTGGTTGACCTCAACGGGGTATTGCCACACAACACAAAGTCGATAGGTATCCCTGACAATAATCTCCAGCTGATGCAGTTCAAACCTGGGAGGTTCTGAAAATTACATAAACCTGCCATGACAAATTCTAATTCACTGTCGTTAATTTGCGATGAGCCAAATATTTGAAATAGTTTTTGTTTCGAAAAATCTACAGAGCTTCAATTAAATATTTATTTCTCAAACCAGCCAAGCTCGGGTACTTTGATAGGGATCTCGATCTGGATTCCATTGATTTTTGCATAGAACTGTGGGAATTCTTTGAAGCCAAAAATCTGACGGAACCAAGAAATATTTGTCTGAGCACCAGACTTTAAGATTGATTTTTACGGTCTGGTAATTTACCTTGAGTCCATAGAACATGCGAATTTTAGAAGAAACAAATAATAAGCCATGCTTGTTTTGGGTTTTACTGACAAACGTCCTTTGGGCTTGAAAGGATTTCCACAAAAAGCCGATGGACTCCACAGTTTATTAGTGGAATTTGCTGTTAAGCAGTGCAAGTTTATTCATGATCTTAAGCAAACCTTGAAATCCAGCGACAAAAATCAGACCTTGGTCGCTTTGCATACCCTTCAAGAACAGTTTTCATATGACAAAACTATTTTGAGTCCCGTCAAGAATTTTAACACCACAAAACCATGGATCCGATAGTGTAAGTCCAAAAAAGTATCCTGAGAACCTATTCTTCAGTTCAAATTCACCCTTTTGAACCGAAATGGTCGTCGATCAAGCATAAAATACACTACGTTAACACGGGACTCAAGAAGTTGAAGCTAGTTTGAATAAATAATCCAGTAACCAAAAGGTGATATTACGAACTAGATTTGAAACCAAAAGAGAGCAACAACTCTTTTCTAAAGCAAATCTTAGTAGAAAATTTTTTTACAGATGAAGATCGATTTTTTATTGAAACAAAAATGATCAGACAAACCTACGCCATAGCACGTGGCTGAAACTTAATCGTAATTTAGTCAAGAAAACCACCCATATAAGTTTTTGCTTGGTCTGTACTTTTAGAAAATTTAGGGAACCGTTTGTTTTTCTTTTTTTTTAGTTTCTCACTCAATTTTCTCAGAGAAAGAAAGAATTGCTCACTAAAAACCGTTTCAAAAAATTACGAGTAAAAAAATTAACACGTATCAAAATATTTATCTGGTCTAAGCAGTTGTTGGTCGGCGGTCGGTCAAAAAATTGAAGGGTCAAAAAACCAAATTAAAAACTTTCAAGTGAGCCAAAAATCGATATTGTTATGAGCATAACAACAGGTTTTGTTTGTTAATTTTCAATTTTTACGAAATTCGGATCTAATATGGCTACTTGTAGGAATGGTGGCTTGTTGAACAAAATCCACTTTCATCGGGTTATAAAACTGGTGTAATAACGCCTATTAATGGAGTGGGAAAGATGGTTTGTTCTTACAGAGCCCTGAATGTTCTGACTGCCTTTTAATGGTGTCAGATAGTTTTTAGGACTTTAAAAAGTTAAGACTTACAGTGTAACCATTAAGATTAAAAACTTGAACGCAAATGATTAGCTTGCCGGATTTCTATTTAAAATTTTTGAGAGCTGGCAGAATTTTTCTTGTTACGTTTTCAGCACCATAGAAAAAAATGATTCCCTTTTTTTATAGCCTAGCTTCAGGCATTGAGAGTTCCATGGTTAAAAATCGATTATATTCAATTTTTCTGCTGAAAAATGTAGCTATTATCAGCGATTATATTTACACTTCGAAACCACATAATTGATTATAATCCATTATCATCCATTATTTTTAAAGAAATTAAAATCGGTTATAATCCGTTTAAAATTCGTTTAATGGATTATAATGGATTGGTGATATATTAAAACGAGTGGTCGGTTCACTTTAAATAGCTGGATCGCTTCTTGTTATACTTCGCAGATTTTTTGTAATTTATTTCAAAAAACCAAAT
Source organism: Symsagittifera roscoffensis (assembly GCF_963678635.1). NCBI lineage: Eukaryota > Metazoa > Xenacoelomorpha > Acoela > Convolutidae > Symsagittifera > Symsagittifera roscoffensis. The sequence goes on from NC_087062.1 coordinate 5,558,063, forward strand.
TGTTCGGCAATTGATGAAGTGTAAACTTTGAATTTTCAAAAAGCATTTCATCTGCTGGCAGAGTAATGTATTTACAAAAGTATCTCTGTAGTAAGTAGTACAACTGATTGAAAATGAAATTACCAAACGCATCATAGTTCTCAAATTTAATTAATCCCCTAATCTCAAAATTACCGCACCTATTGTAACATATCACTAATGGATTATAATTTCTTATATTATAAACCCTAATTTCTACCTTTTTTCCGCACTATCTACCAAACTTGCAGTTTTTCTGCGCTACTCACAACCTTCTCGATTTCTAAACATACTCACATTTAGGTAAAGTTTGCAAAATCATGTTACTAACAATTTGAACCCAGGTTTTCTCAATTTTACTATCCAAAATTTAACACTCATTCCCCCACCTAATCCTAAATCCAGATAATCCCCCTAACCCCTACCCCCAACTACCCCTCCATCTACCAAAGGTTACTAAATGCCAATTTTTTTCCCGTTTATTATACTTAAATGATCGATGTTTGTTTGGACCCTGATCAAACAAATTTTGATGTTTCGACCGTGCTCGAGGTGCATTTTTGTTTATGCTTCACCCAAAATTTTGTCTCGGTCATTTCTTTGGGTCATCTCTTTTTTAAGCAAATCTTAGTAGAAAACAAATTTACAAATGAAGATCGATTTTTTATTGACACAAAAACGATCAGACAAACCTACGCCATGGCACGTGGCTGAAACTTTATTGTAATTTAGTCGAGAAAACCACCCAAATAAAAATTTGCTTTGTCTGTACTTTTAGAAATTTTAGGGAACAGTTTCATTTTCCTATTTTAGTTTCTCATTGAATTTTCTCAGAGAAAGAAGGAATTGCTCACTAAAAACTGTTTCAAATAATTAAGAGTAAAAAATTAACACGTATCAAAATATTCATCTGGTCTAAACAGTTGGTGGTCGGCGGTCGGTCAAAAAATTGAAAGGTTGAAAAAACAAAACAAAACGTTTTCCAGTAGACCGAAAACCGATATTCTTATGAGCAAAGCAACAGGATTTGTTTGTTGATTTTCAATTTTTACGAAATTTGGATCTAATGTGGCTATTTGTAGGTATGGTGGCTTGTTGATCAAAATCCACTTTCATCGGGGTAAACTACTGGTGTAATAAGCCCCAATAGTGAAGTCGGAAAGATGATTTGTTCTTACAAAGCCATTTGTGTTCTGACTGGCTTCCAATGGTGTCATATAGTTTTTAGGATTTTAAAAAAATAAGACTTTCAGTGTAAATATTAAGAATAAAAATTTAAAACATAAATGATTAGCTTGCCGAATTTCTATTTAGAATTTTTGAGAGCTTGCAGAATTTTTCTTGTTACGTTTTCAGCACCATAGAAAAAAAATGTTTCCCATTTTTTATAGCCTAGTTTCAGGCATTGAGAGTTCCATGGTTAAAAATCGATTATAATAAATTTTTGTGCTGAAAAATGTAGCTTTTATCAGCGATTATATTTACACTTCGAAACCACATAATTGATTATAATCCATTATCATCCATTACTCTTAGAGAAATTAAAAATCGGTTATAATCCGTTTAAAACTCGTTTTAATGGATTATAATGGATTGGTGATACATTAAAACGAGTGGTCGGTTCACTTTAAATAGCTGGATCGCTTCTTGTTATACTTCGCACATTTTTTGTAATTTATTTTAAAAAAACCAAATTGTTCGGCAAATGATGAAGTGTAAACTTTGAATTTTCGAATAGCATTTCATCTGGCAGAGTAATGTATTTACAAAAAGTATCTCTCTAGTAAGTAGTACAACTGATTGAAAATGAAATGACCAAACGCATCATAGTTCTCAAATTTAATTCATGCACTAATCTCAAAATTACCGGACCTATTGTAACATACCACCAATGGATTATAATGGATTGTAATTTCTACCTTTTTTCCACACTATCTACCAAACTTGCAGTTTTTCTGCGTTACTCACAACCTTCTCAATTTCTAACTATACTCACATTTAGATAAAGTTTGCAAAATCATATTACTAACAATTTGAACCCAGGTTTTCTCAATTTTACTACCCACAATTTTACACCCATTCACCCACCTAACCCTAAATCCACATAATCCCCCTAACCCCCACCCCCAACTACCCCCTCCATCTACCAAAGTTTACTAAATGCCAATTTTTTTCCGTTTATTGTAATTAAATGATCGATGTTTGTTTGGATCCTGATCGAAAAAATTTTGATGTTTCGACCGTGCTCGTGGTGTATTCTTGTTTGTGCTTCACCCAAAATCTTGTCTCGGTCATTTCTTTTGGTCGATCACTGTCATTGTGCTTAACTTTGAAATCGAAAAGTTTAGAGTGATAACCTTGACCCGGGTACATTCCTTTTGTATTTGAAATTTGGAACATGAACTTGCATCACAACGGCCAAATGTCTGTTCAAAAAATTGATGAATCGTCTCTAGATTTACATAAACTTACCTGTCCAAACTCTTATTGATGTCGATCCGCTGAGATCGCCATTATCCATGTAGCCGGTGGAGTGAATAACGTACTCTGTTAAAGGTTGAGCAAAGTTGAGAGATATTTTACTACCAGAGGTCAAGTTCGCAGGGTTTCCAATAGCCCCATCGACATAGAGGAGAACAGGCGCATTGGTTTTGGTCGGGTTTTCCTCAATCACAATTTCGTATCGGTTTTGATTGGCTGGGAAGTCTGAGACGACAATGAAATCCGTAAAACCATGCTCGAAAATGAGGTCGTTTATGGCTACCAGCTCATTGGGGGCAGATTTGGCTTCTAAAATTTCCAAATTAAACATGATTTATCCATATGCCCAAAAACTTAAGTTTTAAAAATATCGGATCTCTAACTAATTCCACATTTTGCAAAATGGGGAGAATCGTTATTTGGTACAAAACTTTATTAGGCTTAACGGTTGAATTAATTTCATATGCGGTGGAAATTTGTTACTAGGTACCCTAAGGGGTGGGGGATAATTAAGTTAACCCAAAAAGTCAAACGACTTTAGATGAAAAGGGATTTTTCTGCACTTTGTCACAATGTAATACACTTTCTTCGAGGAGTTGTATCAATGTTTTTTGGAAAAAGTCTAAGTTTTCTATTACTCAAGAGTAAAGGATCTTAGTTTCTATGATTAGGCTATTTACTCTATAGGTTCGCTATTTTAAAAGAATCATTACTTATAATTTAACTAAATTTTTTATGTCGACTTCGAGAAAATATTTCTCAGCTACCCGCTATCAAGCTACGAAAGTAGAAGCACTCGACTGGAGCATTTGTAAGTTAATGCCATTTTCACTCTGTGTCCAGGACAATTATTTCCCAGAAAAAACTGTCCGAAACTCAAAAAATGGCCAAGACATTTGGCTCTCAGACAAAAATCTCCCCTATTTGTCCGAAAATTGTCCAGCTAATTGTCATTCAGATAACTTGAAAATTATTTTTTTAATAAATTTTTAGAACAGGAAAGATTATTTTGATAAGGCAGCGCAATTGTGCAATAAGACCAGAGATTTCTTCCAGTAGCCTATTAGAAACTCAAATAAACGAGGACTCAAATCACTTAAACAAACCTAAAGAATCATCACTTGGTTGACGCTTACGCCTAACGTAGTTATGACTGACTGTAGTAACATTAATATAACCCTCGAGTTTGTGTTCATCAATAGAATAACGTATGACAAAAAAATTAATGAAATGCTTGTTCATGATGCATACGCATAAATCAATTATCGAAAATTGACAGATGTCTCAATTTCAGAGCGATGTGTTTTGTCAAAATGAATTGACCATGCTCGTACTTTCCAAGGCAAGGTGATCAGAGTCATTTCCCAGAACCAGCCTAATTCAAAGAGTGAAAACTCAGAACAGCTCCTAAAATCCGAGAAGCTGTAGCAGATGAACCACCTCTGTAAACAATTTTTTCCGTTTAAAGGAACATAAACAGCGAAAATGCAGCAGTGATTCCAAACTATTCAGCCAATCAGAGAACAGTCAACAGAATCAAGAGGGAAAAACGACCAAAACTGCAGGATCCAAAATCATTAATTGGTCTTGATTATCCAGAGTTGCTGAAAGTGACACCCAGTGGCGAACTATTCTTTCATTTTGACTCTGGGCCAGATGATACTTAGCAAATTATCATTTTCACCACTCTTCCAGGACTGGATCTTTTTAGTGGTGCATCCATTGCTTCCATACAAGAAAGAAGAGACTTGTATTCGATTTTGAACTGTTTCGAAATAAAGTTTTCCCCAAAAGAGCAACCATTGATTTCGAAACAGCTGTCAAAAAGGCATTTACGAACCAATCCGAAAATTTCATATAAAAATATTACTTTTTCCAGATGTGATCACAAGGTCAAATAATTTCGGACCTTCTTGTCTGGGACACAAAAAATTGGTAAATTTTTATGTCTTAGGATAATTTTGTCAAGGACACAATTGTTTGGGACACAAATAGCTATGCACCATTTTTACTATATGCCCATCAAATCCCAAGTGAGAGGAAAGATTTGCAACAAAAATGAAAATAATCAAATCATAAAGTGCTTTTACAATACTTTAGTTCTTTTGTCATTTTAAAAGTCGTGCCACACGCCAAAATCAGACCCGAATGGCTTATCCGCGACAAGATTTGTAATTTGATAAAAGATTTTAAATTATAAGCTACAATTTTGTTTTGAAAAACGCATTGTTTGTTTTGACGAATCTAAATTATCAGTTTGTAAGATTTGAATTGCATATATCTTACAAAAAGCAACAAATTTTTGAAACTTGTTGCGTCGATTGCACCATGCCAGCCCTGGTTGCGACAGTCTCGTTTTTGTGTTTTTCGGTCTCCAAATTTTCACAATTCCAATTTTTGGACAGGAATAATCGGATATAACGAATTTTGACCACTAAAAATTGGATAAGCCTATATTTAGTCGCATACGTTTGAACATAAACCTCGGGTTTTGACCATGAACACCTTAATTTTGAAAAATTTGAACAATTTAATAGTTATCAATCATAATATTTTTGATTATGATGTTATTTGACTTTTGGGCTTTAAAAGTTTTTGCTAGTTGGTACGATTTTTTTCAGTTTGTAAGATTTGAATTGCATATATATTAGAAAAATCAACAAATTTTTGAAACTTGTTGCGTCGATCGCACCATGCCAGCCCTGGTTGCGACAGTCTCGTTTTTGTGTTTTTCGGTCTCCAAATTTTCACAATTCCAATTTTTGGACAGGAATAATCGGATATAACGAATTTTGATCACTAAAGTTTGGATAAGCCTATATTTAGTCGCTTACGTTTGAACATAAACCTCGGGCTTTGACTATGAACACCTTAATTTTGAAAAACTTGAACAATTTAATACTTATCAATCATAATTTTTTTGATTTTGATGTTATTTGACTTTTGGGCTTTAAAAATTTTTGCTAGTTGGTACGATTTTTTTCAGTTTGTAAGATTTGAATTGCATATATATTACAAAAATCAACAAATTTTTGAAACTTGTTGCGTCGATCGCACCATGCCAGCCCTGGTTGCGACAGTCTCGTTTTTGTGTTTTTCGGTCTCCAAATTTTCACAATTCCAATTTTTGCACAGGAATAATCGGATATAACGAATTTTGATCACTAAAATTTGGATAAGCCTATATTTAGTCGCATACGTTTGAACATAAACCTCGGGCTTTGACCATGAACACCTTAATTTTGAAAAATTTGAGCAATTTAATAGTTATCAATCATAATATTTTTGATTATGATGTTATTTGACTTTTGGGCTTTAAAAGTTTTTGCTAGTTGGTACGATTTTTTTCAGTTTGTAAGATTTGAATTGCATATATATTACAAAAATCAACAAATTTTTGAAACTTGTTGCGTCGATTGCACCATGCCAACCCTGGTTGCGACAGTCTCGTTTTTGTGTTTTTCGGTCTCCAAATTTTCACAATTCCAATTTTTGGACAGGAACAATCGGATATAACGAATTTTGATCACTAAAGCTTGGATAAGCCTATATTTAGTCGCTTACGTTTGAACATAAACCTCGGGCTTTGACCATGAACACCTTAATTTTGAAAAATTTGAACAATTTAATACTTATCAATCATAATTTTTTTGATTTTGATGTTATTTGACTTTTGGGCTTTAAAAGTTTTTGCTAGTTGGTACAATTTTTTTCTTCAAACTTTTACGCTAGTCAAGCGTTGTGCTAGCCGTTAAACCGCCCAAAACATTCTAACCTGTTTGATAATAAAATTTCATTGCAAATATGAGCCATAACATCCTCCAACTGCCTAAAACAATATCAATATTACGAAAACTTAGAAAAAAGATTTAAAAATTATAACTTTTTTTAACTTCTGGCGAGACACACTTAACTCATGATATAAATTTTGAAATTCTTTTTTAAGTGTTTAAGAAATAAGGGGGCAGCGCGCACCAAAAAACTGCAGTTGTTAGGTGAACATTTTCCAAAAAGTGCTTAAAAACGTCTTTTTGAACAATTTTTTTTAAATATTGCCTGCGGCGCAGAAAGTTAGGCCAACACAGGGACTTTTTAGTGCTTTGGGAGAGCTCGAAAAATCAATTTGGTCGCCCTATAAAAATGATTAACAAAACTTGACCATTTTTTGTCCCCTCGAGAAAATCTGCCCCCTCGAGAAAACTCTAGATCCGCCCCTGTTTGAATTATCCCAATTATCATTTATAGCGTGAGGCGACAATTCGTAACAAGCGACAATTTGTAACAGTAGATTAACACTGATTCACGCGCAGTATTTCTCTCGTGCCGGATGTAAGCGCAGCCGAGCGAAGCGGAGCAAGCGTATTCTACTTACCAATGCCTTGTTACGAATGGTCGCTTTGTTACGAGTTGTAGCCTGTTACGAATTGTCGCTTGTTTCGAATTGTTGCCTGTTACGAATTGTCGTCCTACCCCTTTACAGGGTAGCTGCGGTCAAACAGAACCCGATTCGTTTGATTTCAGTTTTTTGACGACTATCACTAAAATCGTTACTGATACTTACCATTTCTAGTCGGCATCTTGTGGAGGCTAGTCATCTGTAGTCAAAAAAATTCAAAATTACACAAATTGTTATTCATAAGCATGTGATTTACTGAAAAACTGTATGAAGTATAACTATGCAGTTTTTGATGGTTGAAAGAACACATACCTGACTTAAATTCAATTTGGATTACGATAAAATTGTTTTCGATAAAACTATTCAAAACCTGCAGCTCGTTTTTCAAAACTATTCAAATATGTTTTTGATTAACTATTCAAACACTGCTGCTCGTTTTTCAAAACTGTTCAAATATGTTTTTGATAAAGCTATTCAAAAACTGCAGCTCATTTTTGATTAAAAAAATTATTCAGAAACTGCAGCCAAGTATTTTCTTATAAAATTATAGAATTGTGTACACAAAAACTAAAATTGTGTACATAAAAGTGAAGTAACAGAAGTGAGCAGTACCAAAAAAACTAAAATTGTGTACAAAAAAGTGAAGCCGAAAACTGCTCTGTTGTAAAAACAACCGGTGCGAGAAAAGCGCAAAAATCAGTAATTGAGATCAAGCTTATTGAGACTGCCGTCGATAATTTAATTTGTATTTTTGCTCCAACGTTTGCAGAGAGTGAGCAAGATATAAAACAATCATAATATTAAATAAAATCGTAATAATCATAATAATAAGAATCATATGATTCTATTTTTTCCAGAATAGGTTCGCTTTTATCATTTCTTCAAATAAATAACCATCCTTAAAGAGCCCAGTGTGGGAGAAATTCATTAGAAAAATTAAGATTGTAGTCATACGAAACAAGTTACGGGTGGGGTTTTGTAACAATTTCGCCATTCAAAATGTTTTATTTTAAATAAATAAAGTTTTGCAAACTTCAATTAGGATGTCGTCTACAAGATTTAAACAGTGAGAAAAAATGTAGTATCTATTTTTAATGCAGTTCTGAGAGTTTGAAAATTGCCAAATTGTCATTGTTCTGGACTGATTGTTGCGCTCTTTGATTGTTTAATTTAAGATGATGACATTGCAAGTCGAATTGTTTTAATTTTTGAATTTTCTCGTGATCAAAATCGTTCCAAATTTAGGGAAGATAAATAATTCATAGGTTTTTTACTAAATTAGTTTGCGATTCAAGTTTATCGAACAATAGTGGATATTTGCACTGTTTTTTGGGTTTTTGCGATGTTTTTCCAATTTTTGAAAGTTTGGCCTATCGGATGCCTGCGGTACAGCGACAACTCGCAAGAAAAAAAAACTCGCAACAATAGACAATTAGTAAAAATTAAGGAAAGCGGCAACTGGCAAGTTTTTGAAGATAATTGCAAACTTTATATTCTCGGTGAAAATTTATATTAACCGGCTCTGAATTCCTACCCTCTGTTGGCAAGCTCGCAACACGTTGGCGCGACTGCGGCGGTGAGTATATTGCGAACTGCCTTTTACTGCGAGTTGTCTTTTATTGCGAGTTGACTTTTATCGCGAGTTATCTTTTCTTGCGAGTTGTTGCACTACGGATGTCTGCACCATCAAAATTGAAGTTGTCAATCGTCTCAGTATAACTTCATGGTTTAAAGAATATAGATTAAAAAAACAATTTTTTTCGTCAGAAAGATGTAATGCCAACTATAAAAAAAAACTCCTATTCACATGAATCCTTCCACAATTAAAAAAAATTCAAGCTAGCAACTTTTGTTTTTAAACTCAAAATTTAAAAAACCACGTGAACAACTCTTAGGATTTTCTTTTCGTCCCAAACTTTCGGCAGATTAATATTAGGTTAATAGTAATTTTACCTACTTTCGAAGTCAAATAGAATATTTTTGCTCGTTGCAGTTTTTTCTGCCGGCCATTTTTTCATTTTTAACTAGCCATTTGTGCAGAAACTTTACAGAAATAACTGAAAAGGGAGCGGTGGTGAAGTGGTAACGTCTCCTCCTCTCAATCGAAAGGTCGGGCGTTAGAGGTCCACCATGATCCGTGCTCGTTGATTGAGGGTGAAGCAACATTACCCAGCCCAGAAAATTAACCAAAAAATAGCATGTAGTTCTTAAACAAGGGCACAACAACGGTTCGCCGTGATGAGCTGTACAGCTCTTGTGTTGGTCCTTTCCCCCGTGGATAAATGGTCATAATTTATTGACGCCCACACCACAGTTTTAACAGTTATTTCACCTGCGATTGTTTGTTTTGAATTTATGGCGTTAGGAAGTGGCCATTTTAGTTGATTTTGAACACTAACACGCAAAATATTTCAACCTATCAATGCGTGAGCCTCGATTTAATCCGACTGAGAAATCAATTCAGTTTTCGATTTGACTTGAGAAAAGCTTAGAACTATTGATACTTTTTTTTATACTTTTTTGGACATATTCCAGCCTCAGACTGTGAAAAGTAAAAACGATGTTGAAAGGATCATTCCGGGAGAAATTCTGATGCATGGCTTAGAGCACGATCAGGACCACCCATCTGAGTTCATCATTGTTATGAGGCCAAACTGTGCACTGGATAGGCGCTGAGGCCGAACTGTGCACTTGGAATCCAGAGACAAGTCTTTAATTATTCTAAAATTTTGTCGGAATGATAAAAAAAAAGATCAAAAGAACAAATAAGGGACTGTCCTTGTTGCGGAATCCGCTAACAATTCACAATTTACACACTTTGGCATTGTAGTGATATGATGAGCTATGGACCATGTGGCCTCAATGATGCAGCAAAACTTCGGTTCTTTTTTTTAGTTAACCAGCCAGAGGCTAAACCCGGATGTTACTTGTTTAAGGTTAGCTAAGCTATGACTATCTTACAAGAGCTCACATTGTTGTAGGTGTTGGGATCGACGGACATGAGGCAAGATTCGGTTCGGACTCTTGGTACGACCCAAACTCAGGAACATCAGTGAAAAAAAATTTTTCCTCTTCGATCCAGGGACACTCAATTTTATTAGCCCCCCCTCCCTGTAACCCTCATCTGCTGGGACATCCTCTCAACACTAAGTAAGGATACCCGTGATGTTAATTTTCCTTACTGTACGCAAAGACCGGTGGCAATGGCTTCCCATATTTTTTTAAAAAAAATAGAGAGCGGCAATCATTGTGAAAACAGCTTGGGATAAAATTTATCACTAGAAGCAGTAATTGAATCTGCAGAAAAATCATCTGCAGGAACTAATTTAGCAATAGTATAAAAATTAACAAGGGCGAATGGTGACAATAAGAGAAAGATTCCACAAGATAGTGAATACCCAATTTTTTCATTCAAACAAAAATCTCGATTTTTTCATCCGAACAAACAGAACTGTGAATATAGTCTCATAATTACTGACTGGTCTTTGAAGCCAATAGTATCCAAAAAAGAAACCTAGAGCCACTGATGGCGATGTACCTAGCAGTAAGAAAAACTTCGCCCGTGATCTATCAAGAGCAAAATACCACCATAAAATGTATATGTTTAAAAACATAGATTCGAAAGACAACAAAAATCAATGGCTGTCAAAAAATCAATTTGAAGACAACAAAAATTTATTCAATTTTAACAACGGTCAACTATGGGAAGTCAAGACACATATATCTTTTCGAGATCGTAGATAGGTTCATCACGAGGTGAATGTAAAGGTAAGCTCAAAAAATGGTCCATGATGGGAAAATAACATCAGCCATCGAGATGGGAGACCCCTAATACCAAAACGTAGACTCCATACAGCTCCGGAAGCCTCTAAGCTCCATACAAGATGAAGATAGGCTCCATACGTGGTCAACAATGTGTTGACTTTTATCCCTCTTTAAGATTGGAGTTTCAGATGGCCGAGATGGATACAACTCCCGAAGGGCTCGTGAAGCGACAATTCGTAACAGAGGTGACAATTCGTAACAAGCGACAATCATTTAAGCGGCAATCACTTATTTATGCGCAATATTCCTCTCGTGCCGAACGTAGGCACAGCGGAGCGAAACTGAGCAAGCGCATTCTACTTGCCTGCTAATGCCTTGTTACGACTTGTCGCTTGTTACGAATTGTCGCCCTACTGACTACAAACACTGCACGTCCCTTCTGAATAGCGCAGGAGACTCAACAGAAAATGGAAGGACATCACAGATTATAGCTCAAGTCGGTGTAATGAGAACAATTGCTGCTTGATTGCAGATCAAATCGGAGATAAATCAAATGGAGCAACAGTTGATGCTGAGAAAAACCTGAAAGATTTTGGCTATCCGAGTGATTTGAACAAAAAGGCTCTCACCTTCAAGTGTTGATTTTCTGATTTCTAATCTTTTGCGTAGAACAGAACGACAAGTCTTCTTCTAACAAAACGACAAACGCTCTATCCGATCTTCTGCAATTATTAAGAAACCATCTGAAAATAAATCTCAATGAATCAAACATTGCAGCCTGTTATCCCTTGTATAGTAACCCCAAACCACCTATTATTGATAAATTCATTTTCAATTCAACTCCACTGATCGGGATATTATCCGGAGGAAAAAACTGTGGCTGAAATCAGTACGAACTTCACAGAATTTGCCAATCATTGTTGAGGAATGCCTTGAACCACGCGATGACAGATTAAAGTGGAAGTGAGGCATTTAGGAGTGAGCACCCACAACCAACTGTTGAAGAAAAAGACAACGACGACATTGCAATGGATATCAGAAACTGGGCGGACTGTCCAGAAACACCAAAACCTCCACCGATGCAGCTTAAGCCACGCACTATACCATATATTCGAAAAGAAAAAACCCACTGGCCCCCATTGATGAAGATCAGCGGAAAGTGCTAACTGAGAGCATCATCAAAGGATTGGTACCTGCAATCATCAAAGCCCTACGACCAGCAGAAAAATTAGCTCTAAACAGCTCTCCAACCAATGTGAACCTTCCATCACTTTTTAGAGGCGCTAATATACTGTCCTGAGGCTCCTCCTCATGTTATTTGTCTGTCTGAAACATGGCCTAAAATGGATGAAGATCCGCCAATTTTTCTGGTAAAAGATTACAAGGAACTTGAATCTAAAGAACGTGACTACAAAGGGGGAGGTGTGATGATACAAACACTTGAAGGATATTTGACTTGAAAGATATTTCTATATTATTGAACAACTCAAAATCTGCAAATTTGGATGTAAGAGGTTTCAGCTTAAACTTAACCCTTATTTACAAAAAAACCAAGAAACCACTAATTGCAGTTCATTGAAGATTTGGATAACCTACCCGAAAGTTTTTCCTTAGAATCCATACCGCATGTTTTATGTAGAGATTTCAATATTGATACATCAAAACAAAAATCTCAACAAATAAAAACACTAAAAAAATTGAAATAATTTAGCCAACACGCGTAACTGATCACTCGGCTACGTGTATTGACCACTTTGCCATCAAAAATTTAAATAATGTGGATGCGGCAGTTTTAAAGCATTAAATCTTCTGCGATCTTTATCCAATTACTGTTTACTTCCAAGTCCATTAAACAATCCACTTGAAATTTCTAGATATGTTTTTTTTTCGCACAAGATTGAGAACAAACTGAAAAATATCTTTTTCTGCTAGAACACAAATTGAGCCAACTAGTCGTATCGGATTATGCGAATGCATCCTTCAAAGATTTTAAAAATCTTTTCTTAGAGGCATTCATCAAATTTGCTCCAGTAAAAAAGAAATTGAATCAGAGAAATAATTACCGAGATGGTTCAGCAATCGCAATAAAATCTTAGGAACTAAAAAAATCACAAAAAAAATCTGATTAAATTATAAGGCAAACACAGAAAAAAAACATTTAATCAACCCGTTTTTTGCAACCCGTTCAGGATCTATCAAAATTTACGAACGCTTAATGTACAACAGGGTTTATACTTTTTTCGAAAGATTCCAGTTATTTTACGATCAACGAAAGAATACAGTTATTTTACGGAGGTGGGGAAAGAAATAATCGTAAAAAAAAAAACATTTTTTGTTTAATAAGGCTCTCAAATTTTGTAGCGATATATATTGCTGTCATTTGTTTATTTAGTTATATCAATTTATTTGGGCTTGAATGCATTTATTGTTCTTCTTCTTCTTTTTGTTCTAACCCTTTGTTTATCTGGAACTAGGGTGGAAAAGATACAAGACCGAGAGGAAGTGAAGTCTCTTGAGAATGAAATGGGGGTCCTCAGTTAACGGAGCCGAGAATGAGAAGATCAACTCATTGAGAAAGAGGTGCCATTATTCTGATCCGTTGGTTCGACTATAAATTGTGAGTTGTGGGACGCTGGTGCGACGTCTACGCTGAAAGACGAGGTCAAGAGGACAAGAGTTGCAATGATTCTGATTGAATTGAAGCTTGACGGGAGATCAAATGATCAGTTGGATTATGACTGGGAGCTAGAGTAGATTAGATCGCACAGCCTCTAACAAGAAACTAAGGGTGTCAGAGGCAAATAGTCATGTGATTGTTGTTATCGAGATGATTTCAGTGATGATGTTTTAGAGATTACGCATACTCAACTGAAATTACGAGTTAATTAGTAAACTACTGCAAACTACTGAAAAAATGTGATCTACCAAAAAAATGAAAAAATTTTGTATTCGGTTGTGTAATCATCGGAATGAGTCGATGGTGTATCATAATAAAGCTCTTCTAGTCGTTAATTGAACGACAAAATAAAAATTTTGAAAAATGTTCTAACTGTCGAGAGAAACCAGTTTGAATTTTTTTAGTCTATATTCAAGCAAATAAGTTGAGTGTGCAGCTTACAAAAGCTACGTTAGGTCTAATTTAAGCGGTGAAAACACAGTGTTGAGTTTTTTTTTTCAGTGCCCTTTAAGGAGTCAAAAATTTCAGCAAAAATAGTGAAAAAAGAACTTTTAAATTTATAAATTTTCGTTGACCAAAACTTCTTAGCATAAAATTTCCATATATGAAAAACTTCTGACCATACAATTTCATACAATTCCATACGTACAGAAAATTGTATGAAATCTATAAGATAAGCATTTTTCCATATGTGAAAATTATATAATAAGTTTTTTTTTTCCATAAACGAAAAAGTTGATTTTTTCTAATATTAGTTTCTGCAAAACTGTGAGTTGGGTTCGTAACCGAGCGCAAGTGACAAGTACTTTGTTTACTCAAAGCACCAAAGTATGGACTGTCTGTGCATGTATAATGAGTAGAAAAGCAATTTTCTTAAAGCTGTCTTTTACAAATGATGTAACGAAAGTAACGAACTTTAAACTTTTGGCAAAATCTTCTAACGATGTTTATTTTTGAAACTTGAAATCTCAAATGATCAAACAATGATCAAGGCATACACAAACTTACCATAGAAAAAATAGGAGCTTTCAGCGTTCTTGAAAAAAGTTATTAATCGAAAAATAAAAAAGTTTCAGCTTTAGTTTATCCAGTACTAAATTATACACACAAAACATTAAATTTTGCACGCAAAAATTTTTTCTTGAAAAAGTTTGTTTGAGTACAAAATTCAATTTGGTGTTGAAAAAAAAAACGAAAAAATCTTTGGAGCAATTCCAAAATTACTTCAAAATTACAAGTCGTCATCAAAAAAACGCTAGTCAAACAATTTCCATATAAGTGAAAGTATTTTTTTCGAGGAACAAAAACCTCGGTGTTTTAATCACCTAACTGTTTTAATTGTTTTAAATAGCCGCAGAAACTAGTTCGAATCTTTTTTCAATGATTTTTTGTATCTTGATGTATGGAATTGTATGATAAGCAATTTCGCAATTTCGGTGTATGGAGGTCAACCCGGGTTTTTAGTCAAATGTTTTTTAGAAAACACAGTTTTTTAATTGGCCTATATTCCTATGACTGCCGAATATTCTTAAGTCATATTAATTTGTTCGGATCTTCTTTTTAACATCATGCAGAAAAAACTATATCAATTTAACAAAAAAAATGTATTTTTCAAGACTATGGAAAACCTCTAAAACCGAAGTACCTCAAAAGGTTGAAAACAGAAGAAAAAATCATTTTTTCTTCTATTTTTTAGCCACAATGAATTTCTTCAATGAAATTATCAACCCATCATTTCACTGGCATACCGTGGAAGTGAGCTCTAATAACTTTTGTTTGATTTGTTTTACATGCGATCATTGTTCGTTTTTCAGGACCAAATTTTTTAACGAGATCAAAACTCTGCACTATTACTTTCTTTGATACTATTATTTTGTTAACTTAAAACAAGAAACAGCTTGCAATGTAAAGAAATTGGATGAGATGTTAAAAGAAAAGGGAAAGAAGCCTAAACATCTCAAAAAAATGTTTGTAAACAGGGAGCGGCGACGGCCAAGGAGGATTATCCAACAAAAGAGAAACATAGAGGTTAATTCATGATGGGTATCTTTTTCAACCAATAGTTATTGAAGTTCAGGGACTGAGATTTTTCGAAGTTATCTGTGTAAGAACCAAAAGCAGATAGTTTTTAGCACAAAATTTCCCTCGCACATCAAGTTGCGAACGCGGAATTTGTACTTGACATTTTTAATGATAAAAATAATCAATGATTAGGCTATAACTAATTACTATTCAATATCAAGTCAAGATTGTTTGAAGCCGCCTTTGCTGCTGCAACTGAAAACAAAAAACACTGGTAAACGTTTTTGATTGAAACGCCACACAACAATGCACTTAGAATAAGAGGAGACAGCTTGCAAATTAATTGGAAGAGATCCTGAAAGACAATACAATGGCATCCAAACAGCTCAAAAGATTTTAAAAAAATGAGCCTCATTGTTTTTTTTAATTGGTTCACAAAGCTCCTAAACTTTTTGATGAAAATAGAGTACCCGAACGGTTAAGATTTTTTAAAGACAAACTAACCGCTGTAATAAAAAAAACAGACAGGCTTGGGACCAACTGTCATCATCCTCAAGCTAAAACGCATCGCGTCTAAATGCGCAGGAAGCAAGGTTCTCGCAGAACGACAAATTTTTTCCGAGTTCTCAGTTAGGATGTAGTACTAAACCAGGAGCTGAATTTGCTAAACAATCCCTTAGAACTTTGATGGAACGTGATGACAAGCCAAAGTGCTCAATTTTATTAAAACTGAATTAAAATAAGGCAATTAAAATGCATGATAGGTAATATATAATGAATCACAATGTTTAATTCAACAGGAATTGTGCAAATACACTCAAAGCGCTTTCAGTAATACGAGATACATTTTCTACGAGATACCTTTTCTAAGGAAGTTGAATCTTTATCTCATCAGACGAAAAGGGACGAGTTACCCCGAGGACCCACCTATTTTTTGATACAATCCAGAGGTTTGGCATTAGATTAAACACAGCCACGATTTTTCTTCGGGGAACGGCAACGGCCAAAGCAGAATATCGCGAAATCCTCAAACAAAAAGAGCTAAATGCTGATGGGCATTTTTTTCAACCGAAAGTCTTCGAAATTTGGGGTACCACGGGACCTAGCAATGAGATTTTTCTCAGTCATCTCTGTAAAAACCAAAAATTGCTTAAGAAATCTCCCTCTCAAATCCGATTGCGAACGCCGAAAGTGAATTTGGCGCTGTTACTGATAAAAATACCGAATGACAAGCTAAAGCTAATTATGATAAATCAATGTCATTTACAAGATTGTTATGGCGCCATTCCTGCTTCAGCTAAAAACAAAAATATTGTCAAATAATTTAGAGTGAAAGGACAACACAACCACACAACCACACAACCAAGTATCTTTTTTAACATTGTTTTTAATGAAAACAAGTTTGTAAATTTCGTTTAGAAGAACGGTCTACCCAATTTTGACGAGTAACTTTTTATAACTTGTTAATCCGATTGTTTGCAGTATATGGATGATTTTTGTATACGCTTGTGTAATTATCTGAATGGGTAGAGTAATATATCATACTCAAGCCTTTGTAGTCGTAAATTGAATGAAAAGATCAAAAACTTGTCAAATAAACCCAATGGAATTTTTGATGTTTAATCTAGTTTCAAGCTAATTAGTTGAACGTGCAGGTTTACAAAAGCTTTTTGATGCATAAAGTTATTTGATGAGATTAAACTTTTTTTCGAGTAAAACTAGTTTTTACATTTTTTGCGTCTTTTCGGGAATCAAACATTTTAGGCTTCAAGAAATCCCTGCAAAAATGGTGAAACGAAAAGTTCATGTTTTTTTTAAGTCACTTTTCCACAAAAAAAAACAGATTTTCAATCGGCCTTGTCTAGTATAAAACAATCAAATATGCTTAACATCTGTGTTTGTTTTTTGATCAGATCTTCTAATCACACCTTGCAGAAAAAAACTATAACTTCATTTTCAAAAAAAATGTGTGTTTTAAGAATATGGTCGGAACAATTTGTGCTATTTGCAGAGTAACCCGTGTAAATCAAAAGATTGAAAATAGAACGAACAAAGGCAATTTTTTATTTTGGTTAGCCCCTCAAATTTCCTTCAGTGAAGTATCAAACCTTCAATCAGTGGCATAACGCATTAATCTCTACAAGTTTTTAGTTGATTTCATTCACATGAGACCATTGTTAGTGTTATAGGACTAATCTTTCTAATGGGCTTCTAGGCGCAACCAAATTTCTGCACAATTTCTTTTCAATTCTATCGTTTTGTTCAATTAAACTAAGAAATAGCTTGCAAAGCAAAGACATTGAATCAGGTGTTACAAGAAAATACAAAGGAGCCTAAAGACTCAAATAACAAGGAAAATGAAACTAATTAATCTTTAAATTGCTTACAAAGTTCCTAGAATTTATTGGTAAAAATTAGGATCTTTTTGAAGCAAAACTAATCGTAACAAAAAACAGACAGGCTCGCGACCAACTGCCACCAGGTTTGCTCTAAAACGTATCGGATCTAAACGCGTGCTAAAATGCATCGCATCAAAACGCGTGGGATTCAAGGTTTTCGAAGAACAACAAAAAAGGTTACCAACCTCAGTTAAAATGTGGAACTTTACCAGGAGCTGAAACTGCTGAACAACCCTTTAGATATAGCGTGCCAACAACACGAAGTGCTCAGTTTTTTTTTTAAATTGTTTTTGGTACGGCATTCAATTCGCTCAATAGAGAAACTATGCTGAATCACGTTTTTTCGAACCACCCGGAGTTGTACAAATATACTCATTCCGCATACGCTAAACCAAGTTATCTTTTTCAACGGAAGTTACATCATTATGTCGGAGGACGGAACACAACAAGTTGATCCCGATGCTCGACTGCTTTTTGCTGAAAGAAAAAAGACGCTAGTAAAAAATCTTCAACCCAAAGAAAACGTTTGGTGTTTAGATGTTGAAACCTAGCCGATGTCTACAAGATAATGCTCCGATACATTAAAAATATACTGATATCAGAAAAATACTATGATTTAAGCGCAAACCCACAAAAATTTGAGCTATGTTTTCTAGGACAGACCACAAATACACAGTACAATACAATTATAGGTCATTTTCGAAAAGTATGTTAAAAATCAAATTCAATTATGGAATTTTAATCTAGGGCTTGCCTCGCAAATCCTGTCAAACAGAACTGCTAAATGAAAAAATAGCAGAGCTGGAAAATTTCTGAGGATATTGAGAAGCTGGATTTTTGTGTTTTTTAATTCTTAAAAACTTGCTTTGTTTTTTGAGTATAAGTCAATGTTTTATTGCAAAGTGATTTTTTGGAAAAATACGATCGAATTTCAAGAAACTCTTTATGTGAAGTAACAATTGTAGAAATGAATGATGACCAACTTTTGCGGGCAGTTCTCCCGGTAGCCAAGGGTGGCTTGGGTGTATATTCCGCTCGCCTACTAGATTTACGCTTTTTTAGACTAAGCAGTAGGAGCCAAAGCTACGTTTTTGAGATTCTTGGTTTGGAACACGATGATGAAACATACAAAGATGCATTAAAACTTCGGTTTGATTCAGCAATTTGTGAATGAACTCCAGAAACTAAATCCCATAAAAAAATGGACGGATCCCAATTTTGACAAAGAAATTTCTCAAATGATTTTGACACTTGAACCTACGGATGTACAAAATTTCAATGCTTAGCAGGATGGGTTCGAATCGAAATGATTGAATGTCATCACTTGTAAGAATCTAAAATTGAAAATGTCAAATCAGCATCTTAGAATTGTAATTGGACTTCGTCTAGGTTCAAAAAATTGTGAAATACATAGATGCGTTTGCGGAAAAGATGTAACCAAAGATGAATGGCATGGCCTATTTTGACTCAAAACGCTAGGACTTTAAATTTGAATGCCCATGAAAAGCGAAGTCTGGGTTCCACTCACATCCCTTCTGTTTTGGAACCACGACACCTCCACAAGGCAGATCAGAAGCAACCAGACGATTTGACGCTCGTCCCATGGGCTGTCGGTAGGCAGATCTTGTCGGATGTAACGGTAAAGGACTTAGTAGCCTCTAGATGAATAAGCGCAGGCTCTGTTTTTAACCCCGGATTGGCCATCGCCGAGGCGGAAGATTGACAATCTGACCAAGATCTCGTTTTAATTAATGATGAATTTTTTTTCTACCTATAGCTTTGTAACATTCGCCCGGAAGTACATACCGACGGGGAAAAAAGCTAGATTATGAAGCGACTGGCTAGCGTCCAAACACAGCTTCACATGCTTTCAACCGTCTCTACCAAAGCCAGTTCTAGGTGTGGTCCATTAAAATTGGGTCGACAAAGCCATTACTATTTAAGGCCTCGGCAACTTAAATGCAAAAATAGCGAGCTCATGGCACGGTCTCAGTATCCCCAGACCACGAGGTCACTCTCAAAAACAGGGCCAATTTTTTATTATCATATTACCAATTGTTTTTGTTCAGTAGATAAAAATCATTATATCCGTCGGAGATGAACCAACCCTCTCCCTCATCTCCTACCTTCTCATACCCCGAAATTGATTTCGGTGTTAATTAAATTCAACTCAGGACATACGAGGAAGCTAAATGCTGTTAAAAATACAGTTTCAGTCGCTTCCCGAGACCCTTTTGGATTCTCGAATCTGGACGAAGAGCAGTCTTATCGTCACTCGGGAAGGGTAATAAAATCCTCCCGATACCCCTCCGAATTATCGGGAATTGCTCCGTAACGATTGTAGCGGCACAATCGTTACAATTCGGAATGTTCTTCTAACAATATTATCGATCGTAACTCCAAATGGTATGGTAGGTCTGTTTTCTAGAAGCGGAAATCTTTGCTAAGTTGATTTTCGCGCTTTTTCTGTAATCGCGAAAATAAAAAACGTCACGTGTTTTTACAATCGAATCTTTAGAATTTCACATATCAGCTAAAACCGACCCCTCCCAATTCGATCTGTTTCAAATAAGACCATTAATCTTCTGAAACAGCCAACTTCCACTAAACTGTTCCAATAAAATTTCAATTGAGTCATGCATTTTGACCGCCCTTCTGGTCGAATGTCACATTTTTGAAGTTCAGGGTGCGGCCGTCCCTAACACTGATATTTTTCTGAACATGCTTTAAATAATTTTGTGCTCGTGTACCGAGGAACCCAGGGCAGGTAGCTTTCCTAAGCAGATAATGTCCCTCGCAATACAGGTTGCGAACGCTGCCTGTTTACTCGGCTGGATTAATGATAAAACTAGTTTCCAATATATTTTTTTATTGTTTAAAGCCAAGGGGAAAAAAGCGCTGCTTTATATAAGTAAATGACAGACTCGTAGCCTAAAAACAGGTCAGTATTTTGGGTCACTTTCAACTCTTTATTCTGTGCAGGTGTTAGTTTTCTCAATCTGGTCGGCTTGATTCCCAACCATCTGACTCTCTTTTCTTCTATCCACAAAATACTTTACCCTTCCATATCTAGAAGATTGCGAAGATTTTGTCTGGATGATGTGATGAAAGTACTCCTGACTGTAACCTCGGTTACTATGATAACTCCGACCTTGTTATGCTTAATAAAACAAAAAAAAATCGTACCAAACTCCAAAAGGTGATCAACATTGCTGAAGCAAAATGGCTGGAATGGATGCTTAGGTACGCAAAATTTTGAATGATCTATGCGGAGAAGAAACTAGTGTTGCGGAACTTTACAGTACTGGGAAGAAAAAAGAAAATGGTACAAGACCAAGAACACTGATAGTCAAGCTGCCGATCTACTGGCAGTACCACAAGTTGAAGGACTCTTCTGAAAACGTCTTTATCTCCCGTGAACTAACGAAAATTGAACATGAGCTAGAAAGGAAGTTGCTAAAATGCCGATACGAACTTATTCATTCTGGCAGGTCGCAAAGGAAAACGCAACAATCCGCGGTTTGAAACTGTTTATAAACGGACAGGAACAAAAATTGGAATGACTACAAGCCGAATTTGTCATAATATTGCTTATTAATGCCAGGTCCCTCAAAAAGCCAAACGCCCTGTTACATTTACATAGAGACATATTAGACCAAAATGTTGACATCTGTCTTGTTTGCGAAAGCTGATTGGGTGTTAATGTTGATTGTTCCTTCATGCTGCCTGGTTACCACCTTGAAAGACAAAATCGAAGCCATAAGAACTCCAATAAGCAAACTGGAGGCGGAGTATGAGCCTTTATTAGGCACAACCTGTCGTACGCACGGCTACATCCTCTCGGTTCCGATCAGTGTGAAAATTTGTGGCTTGACTTCTTCGTAAATCCTCGTGTTTTACTCTGCTTACTTTACTTCCCTCCAGACGCCTGTAATGCGGAAGCAGTCTCCGAACATATTTTTTCCACGGTTGAGAAGAGCATGCAAATCACAGCCTACGGTTGCGTTGTCGACAAAGACCATATTTCGACTCATTGCAATTTGTATCTTCTTAACACCGATCCAACGCGCGGAGCACGAAATCTTCACAAATTTCTATGCGATGACCCGTGTAAATTCCAATGCTGCAAAACGTTTTCTCTTACAATATCAAGTGACCACTTGGGAGTTATTGCAAAAAATGTCAAATCCAAGCATTCTCGCAGCAAAATGGTTTTCCGAGACCAACGTGTTCAATTTAAACGAGCTTGCAATCTTGCATTTGATCAATGTGCTTTTTCTCAAATCCTGCACATAAATGACGTCAATCAGGCGGTTTCAGATTTGAGCCATGTCCTCACCTCGTATTTTAACCATTTCTGTCCATTGCGTCGGGTTTTTCTAGGAAAACCGAGCCGCCATTTGTCACACCAGTTGTAAAGATTTTGCTTAAAAAGAAAAACAAGCTTTTCAAGAAAAGCCGGGTTATTGATGCTTTAGCGGTTGCTGCAGAAATTCGCCACAAGATTTTTTTCGAATAACTCTCGGAACAAACAAAAGGGAAGCAAATCGTGGTGGAAGCAAGTCAACTATTATGTGAAACGTGAACAACCCGTCATTGAAAACCACTTCGACGCAAATGAACTAAATTTTCATTATAATCATATTAGCACTAATCTCGTAAACACGATGCCTCAAATCTATGACACACATGGTTACCAACTTCCTGTTGTTCATGTACGCCAGGTGTTTAATTACATATCAAAGTTGAAAAAACTAGTGTTGGCCCTGACGGTCTGCCGTATTGGTTATACCGTAAAAACTCCCATTATCTAGCAGAGCCCTTGACGCACTTTTTTAATCTGTTTTTATCAAGTACGGTTTTTCCTGAAACTTGGGCAATTGGTTGCATAAAGCCTATTGCGAAGTGCCCCGTCCATCTGAGTTTTCTGACTTGCGGCTTATTTGTCTGACTCCTATTATTGCTCGTGTGTTTGAGCGAATTGTCTTTGACAGCTTTGTATCTAAGCGATATCACTCAACACTGTCGAACGATCAGCTCCTACGTGCGTGCTTATCAAGCTACTAAACGATGTGTACTACCTCCGTTCAGAAAATGACTACGTTAGACTTATCACTCTTGATTTAAGCAAAGCGTTCGATTCTATTTCTCATCGTGCTATTATTGATGGACTTCTTAAGTCTCCTTATAACCCCTTTCTTTTAAACTGGTTCATCAGTTTTCTTTCTGGTCGCGTACATTCGACTCTTGTAAACGATCAACTATCTCGTGAACTAACTACCAGTCAAGGCGTTCCGCAAGGGACAGTAAACGGGCCACCGCTTTTCAACAGTGGTAGAAATGACATATCAGTCACAACTGAGTGGTAAAAACGGCAGATCAATGTAAAATAAACTCCAGAAGCGTTTTCGACATAAAAGTCATCATCAGCCAGTCTAAAAAACAAAGCACCTGTAAAACCGGAATGGAAATGGATGTGAAGAAATTACAAAAAATGTATAAAAACTAACATTAAAAAGAATATAAAAATAGCATCAATTAAGACCCGAGTTAGTCATGTGACCAAAACAAACGGACTTAAAAAACCTCACAACTTGACTGTGAGGTACCGCAGCCGGTATTCCTCGCTTGTGTTGAGGGCAGGTCTTCTCCTCGAAATATAAAGCGCTTCTAAGGTCAAAAGTTTATTCGTGTCTAAGCTTCTGTCTAAAATTCTCGCCTCAACTGCAGCCTTGTCTGCTCCGCATTCTTTTAGATGACTACCCACCGGGGCAGAGTCCCTAAGGTGTTCAATTTTTCGGGTGATCAGGAGTCGGACGATCTGTCCAACATAGCAGGAATTGCATCCTGGACAACATATCTCATAAACCACCCTACTCGTCAAATATCTAGGGAAATCTGTTTTCAAAGTGGGAAGACAGGTTCTGAGTTTGCGGGTCGTGAATATCGTAGAAATACCACAGTTTTGCAGCCTTTTCACGAAAATATCAGACACTTTTCCTCGATACTGGAGCCGGACAACTGGTTTCTCGATACTTTCAGGCTTTATTGAATTGGTTGTTGCTTGTGTGGTCGTGTCCTGGTTTTCCTTGATTTTAAGAAGAGAATCTGTCATTATGGTTTCATAAAAAGCCGGAGAAAACTGATTTGCTTCCCAATCATTTTTTGCTTTCCTCAAACCTTTATCAATGGCCTCCCAAGTGGAAGTCGAGTGATCAATTCTGTGCAAGGTGCCCTGAACAATGTTTCTTTTGTATTTTGTTGGCGCACAGGCGTGCGCCAACAAAGACGTTGTAGACTTACTGACATTCCTGAAAGACGTTGTAGACTTACTAAATTCGCTGACGGTTTCACCGCATTGTCGGAAGTCCCATAGGTGAAAATGACTATGCCTGTGATGTTATTAATGCACTCGAAGTCCAGCTTAACTCAAAAAACTTGACGCTGAATCACGGTAAAATAAAAGAGGTTCTGTTATCGTTTAAAAATGTCAATAGCCTAGAACTATTCCTGGAGTTGAACGTGTGACGTCGCGAAAGATACTCGGTGCATTTTTGACGAAAATCTGTCGTTCAAGGAGCTCATTACTGCTATCTGCAAAGCCGCAGTCCCATGTCTATATCTTTTGTTGCGCCTCAAACGTCTGAACTATAACGCGGAAGAGCTGAAATTACTTTATAATTCTTTGGTGATATCTCGACTATCTTATCGCGCGTCTGTTTGGGGTGGTACCTATTCATATTTACGAGATCAAATAGACCGAGTTCAGAACAAAGCACAATTTTTTGGTATTATTGACGAAATTGAATCTATTTGCGAAATTATCCGCAAATCTGACCAGGCCTTGCTGCGCAAAATAACCGAGACCGGGTATCTCCATCAGCTATATTATCTCCTACCACGCAGAACGGATTATGCCGCGGATACGCTGCGACACAGAAACGCTGGAGTTATGAAGACTAAATTGGAAAAACAACTCTGTACTTTCCCTTCGAGAGTTTAAAGAGGAGTGGTCACTTAAATTTGTAAATATGTATTGGATGTATTATCCGATAAAAATAAAAGTTTTTTGTTGTTGCTGTTGTTGTTAGTTATGAAAAGGCTTTATTCTCTCCAATTACAGGTTCGCAGCGAAAACTTACTGATGTACATACAAGAAATCCTGATGGTTTTCTATCTGGATGGTGCAATCTTCTGCGTCAGAAATCAGGCTGAAAATTGTTTTAAAAGTTGTCTGGACGTTTTCACCAGATTCCTATAAACACTTTGTAGGCAACTCTCTTTATCTTTGGTTTGATCCTTTTCATAAATTTTTCAGATTGTGAATGAATTACTCGACGCCACATGATAAAGTATCTGCGGCAAAGTTTTTCTGGTCGACAGAAATCACGAGAAGTCGGCAGGAGGCAAGAATCTGACCAGCATGGTTTGTTTTGTTTTCTTAGAATAAGACTTTGCTCTGCCCTTTTTCACATAGATCAGAATGACAGTTGGTGCCTGTTAGATAGGCCTATTCTGTTTTCATTTTGATATCTGAATTTTGGCTCTTTTCCAATTTGCATCTGAATTTTGAATCTTCTTTTTTGGCTTATTTCCTTTCCCCCACCTACAAATTTCTACTGGTAAAATTTCACATCGTCCGATTGTTACAAAAATTTGCATGCGGCAGAAATTTGCCATGACTAGGCCGTGACAAACATATTTGGTGCCCATGTTTAACCTTGTAAAACCACCGTTATACCATAGGCTTGATGCTTATGTGAGGTGGGGGTGGAGAGGAAAAAGCCGGACAGAATCCTTAATAGTAGGAGTAGTATTAAAATACTCGACTCCGTGTAAAGGAAGAACACAAAAATAGAACAAAAGTAAAAGTTATAGCATAGTAATGAAAACACTGTAGAAAGAAATAAGGTGCAAAATAATTATGTAAGCTTCGACAGTTAGTACAAGCACATTTGACATAGAAAGAACATCAATTTCGGCGTTTTCGTATTACCTTTTCCGACCATTTAATGAAGTGCAGGGAAGAAATATAACGTATGGTATTTTTTTTTTCGCCGATGTTTAGGTACCTCATAAAAGGCTGTAGTGGGTCAAACGAGGTATCATAGAGGAGTCCTTTCACTGTTCTTTCAATTTTTCCTAAAATTATATCTGTCTAGAGAAATACTGTTCCGAATTTTTTCGTTTTTCAAAGTAATGATTTTACAGGCTGGAAACTTCAGACTGAATTTCCAAAACGAATTGTTCTAGAATCTGTTCAATATTTTATTTTTTTTTGGTGGTTCTTATGGGTCATTAAGCAATTCAAATTAAGCACCTTAAGATAAACAACATGAAACCTCAAAAAACTTGCTTTCAATTTTTGCTTCAATTTTTTCTTAATTTTAGATTTTGCTAAGAACAACAACAACAACCAAAAACTTAAATTAAAATAGAAATACATCTATTTTGCGATATATCAGTCGTTGAGTTGCCGAAGGAGACGGTCAGGGAACAAGTTCTTGTATTTTTCTTTCTGTTTTGAGCTACTAATCGGTTACGGAGTTTAACTGAGTAACAGGTACGCTGAGGTAAGATATCTTTCAAAAGATGGGATGGTGTAGAATCTATACGCTCATAAAGTTTTCGATCACAATCCGCAATTATCTTTTTGACCGGAGTGAAGGTCTGTATGATTTCCATTTGTGTCGCTCTGCTCTGTACTGCATCTATTTTATTCAGAAGATAGGCAGGTGAGCCTCCCCAAGCGGACGCTCCGTAAAAAAATGCGGTTTCACCAAAGCTTTGTATAAAAGTTCCAGCTCACTCTTGTCGTACCCCAACTGTTTGAGTTTCAAAAGCAAATATACATTCGTTGACAATTTTTTGACAACTTTTTCAATGTGGGGTTTGAAAGAAACTGTTATCAATGTGTAGCCCAAGTATTTTCAATTCTTTTTCGACTTTGACACCAGTAATGTCAGCCACTGATGCTGAGCGAGAGAATAGGACTTGAACTTCTTTCGACTTCGACGTGTTCAAAACAAAGTTGTTTATACTGCACCACGTAGATATTTGTCGAATAACTGCTTGGGCATGATCTGAGTTGTTTTTGCCTCCCACGCATTGGTTGTTATCATCAGCGAACTTGACTGGAACATACCGCTCAGCTTCCACTACTCGATCACTGTAGGCAGCGTTAAACCATGGGGGCCCTAGCACCGTTCCTTGAGTCACACCACTGTTGGTTGTTCTCATTTGTGAACCTTCATTGTCTTTTGCCACATATTGTTGCCTTCCTGCGAGAAAGTTCGTTAATAGATTGATAATGAAGGCATCCATGCTAGGAATTTCAGATTTTTTCTTGATACTTTCGCATGGTCGAAACATTATGCGCTACATGCACAGGAACCGGCTATCCTTGATTTCGTTTATTTAGTTTTCTACTTTTCTTTGACTTTTGTTAGTTTTTTCTGTTCTGATTTTGAAAAAGTTCAGAAAAACACTAATTAATTTGGTAATAGTCTTGTTATTTTCCAGAATTCTTAAAAGTTTTACAAGTTTTTTGCTGTTTCGAAGACGCTTATTGATGTAATTAATTTTACCAGTTCCTGGAAACTAAAAAAATCAGTTTCATGTTTGTGCTATGTTTGTGTTTGAGTACGTGCTATTTCGTAATAGCTCATAATGTTTCTTTCTATTAATAATTTCTGTTTTATTAACGCGATGCCTCGCTTTGTTTATATGCGGAAGTAAATCATTTGATTTTTTTGTTTATTCTTGAAAAACTCTGTTTTGAGCAGTCTTGCACTGCACCAATACTGTTTTTTAGGGACTTTGCTAAAGAATGAAAAGCACAGTCTGAATCTTGCTGTCCATCTCCTAGATGGAGAATGTCAAACATTTAAAGTGGACAGGAAGGCAATCGGAGCAGATGCTATGGATAGAGTGTGTTTTAATCTGGAATTGGTAGAAATCGACTTCTTTGGCCTTCAGTTTAAAGACAGAGAAAGTGTATGGCATTGGATAGATCTGGCAAAGGAACTGAAGAAACAACTGAAGTTATCGAAGACCCAGGAAGAGGGTGGAGAGAGGATCTACTTTTTACAGTTCAGGGTCAAGTTTTTCCCCTCCCAGCCACAAACTGTAAGGGAGGAGCTGACAAAATACTACTTCTACTGGCAACTTAAACAGGTACATAAACACTGATTTTTAAACGGGTATATGAATCCTGATACTTTAACAAGGTCATGAAAACCGATACTTTTAAAAGTTAAGTGAAAATTTACTCGAAGGCCTGGGCACGGTCGTTCGATGCTCATCATAATTCTGTCTCGTTGCTTGAGGCCTAAGCAATATTTGAGACTAGTAGAATGACGAACAAATTGCATGCAGGTTTTATTCAGAGCGAAACTGTGTTTCACTAAAAATCTCAACAGCTTGTAAGGCGGGGATTGTCTTTCCTTCCTTGTAGATAAACGGTTTTTAAAAAAATCTGGTGTCTTCATCGGAATTCCCACAGAGTTTCCTATGTAAATTAATTGAGGAAGATTGGTCAAATATTGGGATTATCTAGATTACAGACTGGTACAGGGGTAACAATTACGTAATTACTACTTACTGTAGGTAGGATAGTTTCATGGAGACTTGAAACTTCTGAAAGTTTTTTTTAAACAAAAATCAGTTTCGGATCAACTGGTGTCTGCTCAAAGATTGTCCGCTTTTTTTCCACTTCATAAGTTTTGTTCAGTTACTAATTTGAATTTCAAGGATCTTGCTAGGAATTTGCCTGGAATTCCTGTTTGATAAAAACGGGTATTATGAAAGTGTATGGGATTGGGTTTTTTTTATACGCTTTGAAAAATTTTATCTCTTTGCAAAAAAACTTATCACTTCTCAAAAATTATTCTATCGATTTTCAGAAAAGGGTATCGATAGATAGACCGAGTACATTATTGTATGTCTATAGTATCCATTGGTCTCTTTTTGCGTCTCAGCCTTCGAAATCTTTGGGGGGGATTATTTGACCAATCTTTTTGATTTCTGATTTTTTTTTGCTTTCTCAAAAACTATCTAAAATTTTTTCAATTTCAATGAGTAGAACGGACTTGAAAAGCTTCCCTCCATTAACGGCTACACCCAACCTTGCTTTACGCATAAAAATATTGGAATAGTTGGTTTTTTGTTTTTTTTTACCGTTTTTTGAATCTTCTTTATTTTTTCTCGAAAACTAAGCATCTAAACTTGAGGTTGTCGGTTCAGTTGAAATGACAGGTAGTGGGAAGCTCCCTTGCATTAGCGGCCACTCTCAATTTTTACAAAAATAATTTAAAATTCCTCGGTAAAGTCAATTTTTTGAGCGTTTGTTCAATTAAATGAGTTTTACCGGATAATACACTCTCATATCTGAGATCTGGGTTCAATCCAAAAAACTGGATGTAACAAGCGCCTTTGAATACGCGACTGCACCCACACTTTTTTGACTCAAAAAATATGGCCCTCGAAAAAAACAAAATTTTGATTTTTTGACCATTTTTTGAAATTTTTTGACTTCTCTCGAGAACTACCAGCCTTGGCAGCGTTGGTTTCTTTAAATTCAATTGAGCTTTTAGGTTGGTTGAATCTCTTCTGAATACGCGGCTACGCTCACTTTTTCTCGAAAATTGTCCTGCCAAATCGGATAACCTTTCATCGTCACAACAGGCTGTTGAAAGCTTACGTATATAATTTAATATGCACAGTTTTTAGGAAAAAAATATGGTCTCTAACTAGTGAAGGTTTTGGAACTTTGACCGCTATTTGGAAGTCGTTTGACTACTCGAAACTTACCGTTCCAATTCTCAGTTTAAGCGTTCATTATGTTCAATCGCGCAAACCGATATTGGAAATCTTCTCTACTTTACCGGCCACGCCTGCTTTTCGCAGAAAAAAGTTGCGGATTTAGGAAAGTCGAGTTTTTGAACGTTGACAGTTTTTTAGAAACGTCTTGAATCTTCTTAAAATTACCCTATCAAGTCTGAGATTAAAAGTTCAATCGAAATAAGCGGTTGCGCGAATTTTTTGTGAAGAAGCGGCTGCTTTTTTCTTTTCGTAAGAGGAATGTAATGACTTCCAATTTTTGAGCAGCACCAGTGGGTAATATAGATTCTAGCGAGGGGCGAGATAAATTCTTTTTAACTATTACCTTGTTACCTTGGTTTATCTCTGATTTAACAAGGAAAGGCGTTTGCTCTGCAAGTAGCTAAGATTGTTCCAACCGAAACCTTTTGACAAGGAATTTCAAAAAGAGAAATCTTTGTAAAAATCAAAAAATCTTCCTGTTATTATTATTTTTAGAAATGTCGATTGAATAAAATGGAAAATTCAAGAACGAGCGGCAACTATAATTAAATTAACGTAACAAATAGCGTGGGAGTTCTAGTAGAATTGAAGTTGGTTGGTCTGCCGAGAGAGAACAATTTGATTTTTGTATCCAGATCACGACCAGTAGGATTTTATTAAAATAATACACTTGACCTCTTGAAAGATTTTCTTGACATTGTCAAAATTGGTTGGCATATTCTTTAAACACCCAACCTAAGTTTTAGTTCCTTCTCATTGCGAGAGGTGTCGGGAAAATAACAAATTAACATTATGTGAGAAAAATAACCACCGATTGCTGCCGCGAGTTGAATAAAGGATTTCCAGAATTGAAGAGTGGAATAAATATGAATGAATAGACTGATTTAAACATTCTAGGCTCGCGCACCTGTATTGGCACCAAAACTATTTGACAAACAAGACTTGATAAGTTCACTGCACTAAATAAATAGATAGATAATTGCAGAGATACTCAGCATAGAGTGAGTTACCGGTAGCCTCATGACACAAGTATGTCTCGAATTTTCTGTATGGTGTTTTCATTTCAATGCAAGATAAACCTAGATATCTTAGGACACTCAGCTTCTTTTGCCTCCTGAAGTGATGCGTGCAAAGATTCATTTTGCTTTCGTAATTTTCTCATCAAAAGTCTGCTTGCGCTGGTAAATTTGTACAGCCGTTGGCTAGAAGCTGCCATTATTTGGCGTTCTGGGTTTAATGAAATGGGAAATAGGATCATTTGAAAAGCATCTCGTAAAATCGCTACTTTCAAGCTATCAGTTCACTCGTAAGCGATAGGCTTTTTTGAGTAATTTCCCAATTGACGGCAATCATTTTGTTTGGCTTTCAAAAGAGTGATGATGTATATAGGCTTTACCTCCCTTTCATATAGCACAGGTGGACCGTATGTATGTGTTTGTATGTATGTGTGTATATGTATGTGTGTATGTATGTAATTATGAATGTAAGTAAAAAGTTACGGATTTAGGAAAGACAAGTTTTTGAACATTGACCGTGTTTTAGAGAATTCCTAAATCTCCAAAGTTTTCACTCTGCTCACTTATTTTAGTAGAAACAACTAAGGTCCAATTTTTGAAACACGCATGTCCAGCATCAGTTCTACAAATAGAAAAAATTTTCAAAGAATTAGCTCGTCCCTAGTTGTCCATCATCGACACATACGAAAATTTTGGTTCACCTATTTTTTTAAACATCTTTCATTTTTTTTTGTACTTAAGCTTTCATGATTGGGTTGTATCGCAAGTGGCGCGAAGCTCCGCTTCGACTTTGTTGGAAGTTTTTTTTGTAACTTCAAGGAGCGTTCTGTGCATTTGGTGCAGTGTTAACACGCATGTTCGAGACGACAAATCTCAAATTTAGAACTCCAGTTGACATCTGTTTTTTTTGTGGAAACTGAAAATTTTCGAATAATTTAGACTTTCGTGCGTGATATTTTTGCCGGCTTAGGTGCCGAAGAAAGGTTCGGTTTCCTTTTAGGACTTTAAAATTTCTTTAGCTTTGCAAGTGTTTTGCAATCGGATACTACCACTTTTTCCCTTAAATAACTTCAGATGCAGGGGATCTCCACTTCAAGAGGATCTTCACTTCTTGAGGATCTTCTGACATGCTCATTTTCTTGAAAATGCAAGCAAAAGTACTTTTTTCAATTTTTTTTCAAAATCAAGGTTTTCGTCCTAGTTTCTGGTCGGTTTTTATTGATTTTTAAAGCATGAGTTTTGTTCCAGTTCAAACAGTTCTTACAATAACTGAAACTTACAATTTTGTAAATTGAGCATGTCTGATTTTGAGTTGTTTTTTCGTTTTTAATTTCCTTTTTCTTTTAATCATTCAAACAGTTACAGTTTATGTTATATCGACTTATTCAACTTATTTTGCGTGATTTCGAGGGCAAAATATATCCGTTTGGGTTTCAGTTTTGATGGGTCGTAAAAACTTTTCTAAATTTTATGAATTTTGTTATGACAACAGTTTTTGTTTTCGGCTCAACAGGTTTCGACCCAAAGTTTGTTGCCGCTCGGTAAATAGTTTCCTTTTTTAAGGGCTAAGGGCTGTTTATGTGTTTATGAACTTCATCCAATACAAGTTGGAAGTTTTTGTAGCTGTAATTTTTTAACGTTTGTTAAGTTATTTCAAGTAATTTTTTCCAACATATTTTTTCAGAAATTTTATTTAACTTCATTTGTTTATTCCCTATTTTGTAGCGCAATGCGTTTTCGGTAACGCAAGTGTTGCGAAGCTCTGCTTCGCATCTGTGTTGTGAACTGTCTTATGGTGCAGGTAATTTTTTTTCCAGGAAACTTTTTTCATTTTGATAACTTTGTTAATACAAAGAACAATTTTTTGAAGATTTTTTTTTTAATTTTGGATTTGTCATCTCATATGCTGTTAAGCATAGTCATTCATTTTTGTATCGCGGTGATGCGAAGCTCCTCATGCCTGTGTCAAAAAATATTTTTGTCATGTTTTTTTTTGCAAACAATTAAGGAAAAATTGTGGAGGAATTATGTAGGGAGTTAAGTCTCTTCATCGACAGCTGAGAGTTTGTGCAGTATTTTTGTCCAATTCTTCGTGAAAACCGAAAATATTCAGACCAATTGATGTGGACACAGATAATTTTTGAAATATTTACGCTAGCGAGCTTGCGCGCGTTAGTGTATTACTACGAACCTTCTGTTTTTTCTAACCTAACTCGCAAATAAAAGTGTTCTTTAAAAATGTTCACTTATTTGGTGGCCATTTTGCTATAATCACAATCTGTAGCATTGGGAATCATATAGCATCTGTTTTTCCCCGTTTTTTGGCTAGTGTTTGTGATTTACGAAGCGTCCGTGGCTGAGTGGTTAGTGCGTGAGGCCTATAATCTCCAGATCTAGGCTTATTATTATTTCTTATTTTATTTAGAACAACAGCATTTAGAATTTTCCTTGACAACATTTTCGTTTTCGGCTCGACACGAGTTTACCTATTATAATCGAGTAAAAAAATTACAGTAAACATAATTCCAGACAAATTTAAAAAATTTATGTAGGTGTGGTTTTTTCGTTTTTTTTTCGACTTAGTGGTTTACAATGCTATGTTTGTGTAGTAGCTTTACTTCAACTCTGTGTCAAAAGGAATTGAATTTTAAGTGACTGTAGAATTTCAAAGAGCTTGAAGGCCATATATATTTGTTACGAATACCCAGTTATTTTCTTCAGTCCTTTGAACTCATTGAAACTTTTCCAACTGTCTATTGGATATGGTTAATAAATTAGATTATATGCTAAATCAGATCTTTCTATTTTGTACATGGGTAGTCATTCTAACGTCAGAAAGCTTATTTTTACGCAATTCAACACAAACACGTCTTGAAATCTAATTAACCTAATAATTGCATCTTACTGACTGGTTAAGTAGCTCAGGGCCACCGATATTGCGATTAATTGGACATTAGCTATACGCAATAAATTGCTAAAAATTGGAACAGACAAATTTAATTACAAAGAACAATCAATCGGCCAGTTTTAGGCAATTTTTACTTATGCTTTTTGTTTGAAAAGTTAGCGGTTACATTGCTCTTTTTAGTTAAATCTGTATGTTCTTTTTTTGATATTTTCTGTCTTGTCATTCCAGGACGTGGCTAGTGGCTCTCTTCTTGCACCGGAGGATGTTGCAGTGCAACTGGCAGCTCTCACTCTCCAATCGGAGCTCGGAGATTACGACCCCTCGGAGCATGACGCCATTACAGTGTCCGAATTCCGCTTTGTACCCGAGCGACTGCAGACAGTTGAAATGGAAGGTCAAGTTCTGCTGGAGTGGTCTTTTCTGCGTGGTCTGAACCCGGCTCAGTGTGAAAACAGGTCAGTTTTGCAGTAGTTTTAGTGAACATTCAGCCTGTAATTTAAGGAAGAAAATTTTATTCATTTGAAGTTAAATTACGAACCAAAAATAAGTCAAATAAATATAGCCGTTTGCTGTGCAAGTAGCACAGATTTTTCCAAACTCATTCACAAAAAAATTACAAAAAATGTTTTTTTTTCAAGTTAGTTTCGTTTTTTTTGCACGGTGTGATCAGAGGAATATACGAACGCGTGGAATTTTAGGTAAATACGCATTATCGATAATAATTGTCGTCGAGAAAAAGAATAACATCCAAAAAAAAGTTATCACTAAAAACTTTTTAATAAAAAAAATTTTGTTTGTTTTTCTTTTGCTGAAGAACTACTTTTGTTGCCAAGCAAAAGGTAAATGAAGCTGCATCTGATCCTATAGTAATTAGCCTTGAGTAAAACGACGTTTTTTTACTACTTCAATGAAAATTTTTACTAAAAGATTTATTCACTCTCTTTAATCGCTGGGAATTAGACAAAAAATTTCAAACTGCCTTTTCTCGACACTGAAGAAATGTTCTTAAATGTCGCTTGCTTGAATAACGACTGAAATGGCTTATATAATATATCACCTGGTCGGAATAATTACCAGCTCGAAACACAAAAAAGAAAATTTGTTTTGGACTCGGGTTTCAGGGCGTTTTTTTTATTCTCGTAGGACGATAAGGATGGCAGGTGCGGTGGTGCTGATGCTGATAATAATTGGTTTCTTATTATTAATTTAACCTTGCTTATTACAGTTCTGACAAACGGGTAAAAATCTTGCTGTAAAGAATTTTGATCCAACTAAAAAAAAACGTTTTTCTACCTATTTTAAGATACTAGTCTCGGTAGTTGATTATTGCAGTAGGGAACTGGGTTTTTAATCTTTTAACAACTTGTCCAACAAAATCTTATCCCCTACATTGGGCTTTTTATATGTCAATGAATGTAGTGATAAGATTTTTTTCCACCTAAGTCGCAAATAAAAGTGCTCATTTGGTGGCACTTGGTATATTTCAATCTTATCATATTTAAGCTTATTTAAGCATAAAGTTTTTAATGGCATATGTTTTTGCTGCGTTTTTGGCTAGTGTTAGGTTCTGTTTGAAAAAACATGGATTATGAAAATGTACGGGATTTGTTGTGTTTCTTTTTTTTGCGACGCCTGGAAAATTTTTGCTTTCGCAGAAATTTTAATTTTTCTATAATTCTGTACCGAGTTTTAAAAAATGAGACGAATGGAAAAACCGAGTGCTATTCTTTCGGTAGTCTCTTTTCATTTTACCTGACGTTCTAGGGCCTTTAAAAGTTTCAGTAGGGGGTTTTTTTGGCCTATTTCCTTAGAGTTTTTAATTTTCTCAAATTTTAAATGCACATCTGAGATAAAAATTTCAATCAAAAGATTAAGTTATGGGGATCTTTCTTCTTAAATGGCTATTTCCTAAATTCGGTAGAAAAAGTTATGGCCTCAAGCAAGTCCATTTTTTGAGATTTTGGTTAATTTTGAAAACTTATTGATTTTCTTAAAAATTACGCTGCCAAATCGGAGATTGAGTGTTTGAACGAAAAAAAAACAGTAATGCGCATCTCACCTGCGCAAGCGTCTATGCCCTGCGTTTTGAAAAAAGTATGGCACTAATAAATCTCCATATTTTAAAATGTTGCCCGTTTTTTGGAAAGTTATTCTTTTTGTTCAAAAATTAGCCTGCTGATTCTGATTTTGATAGTTCAATGAAAGTAACATGGGGCTTAGATTTTCCCTGCATGATCTGTTTTGCCCCTATTTTCTTTGTAAAAAAGCTGCTATGGACTTCGAAAAAATGCCTATAAGTTTTATCGTTTTTAAAGAACTTTTTCACTTCTCTTTACCGTCACTTCTCGAAACTGCTGGCTAAGTCTAGAATTAAGGGTTCAATCTAAAAAATCAGGGTGCGGGAATCTTGAATCTAAAAATCAGGTTGTGGAAAGCACAGGCTATTCCTATCCTTAAGAAGAAAAATAATGGATTTGGGAAAAGTCAAATTTGATCGATTTTTGGAATCTTTTTCACTTTTTTGAAAACTACCCAGCCAAGTCTGAGATAAAGACTTAATTGAAAAAGCGAGTAGTTGTTTTCTCCTTTAAATAAACGGTTAATCCTCTGCTTAAGCAGGGAAACACTAGGGTTTAGTGTAAAGTCCTTTTTTCAAATTTTGAAAAAGCGTTTCCATATCGGCGCTTAAACGTTGGCCAGAACAGGGTCTTTATAGTGCTTTGCTGGAGCTCGGAAAATCAATTTGGTTGATCAAAAAAAAGTTCGGAAAAATTTTTGAAAGTTTTTTGAAAATCGGTCCCGCCTCGAAAAAACCCTAGATCCACCCCTGATTTATTTGGTTTTAAATATAACGCTGAGACATTTTTTCATGGCCCGCAAAATAAAGTTTTTGCGAATGTCACTATGAAGATACATCGAATGTCTATAAATTTTAGGGAAATTCGCGCTTTTGTTCAAACATTCACAAATTAAATTGATCTCCTTGAACATGATGATAAATAATAATAAAAAAATTTGTTAGATTGCTAGAAATGAATTTACACTAGATTTTGTGTGCTGTGCTTTGTGTCTTGGTGTTTTGATATTCCGGATAAGTTTTTTTTGTGCATTGGTTATTCTGACGATATTCTGAACCTTGCTTATGCTGATACTGGTTCTGACATAAATTTTTGCGTCCCAGCCTGAAATCTGATAATTTATCCGAAAATTGAAATTTAGATACATTGAGAAGGCTAAACAACTGGAGATGTACGGGGTGTCGATGCACGAGGTACTGGGCAAAGACGGGAACCTCTACAAGTTGGGACTGACACCCTTCGGAATGCTGATATTCGACGGAGAAGATAGGATCGGACTGTTCCTCTGGCGGAACATGACCAGACTACACTTCGACAGACGACAGTTGTTCATCCATGTCGCAGAGCCAGAGCAGGAGCAGTCGGATCCTCGTGAGAAGCTGCATGTGTTCCAGTTCACACTGCAAAGTAGCAAGGTGGGTAGAGCTATAGTAGACAGGCAGCGAGCAAAAAATACAATAAACGTATTTTCAAAATAAGTGCGGCGTATTTTAATAATTTAAGCTCGTTTAAAAGAGGCAGCGTCAATTAATTGAGGCGTACTTTGTCTATAGCTTTTATTTTTTTAAGTTTGTTACTCAATTCGTAATAAAGTTATGCAATTCAAACAAATTGCAAGTTACGATAAGGTTTTATGAAAAGGTCATTTATCTGATTTATAATTTCATTAGATCCTAATAAATCGAATTGCAAAAGTTTGCTGGTTTCGAACCTCGAAACTAAACTAAAAAACTTTCATAACTCTGAACGAGAGAGCAAAATTAATTTAAAAAGTAGTATGGACATCTTTTTGATTAGGGATCTGTCCATTTTGTGGATCCGTCTATCAAAGTTGTACTGTAAGCAGGTGTGTAAACATGTCTGGAAGTGTGCTGTCGAGTTCCACGTGTTCTACAGACTCCACAGTGCGAATGACAGTGTAGGTGAAAAGGGGTGGAGCGAGGGGGGGTCGGTGTTTGGAGGCAAACAGAAACACAGACAGAGTCTGGTCCGAATGCAGTCTAAGTTCAGATTCAGTGGAAGGACGGAAGCTCAGCTGAGACAGTCGGCGAGAGTTCCACAGGCACGACCGCGAAGACAGATCCAGTTCCAGAGAAAACATAGCAAGAGGTAAGTCTGTTTCTTCATTACTTTATAGTTATAACTATATTTAATAAGAGTCGATAAACTTAGTTCAGACTCTTGTATAGTTCGTGATGCTTTTCTTTTTCGTTTTTTTTTAAAGGAGAAGTCCTAAAATTTGTCCAAGCTCAAATTTGCTTTTTCGTGGTTTGACCTATTTTGATCTATTTCGGAGTTCAGTTCATTTCTTTTGTTAAAAGGAAGACAAACTTCTCTATCGAACAAGCTTCACTCTTTTCCTTTCGTGTCTGCTAGATTGCAAAGCTATTTTTGTTGTATCGCATTTGATGCGAAGATCCGCTTCGTCTCTGTGTTAGAATCACGAATCACGGCCGAAAGGACATTAATGAATATGATGAATCTCGAGAAAATGGTATTTTGAAATGAATGCATTCAAATTATATCACATGGCTTCAAATTGACTGGGAAGAGAAATACATGAAGTGAAGGGAAGGAACTATGGCGCAGCTTTGCTTGTCTCAAAGGGAAGGCTTGCTGGAGGTCAAGTGTGATACCATTTTGAAGACCTATTGGTCGTGATTTGGATTCGTAAAAAATTCAATAAAAGGCCTTGAACTTTTCCGTTTTGATTTATTTCGACATTCTAGATCACAAATATTATATATATTAAACGTCAGCGTTAAATTGACAGTTCTTTTAAGTGAATGATTTCTTGAAAAATCTGAAAGCGTTATATTACTGGAAGATTTTGATTAGGTATTCGAGAAGGGAGTCGCATCGAATCAGAGAGACAATTCAGTCACAATCTCTATCACAAAATCAATCATTCTCATCATCAGCGGGCAATATTAGCTCACAGAGACATAACAGGAGTAACGATTCAAGTAGCGCAATATCACAAAATCAAGGTCGTAGAAACAGATCTGCGGAAAAGAGGAGCGTCTCGCAAACGTCCCTGAACGCAGCGCGTCCATCTCAAAGTAATATCAATCATAATGAGAGTCATCAGTCGAGTTCCAGATCCGGCGACCAATATAGTGACAGAGACCATATGGGATACCAAACCGCAACGGACCTGATTGACTTCAGTCCATCGTCAACTTCTCAAGAGTCAAGGACGAGATCACATAAAACCGTGA
This sequence comes from Symsagittifera roscoffensis, assembly GCF_963678635.1. Lineage (NCBI taxonomy): Eukaryota > Metazoa > Xenacoelomorpha > Acoela > Convolutidae > Symsagittifera > Symsagittifera roscoffensis. Next base: position 5,596,867 of record NC_087062.1, read on the forward strand.
ACTCGAGCGACGATAAAAATAGATGTATGGTGAACGAAATTGGTCTATCGTTTAGCTCAGCGTCGGGCGATTCGAACGACAGAAGCGCTGATAGCTTCAACTTGGACCACAGAAACTGGACCCATATATCATCACAGTTACGTAATGTTTCTGAGGCGTCGACAAGGGGAGAGGTTTTAGTAGCTCCTCCACCTCGAGGAATCTCGCATCAACGGGTCATGAATCATCAAAGTAATCGCCATGTGGACCAACCTAACAGCAGACAAAACAATGCAAATCACGATCTTAGTCATACTAGAAATGGGCCAATACACGTGAATCCGAGAGAGAGCTACGAATCAAATGTCAATCATTCGTACAACCCATATAAGAATCAGTCTCCTGAACAAAAAGTGGCAAGTTCACAAGTGTATACTGAAAGAGCCAGACAATCAAACAATCCAGATTTTCTTTCGTCCACGATGATTGACCCGCAAGGAACACTTACGGAACGACAGCGACTCGTGAACAGTGCAAAAGTATCACGCAGAGTAATGATGACGGAAATTTGAAAACAGAATTTGCTATTCGATTGCGTTCTATCGTTTCACGAAATCATATCTCAATTAGTTCTTTGGTCTTACGTAATCATATCATCCGTCTCTAATTTCATATCAAAAATCAAATACATTTAAACTATGAATCTTTCATTTTTAGTCATTTTAGTATACTTTATTCGTACTGAATGGTGCTTTTCGTATTTCAATCAACGACGCAATTTATACTCGCAAGTGAACGTTGCCAAATGCTTCCGATAACATCCGTTCTCAAATTGACTCTATATTTTTATTGAATTAAAACCAGAATACTTCTCGTGAAATACTGCCAACGAAGTAGCGTACAAGCTTCAAGATGTTGATCCAAGACATAAGAAGATCTAGTTTTTTTTAGGTCTTATGCGCCGTTGTTTGGTTCTACAGCAAATTCTTGCTTCTTTGACCGGGTTCCTGAATTTTAACTTTCAACTAATTCGGCAATTTTGTCTCCTCCATAGGACCGTAATTATACTAGCTTTAGACCTTCGTGCCAAAACACATTAGAGACATATTCTTTCTTCAAATAAAGTTGCAGATATATGACGAAAATTGATGGAAACTGAAGCAGTTTATACGCTCGCTTTTCATCCTCAAAGTTTTTCCCAAGTGCTTCTTTGCCCTTGCTACAAGCAAGGGTATTACAATCGTGCACTAGAATTTTTTCCCGTGAACAACTTTGTCCACAAAATCTTCACTTTTTTTGGAGGATCTTCACTTCTGCAGGATCTTTCATCTTTCAAGTTTAAAAAAACTACTATCACTTCAGTAGAAATTAGTTTAAGCCCGCTTCAGTTCTAAACTTTTGCAAAATAATTCTTAATTTTTTTTCGGGTTCGTGGTTTTCGTCCTAATTTCTTTCGTTTCATTTTCCGTTTTTTTAAACGTCGTTTTTTTATCTGGTAGGTTTTTATTGGGGTACCTTTTAAAGCATGGCTTGTGTTCCAATGTAAACAGTTTTTACTATAACTGAGTTTCGCAAATTTTTTAATTTATGTCTGGTTTTGAGTTTTTTTTTGTACATTTAAACAATTTCAGTTTATATTATATAGACTCAGTCAACTATTTTGCGTTATTTCGAGAGCAAAATATATCCGTTTGGGATTATGTGTTTCAATTGGATGGGTCGTAAACATTTCATTTTGATTGTTGGAAGGGTCTGAACTTGTTTGTTGGAAGGGTCACCACATCACAGCCTCCTTTCAACCAGTCTTGTGGCAAAAGCTGTGGTAAATCTTCAATGTACCTAACTGCTATGGAAAAAGACTTAAAGCTAACCAATGTATAATCTTCTGAGCTTCTGTGGATGCCTCGCAGGTCAACCAAAAGATTTCATGTATCCTGGCTTAATGCATACGTTCAATTTCTTAAGAGGATGACTTTTTTGTTGAAATTAATGCACTTTTTTCACTAAATTTGATTACCTTAATCAGTGTATCCGTGTTCCGAAAAGAAAATCTTGAACGTTCCTAACTGCTGTGGAATAAGTCATACGGCTGGCCAATGGTTCACCTTCGCTGAGCTGCGCTGAATGCCTCGAAGGTCGATTGAAAGATTTCATGCATCTTGGTTTTAGGCATACGTTCAATTTCTCAAGAGAATGACATTTTTTGTTGAAATGAATGCTTTTTTGGCACTAAATTTGATTACTTTTATTAGTGTATCCGTGTTCCGAGAACAAAATCTTCAACGTTCCTAACTGTTGTGGAAAAAGGCTTAAAGCTAACCATTGGATAATCTTTGAGCTGCCGTGAATGCCTCGCAGGTCGACCAAAAGATTTCATGCATTCTGGCTTTAGGTATACGTTCATTTTCTTAAGAGAATGACCTTTTTTGTTGAAATTATTGCACTTTTGTCACTAATTTTGATTGCCTTTATCAGTGTATCCGTGTTCCGAGAACAAAATCTTCAACGTTCCTAACTGTGGTGGAATAAGGATACGGCTGGCCAATGGTTTATCTTCTCTGAGCTGCCGTGAATGCAAGTTCCTGCTTCTTTAACAGGATTCGTGAACTTTTAATTGAATCGATAATTCCGTCTTCGCTATAGGGCCGTAGTGATACTAGGTTCTGACCTTCGTGAAAAAATACGTCAGAGAATTATCAGAGAAGCTAGTGGAGAACAATGAATTCAAACCAGATTACTTCTAGTGAAACAATGCCATCGAAGTAGCGTAGAAGCTGTAAGACGCTAGATCCAAGACAGTAGAAGATCTAGTGTTTTTCTGTGTTTTTTATGCCCCATTCTTTTGTTCTGCAAGTTCGTGCTTCTTTAGGGCGGCTAAATCTTCTGACGGGCAGTGATTGAAGTCTCTGGCCTTCTGCGTTTTGAGTCCCAAAGCAGAAATTGCAATTAAATGGCCGATATCGCAGTCAAATTCCGGGCGCCATTCGTCAAAAAATCAATTCAGGTCACCGCACAGGAAAATATTTTTTGCTCAGGTACAGAGACCATAGTATATTCTAGCGTGTCATAAAAATCATCTTTTCCCAAACCCTCTCTACCAGCTTGTTGGGCGTAAGCAAGTACAATAGTACTCACAGTTTGCCCTTATACAATTTATATAACACGTTCATTTACCTTAACCACTTCCAATAAATTTTCAACAAGTCGACCATTGATGCCTATTGCAACACCGTATGTGCCTTCCGAGTTTCCTTACCAGTATTTTCACTTGAATTTTTGATTGCCATGTCCAAAGTTTTTTATGCTGCTTCCTTTGAATTGAGACAGCACATCGATATCTTTCTTCTTTCTAGAGCCTTGCATATCTCTTAAGTGTGTTAACGTTCCATAATAATAGTGGGAAAGAATTTTTGTCTATGGTGGGTTTCGTCCTATACATATTAGTATTAGTCATAGTAGTTGATACCGTGAGATTTTTAGCACCCCATTCCCACTTACTTTCCTCAAGTTGTTTGGAGTCGTGCCCTTTATAGGGCATATTTAAATGCGAAGTCCTTATGGATCGGATGCGCTTCCTGACTTCCAACCTCCTTCTTTTCCCGGGCTTGGGACCGGCAGTTCCATCTTAATAACAAGACAGACCAGGCGGTGTTACAAAACAGAGCAGGCGAAACAGTCGAATCCAACAACAAAAGATTAAATTGAACGACGAATCGACTCTCAGTGCATCATAGAGAGTTTATACAATGGAATCCAGCAACAAACAGAATAAATTGACCGCGGAATTCTTTAACAAATTGTGGAATCCAACAACAAAAGATTAAATTGAACGACGAATCGACTCTCAGTGCATCATAGAGAGTTTATACAATGGAATCCAGCAACAAACAGAATAAATTGACCGCGGAATTCTTTAACAAATTGTGGAATCCAGCGTCATTTAATGGAATCCATTGCAATTTTTTTTTCGGAATTTTGCGTGGAAATCATTTGATTGTGAAATCCATTGACAAAAGTCTCTAAAATACGCATAAGATCTGTCCGTGGAATACAGACGCGTGAAAGCAAAAATATGCGCGTAGTTATGAAACCGAGCTTGGCGTCGTACTGTTTAGATTTTTGTATTACAATCTAACCGCTTTCTGAAAATAGATGTACTGAAGCTTTTCAATAGTAGAGAATCCGTTTTTTACAAAAATTTTGCGCAAAATATCTGAAGTTGTACAAATAATGTCAATGCATTTCTTTTCGTAATCTCTAGAAACATTTGCTTCCCATGTTTCAGTCTCTGTCTTCTTAAAACTAAACTAGTTTTCGTAGAAAGTCAAATAGTAGCGTAGCAATGCTTAAGTTGTCGAAAGAAATCTTTACAAACGTGATAAATTTTGTAGCCAGTCCTGAACAAATTTCAAATCTGAGTTTTAAAGTTTAGGCCGATTTATTACATTGGTTGGCAGTATTTAGAGCAATCATCTCTTTTAGTTGAGATAATTCACATGTGAATTTCAATGAAACCAATAATTGCTGTAAATTTGATTTGAAAAACGGTTTGTATGTATGTCTACACACTACTTACATATCACATCGCTGTTGCTCCACATTTCAAATTCACATCTACTGATGTTCATTATTTATTTGGAGCTAACCTTCCTTCCAATTTGCTGCTTAATTCAAAATTTCTAAATATGTTTTTTTAAACTTCATCGAATTAACAGTCTGAGTTGTTACAGTCGTTGAGTTGTTGTTTTTTCTTGTTGTTTATATTTTTTCTTATTAATTGAGTTTTTACCCTTGATTATACATATCAAATTAGCTACTATTTTTTACGCAACTAGTTGAACAAAATTTTTCCTTCCGAGCTGAGTCATTTCTCGTATATGTAGCTTACGCAAAACCTATTCAGCAACATTTTTTAAATGTTTGACGTCGATGTGACTTTCCGGTTATATTCTAGATGAAAATGGGGTTCGAATATTTGCCCGAAAACTTATTTTAATCTATTGTGCCATATTTTTGCATGCAATATTTTCGCAATTTACATTAAAATTGTTCTCGGGATTTTAACTTATTAAATAGCATTTGATTGAACCAAAAATTGCGTGTTCAACTGAATCATGTCCCGTCACGACAAAAATTTTAGTTCTAATAACTTTGACATAGCTGAGCCTTTCAAATGTGTTTTTTGCACAGCATCAACCAACTCTGATAGCAAAAACGCTCAAGTCATAGTAACAAGGCAAACCCAAGCTGAAGCTAGGGGTACTACAGTATCTGAAATTCATACCAATTTGAGCATTGCGCGAATCAATGTTTCGAAAATTTCAGAAATTCCACCGCAATTGCCTATTGATCCTTTTTTCTGTAGTTATGTTCGTTATCTGAAAAAAGTGCAAATCATACAAGTTTTCTTGAATTTCAAAGAGCCCTAACTCGACGTATTCTTTTCTTCGATTTCATCTACTTTTTTGAACACTTTTCAGGTTTCTTCGAGCTCTTATTGAGTTGACACTTCTAGAAGTTTCTGGTGTTTTTTGTGCATTTTTCTGTCTTGCTGTTAATTAAAGCTGATTTTTACCGTTTTTTTCCTTTCGTTTGCTACTTGTCTTCTACTGTGCCTTCTTTTTTTTGAAGTAGTTTCTTTTTAGCGTTCTCAGTTTCCGCTGATTTGAAAGTCTTTTGAGACAATTGTATGAAATCGGTGAAGTATTTCACAAGTAGCGTAGTTTGTTTTGGTAATTACAAAATGGCTCTTTTGAAGATTACATGGACACAATCCCGCCTCACCCGCCAGAGTTGCTTCTGGAGACATCAGATCCAGACCAGGCGCTGGACTTCGACTTTGACGCAAGTGATCTGCTGGATCCAGTTCCCGTCTCGTCCTCACAATCATCAGTCAATGTGTGTGTCTCAAACCACCAATCTATCCTAAACTCGAACTGTGATTTCTCAATCCAATCCCACGTTTCTTCTCATTCGCAACAACATTCAAATGACCTGTTTGGAAATACAAACGAGGACCAATTCTCCAACCATGAAACTTCATTGTTCCCCGATTCGAACAACAGTCTGGCTAACGCCTTGTCGATGCCAGTTACAAGCCATCAAAGCGGAAATCATGCAGCAGAGCAAATTCCGTTCAGATGCGGAGTTTGTTCGCAACAGTTTTTGGACATCAGGATGTTTGAAAAGCATATGTTATCTCATGGCCAAGGGGATCTTGAAGGTTCCGAAGGCCAAGATCATAATTACGTCTGCCCGCAATGCAACAAGACATACAAATATAAATGGGACCTTAATAGGCATTTTGAGCGGAAACACATGGGCGTACATAGTAATACAAGTAATGTGAATATTGGAGAAGGATCCACCGGATACAACGATGAAGATGGCTTCGATGCCTCCCAATTCATCAACCACTTCGTGTGTAATGCGTGTTCTAGACACTTTGTTGACAAAGTTGAGTTCGAACGACACTGTGTGCAGTCTAGTCGGTGTTCGGCGCTTCTCGCAGAGGTCTCGGATGGCGAAAACGAGGGCTGTCAAAGTAGCGACGACGAAGTATCCCAGACTCGAACTCTGCAGTGCAAAATCTGTGGTCAATGCCTGGACAGCCGGCTTCTATTTAGGCAACATAAGCTAACACATATTACCTTGTTGACTTGTCCGCAACCAAATTGCCTTCAGAAGTTCGTTAAAACTGAATCACTTAAGCTACATTCAATCCAATGCACCTCAGCGTCAAATGGCACTGGAAATAATAATTCTCCCTTGAACATTAATACCAACAATATTATGGCAAATTTAAACAGTAGTTCTATGGGTAGTAATATAATGGATGGTATGTCCATTGAGGGGTTCCGAGGGACTCCTTCGAATGTCGATAATGGGCAAATGATTCATGCGACAGATGTTCTGCCTTCTGCAACTAGTGCGCAAACCTCAATGAGAGTCCTCAACTCAAATCAAATCATAAATCAAACAGGTCAGTTACTTACTTGTTAACCTGAAAAGTATTTTTTCTCGGCACCTTTTTTACCAACTGCCTCTGGGGCCTAAGTGATCATTTTCCAATCTCCCATGAAAACAGTTTAGGGGGGGGGGGGGTGGTGATTGTTCACTTGGTTGGTTTAGATGAGAAATTGTTCGCATACCTTTGATACCGTAAACGGACATCCAATTAGGTTGAACTAAAGTTTTTCTTAAAGTGGGTACACGCCAGTTTGATTGAAATGAGGTGCAATAACCTGAAATCTTTCAAATTTTTGAAGTTCTAGTTTTTGAAGAGTTTCGAAATTTAGTTTCATAGACTTATTAGAGCTCGATTTGTTTCAAACTATTCTCACTTCTCTGAGAAAGAATTCTAGATCGCACCCGTTGGAACGTTTTCGTTTAACTTTAAGTGCTTAAAGCTTGTGTTGTCTACTTTGTTCGTGGTTTTTGAAGTGTATGTTTTTCAGTGAGTGAATCGGTTGCGCGACTCGAGTGTCAATTGTGTCATTCAGTGTTCACGCACCAATCACTCCTCGACAGACATTGTGCAGTGGACTGTAGATTGGATCTGCTCTCAAATCACGAACACTCCTCTGTCGCCGCACAGCACCAGAACCGATCGGAACAACAGTCCTCTTCGCCAGCTCTCTCAGTCACTGGGTCGACATCTACAGGCAGTCCACGGGCAGAAACCCAAATGTCGATGCCAGCAGTCGAAATCATTCCGGACACTTCGTTAGGATCCAACAGTTCTCTGGCTTCAAACGTGCAACCTACCCCGGATCCCTGTGAGATTTGCGGCAAACGATTTGCAACGTTGTCGAACCTGAAGCGTCATATGATGTCGCACTCGAAGATCAGAAATTTCAAATGTCCCTACTGTCATAAAAGCTACATCTACAAGTGGGATCTGACAAATCATATCAAGAAAGCCCATAAGGGAATGTCTATAGACGAAGTGAAACCGCTGTACTCAACCCGCGATTTCTACTCTCAAAACGAGCATTCGGACAACAAAAGACGAAGAAACAATTCCTCCAGGACATCTAATGCTAGTAATACAGCTAATGACAACACTACTTCGCAACCTCAAGCGCCAATGTCTGCATCTGCGAATAGAAAAGAGAGTAAAACTAGTGGTAATATGCAGTGTAAACATTGCGGAGGCGTTTTTGTAGGCCAGAATTCCCTACATGCGCACATGATTCTAAGACACTCAGGGGTCATTGAAGACGCGAATGACATCACCACTGAATTAATGCATTTTGTGGACCATTTCACATGCAGTTTGTGTGGTAAGAGCTTCGCAGACAAAAGATTATACCGCTCACATCTTGCCACTCACTCCCATCCGAATAGCCTCGGATCTGTTGGGGAAAATAACAGTCTGGATCCGAGTGGAGTAGGAACCGGTTCCGGGTCGACCTCAGTGGAAGTGTATTGTAATGGATGCAAGGCGGAATTGATGACCGAAGGAATCGATCTTCCGTCCGATGAAGATGTGGAGTACCTGTGCGATGTTTGCGACAATGAGAGGCGCAGACAGGAACAGGCTGCGGGACTTGCACTTTAGCACAGAATTCCACAATTAATAAACTTCTTCACCACGCGCTGATTTCCGAGAAAACTAAACTCACCAAGTGATCATTTTACCCGCAATAAATCTTTCTATTTCGTCTCATTTGATCGATTAGTAATTTTTAGCCTTTTTTGAGACATCTATAAATTTGACAAGAAAACAAAATGCATGTCTCGATTTTTTCTTTTTTTAACGTCAGACCAGATGGCAAGTTTGATGAGTCAGACTGGCACTTTTTTCTGTCTCTCACTTCTCTTTAGTCTTATACAGTTTATCTTATACAATGTAGTTAGCCTGTTTGTTAATGCAGTTGAATTTGTATTGTTAATTGTCGACATATTTCCTCCTCTTTGAGTTGTCGTCGAAAATAGTCTTTTAAAGATATAAATTTGCATGTTCACAACGTTGCCAAATTATTAATTTAATATTCATTTGAACCCGTGTTTAAGTGCTTCAGAGTTTCGAGTTCGGTGAAGAAATCTGCCAAAAAATTTATTTTTGATCACTGAAAACGTTTCTTAGCTCTACGAAAAAAATGGACTATGTTTCATTATCTAAGCCGTGATTATTTGGCAGTTAAGACGTTTAATTGTCTTAGCCGTTTCTTGTCTTGTTTTGTAATCACTGGCTTCAGTTTTGAAAGACTCTCGAAAGTTTTTTTCCAGTTAATTATTTGAATTTTTGGTTTTCATGTCCTCTTGGTTATTCAATTCAATTCAATTATTCGATACAGTGAAGAAATACATACTTAATCACTCACTGCATCAGGATAGCTAGAACAGGCTTTTCAACCTAACAAGTAGCTACCCTCCGGGATAACTATCACAATTAAGTAACGACAACGGGTAAACAAATCAGAAAAAGTTGTCGACCAGCTGTACATTGTCTAAAATGTAATTTCTTTTGAAAACCTTTAAAAATTTTGACAGCTGTTCTTGAGAGTACGTTTCGATTTTATCGGGTAGGAGTTTATTTGACATCAAAAAATTGAAACATTTAACGATTTTGCATGAAAGGGAGTTTTCCATAGTTTTTGTCCTACAGCGATAAAACGGAATCATTCCGTTAGAAGTAGAACGTGTATTTCGTTTATTACTATAATTACTGACGTTTAGAAAATCAAGAGGTGAACGTTTTAAATATTGAAAAATGGTTTCTTTAAAAAGTTGAGTTAAATAAATTTCATGAACTGTATCAATGCCCAGATCATTAAACTTTTTTGTTATGTGATCGTATTTGCGTTTGAAGAATATAGTACGGAGAATTCTTTTCTGGCAGATATAAATTTTTTCTAAATTTGTTTTGCTAGTACTCCCATAAACAAGCAGACCATATGAAATTATAGGTACCACATATGCCAGGTAGAACTTTAACAGCATTTTGCGAGAAAAAGCTACCCTGCCCTTATACATAATTCCGTTAAATCGGCCTAGTTTTCTGCACACAGTTTCAACATGGTCTGTAAATTTGAGTTGACTATCAATGATAACACCCAAGTATTTGAAACAATTTGTAAATCCTATGTTTTCACCCGCAAGTGAAAAGTCATTATCCAAACATTGTTTACCAAATGGTAAGATTTTACATTTTGTAGAGCTTATCGACAATTTATTTCGCACACACCAGTCATCTGTTTTCAGCAAATCATTTTTAAAGTAATCATTTACCCTTGTTGTTGGGAAAGAAGCAAGAATAGCAGTGTCGTCCGCAAAAAGACTTAATTCCGATTTTGAAACAATTTTATTTATGTCGTTAATGTAAAGTAAGAAAAAAAGGGGTCCAAGAACAGAGCCCTGCGGAACTCCGTACGATATTACCTGTTGCCTAGAAGTACCGTTCGAATTAACAACAAATTGTTGTCTGTTTGTCAAATAACTTAATATCAATTTGTTGAATTTTCCTCTAAAACCGTACGCGCATAATTTTTCCAGAAGAATGCAATGGTTAACTGTATCAAATGCTTTTCTCAGATCAATAAAAAGTGCCAAGCCCATATTTTTTGTCTCAATCGTTTTTCGCATGAATTCAGTAACTCGTAGGACAGCATGGATACAAGAATGTTTTTCGCGGAAACCAAACTGTTCCGGTATTATAATATTGTTTTTGTTAATGAAAACTAGCATTCTTTTATAAATTATTTTTTCAAAAATTTTGCTAAAAACTGTCAAAAGACTAATAGGTCGATAATTACTGGGATTTTCTTTTTCTCCTTCTTTCAGAAAAGCGACAATTTTTGCAATTTTACAAGCATCTGGAAAATATGCTGTATCAATACATTTATTAAAAACGTTTGCCAGGAAAACAGATATGACTGGTGAACATAATTTAATCATTTTAGTTGAAAGACCATCATGACCACTTGAAGTTTTAGTTTTTAAGGCCCCTATTACCTTAAACACTTCATGTTCATCCGTTTTAAAAATTACAAAACTTGATATGTTTCTGTCTAAGTTTTGAGAAGCAGAACCAACAAGTGGCAGAGAATTGCTCAGGTGCTTACCAATATTGACGAAGAAATCATTAAGTAAGTTGGGTTCAATCTCTTTTTGGGCTGGTTTTCGTTTTCCACAAAAACGATTAAAAGCTTGAAACATTTGTTTTGATGATGTACATTTTTCAATTTTCTTATCATGATAGTCTCTTTGAGCACGCCTAATTGCCATTTTTACCTTATTTCTAAACATTCGGAAGCAATTAATTTTCTCTAGTGAAGGTTTCTTAATCATTTTGGCATGAAGACGATCTCTCTTTTTACACATTTTTTTGATATCATTGGTGATCCAGTCTTTGTGTTTTTTCCTTAGTAATGTTTGTTGGGGGCAAAAACGGTCAAAAACATCCAGACACATTTTTGTTAAATCGGTCAACATGTCATCAATTGTTGCCATATTGCAATTATTGAGATTTTGATGCAAAACAAACAAGAATTTCAAAATATTTTCATTTCTGTTCAAGATTTTCAAGTTTCGACCTATCTTAAAATTGTCACTATCATCCAAAAAAGGTCCAATAGAGGCAACTAGCGCATGATGATCACTTAGAGAAGTTTTTAAAGTAGTTACGCTCATATCATATTTACTGATGATATGATCAATACAGGTAGAACTAGATGCGGTTTCTCTTGTTGCTTCACTATTTGATATGAAGAATCCAAAAAAACTAAGTATCAATTTATATTCATCAATTAATCGAGAATTGCGCGACACGTCCAGAATATCTAAATTCATATCTCCCACAATGATTGAGTTCTGACATTGTTTTGAATTCAAATTCACGAGTAAATCCTCAAATTGCGTTAAGAAATGCTTTGAATTGATTGATGGCGGTCGATACATCAAACAAACGTTTAGTTTCTGTTTACTTCCTAGAGTTAAAGTTAAGACAACATTTTCTAGTTCATTCGATAAAATTTCGTGCGAAAAGTCAATTTGATTTTTTATGAAAAATGCTAAACCCCCACCCCTACTTTTTTGACGGTTAACAAAAACTCCTTCTTGGTAGCCGTCCAAGTTATAAAGTTCCAAGGGATCATTGTCACTTAACCAAGTTTCGCATAAGGCAACGACATATGGTTGCCATTTTAGTGAAGCAACAAGAACTTTTAATTGGTCATGATGGTTGCGCAGTGATTGAATATTTAAGAAAAGTATGTCCCCGTCGTTACCCATTAGAAATCCCTTTAAAATCAAAAATAAAGCTTTAACACAGGAAAAAAAGAGATATTTTTCTGATGTTCAGAAACTCTTTTTAATTTTCAGGTTGATCTTTTTCTTCGCTGCTGCCCATATTATCATCGCTAACAACATCACCACTGGTAGTCATTTTCTTAGGAGGTGGAGAATGGCTTTCAATGAGTTTTTCCACCAAACAGCATAGTTTATCAAGTTTCCGCTCTTGTATATCATTTTGCGATTCATGACTATCCGGTGATCTAAAAGCCACGTTCCTTTTCCTTTTCCCCGGAGTTCCCAAAAAAGAATAAGATTTTGGATATTGAACATCGTCGGAATCAGCAGCATTTTGAATAACATCCGTATATTTTTCATTGTCAGTAGTTACTGAGATATCATTTCCCATATAAATATCGACATCCTTCTTGTTATCAATTGGTTGCCATCTGCCATATGAATTGTACTTTTTAATCTGGACTTGATTCTTATGAGTAGATGCTAGTAGATTTTTTTCCCGTCTGCAGTAGTTCATAATTTCCCTATCTTTTTCTGCCAATCGTTCGTTTACATGAATTTTATTTCCAGTTAAATCATCCCAAAAATCGAATCTCTTATTCCATACAGCATCTCGCTGGTGATTATACAAAAACTTGACAATAATCGGACGATTTCGACCTTTACCTGGTAAATAATGACACGCGACGATGTCCTGGGGCTGAATTGAAATATTTACTGACCTTAGTATCTTCACAATTGAATGGACAGGGTACTCACCACCATCCGACACACCATGAAATGTTAAACACATAAATGAGGAATACCTTTCCACTTTCGTAACTCTTTTTTCCAACTCATGATTGTCGTAAAGAAGCCTGTCATTCTCACCCCGTAATTCTATAATTTCATTCTGTTGGGAATCGATCTGTTTTATTAATTGCTCAAGAAGTAATCTAACAGAGTCTCCATTATTCAAATCCGTCAAAGAAAGTTTTTGCAGTAAGGCCATATTGAATTGTTGAAAGCGAACGTATTTTAAACGAAGATTTTATGCAGCAAACGTAAAAAGAACAACGCGACTGTTTCTTAGCTCATTTTCTGTTTCTTGTTATAAAGAAGCGATGAGTGGAGGCTTTTGAAACATCGAATACTTCTGAGCAGGGGCGGATTTAGGGGAAAGGGGGTCGGATGCCCCCTTCCCTTGAGGAATTCGACCCCCTATCGACCCAGAGGGTCCCCCTTTTGTACTATTTTGAAATATCCATTTTTGGCAGCGCATTTGGCTCCAATATATATTAATTTTAAGGGGAGCGCGCGCCGAAAAAACGCAATTTTTTGCTTAAAATTTTCCAAAAATTGCCTAAAAACTTTTCTTGGCCTGTTTTTTTTTCAAAATTTGGCCTGCGGCGCAGAAATTTTGGCCAAAACAGGGTCTTTTTAATGCTTTGGGAAGGCTCGCGAAATCATTTTGATCGACCTAAAAAAAGTCGACAACATACGACCCCGTCCCCCTCGAAGAAAATCCGAGATCCGTTCCTGCTTCTGAGAGTGGTAAAGTTAATGTTTTGTGAAGACTATTTGAAAACACTTCATTTTGTAACCACGATTTTTTAAATGAAACCTATTTGTTATTTCTGTCTCCTTGTTTCACTAATGGGAGTTTCACTAATTATTATGAAAAAAACCTGAAAGCGTTACGGGTCAGGTCGAATGAAGATGGATTCGAAATGGAAGGTTATTTTGAGCAGTTTTAAACGAAAGTTACCTCTGTCTACCTTGGACCAAAGTCGGAAACTTAAGCAAAAAACAATCCGATTATCTGCTACTTGCATAGCAAAGGAGAGTTATCAAGTAGAAATTTCTACATTTAGAATTGGTATCTAGCTTCAGTGGCTGTTTGATCCTTGGGAGGCGTAGTTTTCAAAGAGGTCATCATCATAAAAGGTAGGGCTGCAGAGGTTTGAAGATGTGGTCATTTATGAGCAAATTGCGGTTGATTTCGAGTAACTTTTTTCCAGCTCACTTTATGTGAAATATCCCTGTCGGCAATTTGATCGATAAGTAAGTTTGGCTTTTTTGAGGTATGTGAAAATTGGACAAAGGTTATCCAAACATTTGGTAGGGTACAATGCACGAAGATTTTTTGAGAGAAATTTCCAGTAATCAGTTTTATCTGGGTAATAGCACGTTTGTTTATGTTCCCTAATTTCAGTTTTCAACATAGTGCGATTGTCAGATCCAGATTTACAGCGATTAAAAATACTATTATAGCATTTTTTTTTACTATTGCAACACTTGTCTTACAGACTTTGCCATCAAAAGGGCTATTAAGTTAGGCCAGATGTAAACTTAGTACGATTGTCAGATCCAGATTTACAGCGATTAAAAATACTTATAGCATTTTTTCCTTTCGTTATTATTACGCGATAACTTAACTGGGTCTAAGAGGTGGGATGATAAATTTGTCAATACTTTCAATGAAGTTTGGGATGCGATCAGCAAGGGTCGTGCAATCGGGTACTAAACTTTTTCTCCTGTAAAATTAAAATAAATTTAGAAGAAATTTCTTTTAATTCTGGCTGTCGGAAAGTTTCTGTGTTAGTATCACAGCACCCGGCTATCCTGGTTCCATTTAAGATTAAGACCATTTATCCACTGGGGATAGGACCAACATACGAGCTGTACGGCTCATCACGGCGAACCGCTGTTGTACCCCTGTTTAAGAACTACATGCAATTTTTTTGGTTATTTTTCTGGATTGGGTAATGTTGCTTCACCCTCAAGCAACGAGCACAGATCATGGTGGGCCTGGAACATCCGACCTTTCGATTGTTTAATGGCTGCTAAAAATTGCAAGTGATCTTCAGAACCTGAACCATTCTGATGTTTTAAGCTTTGTTATGCGGTTCTTTTAAGGAAAGAATATATTGCATAGAGTTGAACAACGAGAAAAGTATCTGGTTGTGTAATTTGATTATCAATTAGAAGCTTGAAAATTTTTGGTCTTGGCATTTCACTCTCGTTCCTTGTTTTTGTCGACGAGCCTAGTTTTTTGAAGGAGTCATCAGCAATAACTGATTGGACTGAACCTGGGTAGAAATTGCGCGGATTTATGACGTATGTGCGGTTGGGTTTCGTGAGCAACTTGGAATTGTATTTCCTTTAAAAAAACCTTCACACGTGATCATCAACCTGAATATCATAATTTCTTTTCAGGATGCTGTGCCGCCTCACTTCGTGAAATTTTCCTGCACTGAATTATTAACTCATTAAAGCTTCAAAAATGACGATATAAAAATGGGGTTTTAAAGCTTGCTTTGAAGTGAAACTTGAAATTTTTTTTGTAGACAAAATTTTCTGAAATTGCGTTGAACTCATCATGCAGTACTTTTCAGTAGTTGTGTGCTATTTAGTTTGAAGAAGCTATGGTACTCCCTTATAAGTATGGTCCCGAAAAACTGCCTAAGTTCCCATATAAAAGTCAGACAGAAAAATTGTTAAAGATAATTCTAAGTTTTGCCACTGAAATGATATTTATTACCCTTGCGATAAGCAAGGGTAGTACAATTGGCTACTAGACTTTTTCCCGTAAACAACTTTGTCCGCAGGAATCATTGGACTCCTGATGTACCTTGCTTCATTTTGAGTTTAAATTTTCTAGTGTCGCTTGCACACTTAGCCTGGTGGTAAAGAATACGCCTGAGACGACAAAGTCCAGTATTCGAATCTGACCAGTACAAGTTTTTTTTTTTCAAACGGTAAATATTCAGGATCCAAAAATTTGGGCTATTACTTGTCTGCTTGTTTTGTCGGCCTAGTTGCCACATCTAAGAATCGTTTTTTTTTATCTGTTAACAATTCTCACTGCAATTTCTTTTCGCATTTTTAAAATCCGGAAGCCTTGAAATTTGCTTTTCACATTTGTAATTTTACCAGCTCGATAAGTTTTAAAAAAATTTCATTTTGTTTTTCATTTTTTTAATGTATTTTTTCATCGGCTTAATAATATTAGGCTTAATTAATATAGACTCAGTGGACTCTTTGTGCGTCGTTATGTCCGTGTGTGCTCTGAGGGGAAAAGGGACTTAACTCTTTTAAAAGTTAAGAATTTTTTCCGCATGAAATGTTTCTACTCAGGTTTTTTTGGCTTTGTTACCGCTTGGTTATTATAAATTAAAATCCAATCAACCATCTGGCGTAGAGGTAAAACAGCAGTTATTGATGGCAAATGCTTGCGGTTTGGATCCGGCCGGGCTCTTTTTTTGAACAGTTTTTGTGCTTTTTCGGACTATCGTCCGTCTGTTTATTTTTGTCGGCTAGGTTCCCGTAACTCGATGGTTCAGCTTCATTCCAAGTTGCTGTAGCCCACATGCTTGAGAAGACAAAGACCGGGAGTTCGATTCCAGTTCAGACCTGTATTTTTTGCAAATATAAACTTTTGATTAATTTGGATTATTGTCTGTCTGCTTTTTTGTCTGCTTAGTTCCGCAGAAAGGACTTTTTTGTTTCCATTGGTGCAGGCAATTTTGTCCCAAATATTTTGGTTTTTTTTGCAATTTTTATTGACAAAAACAATTTTTTGAAGTTTTCTTTCAGTTTTTTCCGTTTGATTTTAATCAGGGGCGGGACCAGGATTTTCTCGCGGGGGGAGGACGGATTTTCGAAAAAATTCAAAAATTTTGTCGACCTTTTTTAGGTCGATCAAATTTATTTTCTGAGCTCTCCCAAAGACCCTGTTTTGGCCGAAATTTCTGCCCCGTAGGCAAAATTTTGAAAAAGCAGGCCAAAAAGGCCTTTTTAGGCACTTTTTGGAATATGTTTAACAAAAAATCGCGTTTTTTCGGCGCCCCCCCCCCCCCCCCCCCCTCAAATTAAGTATATATTGGCGCCTTAAGAAAAATTTTAGGGTCCGTCACCAAAAATGGATATCTCAAAATAGTACAAATGGGGACCCTTTGGGTCGGCAGGGGGTCAAATCCATGGGGGGGGGGGCGTCCGCCCCTGATTTTAATCATAGTCATTCATAATTGTATCGCAAGTGGTGCTTAACTCAATTTTAATGGTAAATCTAACGAAGAAGTAGTCACAATTTTTCTTTTGTTTTCATCCCCTTGAAGAGTTTCAAGCAGATTTCAAGTGTTCTGGCGGCACCACACTTCAAAACGAGCTTTTTAATGGATATCATCAAAAACTGCTGGACCCTAAGCGAGTACCGAAACTACTGGTTTGCTTTGCCAACTAAACGCGATTCTGGGCATAAAATGATGCAATAGCTAAGTGCTGGCTAATTTTAAGTATCGTCAAAAATTACCATCGACTGCGACCACGCGCTTGTTCTTATTTAATCGGCGGTAATGATTACTCGCAACATTTGGACTCTATGGATTGGGCGTAGTTTTCATTCATATCAGCTGACAAATTAGCTAAATCAGCAATGAGCTATTAATGGCTGTTGCATCATGCCATCTCTGATTGTTGTTGCAGTTATATGCACCTGTCGAAGTCTCGCAGTATAAATAGGCAAAGTTTGCAATTATTTGCCACTTCGAATCTTTTTTCTTCGGTTCGGAACTCATCTGAAATCACATAAAATTGAAAAAAAAAAATAAACAGAAAACAAAGCAAAATGAGCAATTGCTCACGTTTTTGGACATTTTTGAAACTACTCCTGATTTTGAGTTCTCTGCGGCTCGTGGAGGGAGAGAAATTTGTCTTCGAATTTGGCAATGGAACTTCGGACACCGATTTGTTATCGATTGAAAATGACTGGGAACGAAACTTTGATGGTTTGTTCACATATAGTGGATACGGCGATGATTACTGCTCCTTTGACTTGAAACTGAGCCGGGAGATAAGATTTGCTGCTCAGATGTACGACACCATTTTCGCATGCGCTTCCGGATACATATACTTCGGACCACGGTATCCCGACCCGTTTTTCCCGCACGCGACATCTTCGGACTGGAACGAAAAGGCACGAATGATTCCTTTTATGAACGAAGTGCGACTGGACAGTGACAGAGATGAAGACAGATACGACAACCATTTGTTTTTCCGAGAGATGAGCAGCGGAGATCTGCAAATAATGGCGGGCATCGTAACGGAGCACACTGATCTCAAGAAGAGGTTTGAGCCAGACTGGGGGTTTGTTGTCACCTGGAATGAACTTGAAGACAGTTGCAACTCATACCGGTACCGCTATGCTTACAGGGATTACAGAGAGGCCTATTATGGGAAAAACAGTTTTCAGGCTGCTGTTGTGTGTGATGGTGCCAAAACTGATAAAAACTCAGAGGACGATGATTGCTACGTAATGTATGACTTCTACAGGACTGAAGTTGTCGATAGGGATGAATGTAATTGGGGCATGTTTTGGTTTGAAGAAGGAAAGAGCTTCGCTCGAAGCGGTTTCAAAGACGGAAAGAGTAAGTACCATCTTAGAATGTGTTTTGATTGTCGGGTGTACAGCAACTCAATGTATTATTTAAGGTACTATTTGATCCTTTTACAGATATTCTCTTGGAGCTTCCGCTCTCAGGAACAATTGAAGTGCGAAACCTATATGCGATCTCAAACATCAATGTCCCAGGAGTCTGGCTATTCAAGATCGGTCAGAACGACAGAGATCCCGCGGTGGCCTCGGTGAACCCCTTTGACGTCGCCAACCTCTTGATACGACAAGTGTGCCATGGAGAAGTGTCGCCAAAAAGGATCTCGAATCGCGACATTGGCATCTTCGTGACAATACCTTCTTGCAGCTTGCCGCCGCACCACAAAGCCGAGCTGATTTTCAAAGGAACGTTTGAAAAGGTTATGACCGCTCGGTATGTGGGAGATTTAGTCATCGCGAGGTTTCCAACTGGATGGAAAGTTAATGAACAAATCCAGGTGTTTCTGAGACTGGACGGCAAGACTCTACTGGGATCCAAAACTCTGTTTCTCTACTCTCCCGTTCAAACTTTGAATTCAAATGGCGGTTTGAGAATTTCTACGAGTGGAAGTGGCTCTTCGATTTCTGTTAAACTGCAGATTGACAGCTCGTTCAGCGAACACGCAACCTTGAAGATCATTCGGGCTACTGAAGCAGGTTAAACTTTTCATGAGAAGAATTTAAAAATTGCATTTCGAATCAAATTTCAAACTATCTGAACCACTTGTTTGATGTGTTTATGATTTAGGAGAGAGTGGGTTTCAGCTTGAGACCCAGTCAAGTGTATGGTCCTCGGGCTCTACTTCTATGGACCATACCATAAACAGCGCTGGACTCTTCACTTTCTTCACACTGGTATCCCAAAATGGAGCTAGTAAGTTTAAATTTTGTTTCTGATCTGATTGAAACAAGAAAAGTTGAAGACGCGAAAAACTACAGACTCTTTATTTGCAGCTGTGTATAATTCACCCATCGTCGCTGGGTCTTCCTCTCAAAGCTGTGCTGAATGGGACCAGGAACAATCAGCTCGAGATGTTTCACGATGTGTGGTGGAAGTGGGACGATGGTACGGATGCCCCCAGCGAACTTGGTCTTGGATGCGTCTCGGAAACTGGACACACGCCGACTTCGCTCACGAGGAAGTGCGACTGGGTATCTCTGGGTGGCAATACGACATCTGCTGCAACGATCGGAACCCGTCAGTGCGAAACTACTTGGCTGCCATAGGGTACTGCAGCAATCTCACCTGCGAGTTCAACCCGGGCGCGAATCTTTGCATCCGATCGCCTAAAGTGTCTTGCTATGACGGATCTTCTAGAGACCTCCTCTCGGTCTCAAACCAATGCTGTTACAACTCATCCGGAGACTTGATTCTTCCAGGAGAAAGTGGAGCCGGAAGTCTGGACTACCATGTCAACTCCATTCCGAACATGGCCAGTCATTTGTGGTCAGAACTTGATCCATATAAGAAATGCTGTATATACACTAACGATTGTGATGTCTACTATAAACACAGACCGACTGTCATCGGTTCGTACTGGCCTCGAAACATTCTGATCGGCCGGGGAGATCCGGACATCCAAACTGTGGATGGTCTAAGCTACCCCTTCATGGGTCTGGGGGTTTTTACTATGTTGAAGAGTGACCTCAAAGTGCCTACAAACTTTCAAGTCAGTACTCGACGGGTGGGAAACGGGACCGTTTTTTCGGGATTTGTTATCACTCACAATGATAATAAACTAGAGTGCGCTATTAATGAAAATGCGACATTCGAAGCGGCCATTAATGGCGAGAACCTGACTTTTGGGGACTTTGTGAAGGAGTACACGTTGAGTAACATATCGGTGAAAGAAAGCGACGACTTGAAAACATTCACCTTTGAGTTCGTTCAAACCGGTTTGGTAGTGAGGGTGGTGATACTTCAGGATTTCCTGAATCTGATGATTTCAGTACCTCCGACTTTCAAGCACCACATGAATGGACTAATGGGATATTATGACGGAAATACAACCAATGACTTCACAGCTGCAAGTTCGTATTCAAAATTAAGTTCTCGGTTCTCAGTTTTTCTTTAAATTTATCTCTATAGACTCGAGTTTTAATCAATTAGGTCCTCTAATAAAATTTTATATAAATGAATTTCTAAAAGATCATGAATCAATTATAGAAGTTTTGCGAGAAATCAGTTTTTTAAGATGGTCAATCGGTTTTAGTAATTTCTATAGTAAATTTCGCTGAAGATCATAACTCGATCGCTGCAGTTTTGCGAGCGCCAAATTTGAAATGTTTTGCTTTGCTCAGATGGAACTGTGTATGCGAACGACACCGACCACGCCACTTTGCACTATGGGTTCGGGGAGTCTTACAGAGTGGCGAGGGACGAGTGGCTGTTCGCGTCACCGGAAATAATCGTAGTGGTGGAGGCGGATATCGCAAACGGAGAGCCATTCACCCCAGTATATGAGGCCACGTTCGAAAGCGAAGAGCAACGACAAGCTGTCATGGAGGTGTGCGGTTTTAGGACTAAAGTTTTTAAATTTAGGTTGCAATTAGTTAAATTAGTTTTTTAATTAGTTAAATAATTTAAGTAGCTTAAATAAATTTTAAAAGTGTTTAGAGTGATGATTAATTTTGTGATTATTTTATCATAATTTGTCGCTTCCTTATTTGTACAAATCAATTCGATCAATTAGAAAAACAAACGACTAAATCATATTATCATTAGTTGAGGATTTGATTGCAAGATTTGAGTTCGAGTGTTGAAATAACGTTATTGAACCGTGTTATTGTTCAGGCGTGCAAGAACGACACTGCTTGTATTCTGGACGTGGCGCTGACAGGCAACATGAGTTTCGCTGTCGTGTTCGCCGAACTGGAGTCGGAAATTGAGGAGGCGTCGGAAGCGAGCGAGCTGTTCCGAGAGAGTGAGCCCGAATGGGCGAATTGGGAGGAGGAGGCGCTGGAGGAGTGGGAGAGGTCAGGCGGGAGGTCAAGTGGAGAGAAAATATCGGGCAAAATGTCAGTGGTCATCGTGGTCCTAGTTGCAACACTTTGGTCGGCCATTCATTGAACTAATGAAACTGCATGTCTACATCGGAACTAAATGAATAAAACTCATTAATCGAAATAGAATTAATTGAACTCAGAATGATTGAGTTAGACAGTTATTTTGAACCTACTATCGAGAAGCTTTTGTAGTCATTTTTGGATGAAATTAGAAAGGAAACCAAAATTAATCATTCGGTATAAATGATTCCGATATCAGCTGCATTCTTACGGATTGCATCAAATTCGTTAAATATGATTTATAAATCAATTTTTATTGTATATATTTTGATAGTGTCTATACACCTTAAGTCAAAGTTTGTATTTAATTGAAATCTCATTTGTTTATCAACTATCCTGCTTGAGTTTGGATCTTCCCCGGCGGACCTCCTTCCCCCCTCGGGGGTTCAAACCCGCAGGGGCGGATTTAGGAGCAGAGTATTCGACCCTTTGACTACCTTAAGGGTCCCTTTTTTGCCTTTTTTAGACCTCCATGTTTGGCTGGCTGGCCCAAAACTTTTCCAAAAGTGCTTTTGACGCCAATGTATACTAATCTTGGGGAGCGCGCGATTAAAGAACGCAATTTTTTGGTCACAACCGTCCAAAAAGTGCCTAAAAACGCCTTTTTTGGCCTGTTTTTTTTTGTAAATTCGCCTGCGGCGCTACAATTATATCGAAACGGTCTTTTTAGTGCTTTGGGAGACAGGAAATTGATTTGGGCTACAACATAAAATTTTGAAAATCCGCCTTCCTCATCAAGAAAAATCTACATCCGCACCTGAGCTGCGGTAAGCGTTGTTCATTTGGTTTTCCTGACCTGGAAACTCTGACCTGACATAAAAACTCTGACCTGGAAACCAACTTTGATCACGTTGAGACTTTTATCACATTTTTCATGATATTTAAAGTTGAAATGATTAGATTTAATGTATTTCAGTCTATGAAAAATACGTTGAGGATGTCCTTTAACTGCGAAAAGAAATATTGAGTTTTTATTACAAAAACCATTGTTGAAAGACTTAATTGTTTCTCCGCTCCGCTTCTTGGAAAAGGCAATGGTATGTTTAAATACTACATACTCATATTCTTTATCTTTCACTGGCAATTTTGTATTGCTCCATTCATGTTTTCCATAAACGCAGGAATCCATTTTGTTATGTTTCTAAATTTGTCAGCTTTTTATCTGATATTTTATCTACCATTGAAATACCTTTTTTGATGTATTTTGAATTATATTTCATCGTGTTCAGTTGATAAACTATATTTTCTTTGCCTTCGATAGATTGTTTTTTTTTTATTATGATGGTCGGCTTTGGGAAGCCAAGTTTGGAAGACTGTGGATATCGCTTGTATCAATTGAGCAATATATCCTCCCCCTCCACGCAAAATGGCAAAAAAAAAGCGTTATGAAATGGAAAGCGAGCAGGTTATTGAGTAGTAAGCATGCATTCGATCGTTTCGGCGAAGAACAAAATTTTAAAAATATCAACCGTAGAAGTTAGCTTCCATGGTTGACGTTTCTTTAATTTCGTAACTAAATTTTAAAATTAATTCACTACAACCTTAATAGTGTACGTAATTGCACATTTTTTTTGATTTCAAAGGAAAACACCGGCTGATTGTGCTAATCATCTGGTCATTTTTTCCTACTTTGCTGCAAGTTGGTGTTTTGACATTGAGTTTTTCTGTTTCACATTCATTTAAATGAAATAAGTTTCATGTGGTTATACGCATGCCACAAACAAGACTGCTCATAACTTAAGGCGAAGCCCATAATTTACGATTGACTCTGTTGGCCAGTTGAACAGTTTTTTGGTTGAAAAACTGATGATATAATCGAAAAAAAGGGGAAAATTTTTTTTTTCTATTTATCCGCCACACCCCAGTGTTATTATTAAAAGGATGAATTTATCGTCTTGTATCTTAATGACTCGGCCAAAAGATTTTCCTCAATTTAGTTTGGAGCGCATTAATCCGCCGATTACGCGTGTGTTAAAAACGCAATTTATCGAGCGTTAATTCTCCCAAATTGGCAAAATTAGGGTAATTCATATCACTTAAACCTTACAGAAAAAAATAGTAGGTAAAATAGCTTTTAAAATTTGTGCTCAGAAAAACAAGATCTTTCGGATGGTGCAAAAAAAATTTGTCAAAATTGCTAAAATAAAAAGTCGAAACTGAATAAAAATATCACACCAATGAAGCATACATATTCCACACTTTCTACAAAATATTTCCAATTTTCTGATTTTTCCGGCTGCCCCTTAGCTAGTCTCGATTAGTTTTTGTTAAATAAAGTTTTGATGGTTTAGAATTTTTGGACTGCCACCAAAATCAAATATAAAGTGCTAAAGTTTAAGTCCAGTTTAACTGATGAATTAGTTTGTCTCAAGGCAGTTTGGAATGATAATAAAGGCGGGATAATTCGCCGTATTAATTAGCGCGTTTTAAAGTATTAACTATTATTAGAGCGAGCACTTCTATCGCATCTAGGCTAGTGGCAAAGCATACTCGCTTAGCAATCCGAATGTTTCCGAATCGTGATCTATACGCAGTCAACTTGTAAAAAGGTTTTGAATAAAAAAAATCACCCAAAGCATATAAATTCAATACTTTTTCGAAACAACTGTCAGATTATTTGTCCCAATGCACAGCCGAACAAATTTCTCCACGATAAGGCTTCTTAAAACGTATCGGCGGTCAAACCTGTGGTAATACTAGTCATTGCATTCCAGCTGTTCGTTACAAGCAAAAAAACAAGAAGTTTGATTTCGCAAATCTCGAATTGTTTTTTTTTCAAAATCTGATTTAGTCATGGCTCCCCCCCCCCACCTCCAATAAGCATCAATTTTATAATGCGATGAGGGGTATTTCAAGTTAAAGTATGACCAGGGGCGGATTTTGGGGGGGGGGTGGGCAGGAGGCCGACGCCTTCCCTCCCCTCCCCTCAGGGATTCGACTCCCTGTTCACCCTAAGGGTTCACCTTTGTACTATTTTGAGACATTCGTTTTTGGTGACGGACCCTAAAAGTTTCCTAAAGTCGCGTTTGGCGCCAAAATATACTAATTTTGAGAAAACACAATTTTTTGGAACAATTTTTCCAAAAACTGCCTAAAAATGCCATTTTGGCCTGTTTTTTCGAAATTTTGCGTGTGGCGCAGAAATTTTAGCCAAAAAAGGGTTTCTGTAGTGCTTGGGGAGCTCGGAAATTCACTTTGTCCGACCTAAAATAAGTCGACTAAATTTTCCGGATCCGCCCCTGAGTATCACCAAATATGTTTGTCATGGCTTAATTAGTCTGCATGCCAATTTTTGTAACAATCGGACCATGTGAACAGTGAGTTTACTAGCAAAAATTCTCAGTTGGGGAAAAAGAAAAACAGCCTTGTTCTTGTCTATTTAAACTTGTTATTTTTCCATTTTGATTTCAACATTAATTTTTTTTTCATTAAATTTCCCGTTCTTGAAAATGTTTCGTCCCTGATACTACTGTGCAGAATATGAAACGGTTAATTCGCTAGTTCATTTACTGTCGAAAGCCAGTTTATGCAGTGTCTGTTTTAAAAATTTTAATGATATCTTTTCGCGGCGGTGCCCCTCATATTTATTCAGTTTTGATTGCTCCGTCTGATTCTTTAACACTTTGTATTCATCAATTTTTCCCTTTGAATTCTACACCAACTAAGATCTTTTATTGTCTAATTAAGGAAAATGATAAAATCGTTCGTTTTATGATAAAACTTTCATAGTTATGTCATTACATGAGGTCTCAGCTAAACAGGAATTTGTTGATCTCTTGGGTCAGATATAAACATTATTTTTGTTTGTTTATCCACTTTTTTTTAAACAAAAATTCAACTAAGTTCACAAAATTTTGACAGAAATGTAAACTGAAATTTAATAGTTGCCATACAAATTTTTTGACAATTTTCGTTCGTTTCCTTTTTTGTGACTTCCATTTCAAGATTGATGTATCAATAATCATATTTGTCAACTTAGTTTCATTTTTGTTGTCATTTTGCTAATTTCATTCCGTTCAAAAGATGCATTGTGTATTTCAAGTTGGTTTTGAATTGTATTGTCAACTTTTTAAGCAAATCAAAAAGAGAATTAAAACTGTTTTTGCTTCGTTGTTCATTACTGACAAAAGGAAGGTGCTGATAACTTTGACCGCCACTTGCGTTGTTCTCTTTTCTTCGAATAGTTAATGCCAAACTTTAAATGTGATTCAATTTGTTGGTCGAATATTAAAGTTTTTTGATCAACTTTTATACAGTGAGAAAGACGAAATGTATTTAGTTTTGAGAGAAAAATTGAGAACAAAGCTTAAACTTGAGTGAACAAAGCTTAAATTGAGTTTTTTTTTTGCTTTAAGTATAATCTAATTTAAAAATTCACTGATTTAATAACTAGCCGATTTCAAACAATGCAATTGAATAACTTTTTTGCAGGCTTTCTTAAACTCTGTGGGCTTTCTTAAACTCGTTCCAATTAGGGCTTTCTTAAACTCGGGCTTTTTTTGCAGGCTTTCTTAAACTCGTTCCAATTAAACTTTCTTAAACTCTGTGGGATTGTGTTAAAAGTTCTTTTTGATATAATACATTAAGATCTTGCCCAAGTTATTGTTCAACCAAAGATGTTGAGCCGACTTATAATTTACTATTATAATTTAAAATAGTTTAAATTTTGGGCTTCCATTTCGCGCATTGCCTTATTTCGTTGCTGGCAAGTATCAAAGCAAGTTTTTTTTCTTCCTTTTTTTGTTTAAAGACAACAATATTTGAAAACATGCGTTCAATATTTCAAATTTTAACTGTTTTGCCGAATTCAATCAAATCAGCCCTGTATTATATACATCGTCCGGAAACATATCATAAAAAGATTAATTGTTTGAGGTTGGAAAACATAAGGAAGACTGCCCTTTTGGCTTGAAAAAGTTGATAATTCAATCAAACTAAAAAAAGGACAAAAATTGAAATTCTCAAGTTTTTCGTTTTAATTTTCAAAAGAAGTGACGAAACAATTGTGTTCGGGTAGATTTTTCATTAAACAATTTTTGTAGTTTTATCTAGCAATTTTCGACGGCACTTTTTTATTTCATTCGAAAGATATTATTGCTCTGGGCTAAGTTTTGAAAAGATAAGTCTTTGATCGTTTTTTGAAAAGTTATGTGAGTTGAAAAGTTGTCAATTAGTTGTTATAGTATAATCAACGCGCGAGATTTTTGTGCTTTTAACGCGTAAGCAAAGCTTTACTTCGTCTTTGAAATCGTTCCAAATTAAATTTAGGCATGCTTTTCGGTTTATTCATTACTTTGCTCTACGCGGAGTATATGACTTTGTACTTACCATAGCATAAGGGATAATAAAAGAGAAAAAAATCCAAATTCCATAGACTTTAATAGGCAGTCGAAACTGTCAGGGTTTTGCCCTGATACGAGCAGTTTTGTTCCATTTTTTCTCCCACACGCTGGCCTATGTAAAGTCCAAAATTATATATTCTGCATCTGCTACGGTATGATAAATGCTTGCCTCAGTTAGGTCTAAAATGATGTAATTGGCTGCTCAATTGTCATTAGAACATTAGGACTTTCGTAATGAAACTAGCGGAATATTTTTGCTCGGGGTGGTTTTTTTCCTCAGACAAATTTCGTTTTTTTAACTAGCCAATTTTGACGGAATTTTTGATATCATTCAAAACGTATTGCTATCTTGAGCTTGAATTTGAAAAGATTTTTTTACCTCTGGTCATTTTTCGTTAAGTTATGGGGGTTTAAAGATTATCCGTCTTAGAAATCGTTCCAAATTAGTTGAAGGGAGCTTATTTGCCATAATTTCTTTGTTACTAGGAGCAAAAACGATCATTTTGTACTTTATATGGCGTGTGGTGTGATGATTTTCCCAAAAAATCTCAATATAAAAAAATTTGATTATATCATGTTATTAATGCTCGACAGTCTTAAAAGGCAGTCGGAAAATTCAGGTCTTCTCGCTGATACGAACAGTCTTGTCTCAGTTTGAATTATATCAAATTCTTTGGTCAAAACCTTTGAAATTCAAAACCCCACATTTTTGTGAAAAATGATACAAGGTAAAATATTTTCCTAATTTACAGTATCAATACCTTCCAGACTATAAAAAAATTAAAATCTATATAAAAAGATTTTATGAAAATTGCCAAGTTAAAAAAATATGGCTGGGGAACAATTTCCAAAGCATATCTATTCCGTCACTTTCTTTGAAAGTGTGAATAACAAGCGACAGTGCCTAACCGACAAGAGAAGTGCAAAACACATGCAACTCATGCCGAATGTAAGCGCAGCGGAGTAAGCACTCTTTTTACGAAATCTTTGCTACCAATTATGGCCCGTTACTAACTTATACAAATTGTCACCTGTTTCGAATTGTTGCCCAATTAATTTTAGCGTTTTAGATGTGCTCAGAAAATGTATTTCCGTTAAGTGGGACGAGCGCGTTTATGACACAAGCTATGGCCTATTTAGTGGGTCAATTAGATGTATGGTATTAACTATGGCCCGTTTAGTGGGTCAATTAGATGTATGGCTTTAACTACGGCCCTTTTATTGGGTTGATTGGATGTGTGGCATGAACTATGGCCCTTTTAGTGGGTTGATTGGATGTATGGCACGAACTATGGCCCTTTTAGTGGGTAGATTGGATGTATGGCATTAACTATGGCCCATTTAGTGGATCGATTGGATGTATGGCATTAACTATGGCCCTTGTAGTGGGTCGATTGGATGTATGGTATTAACTATGGTCTGTTAATTGGACAGGTGAGTGCATGGCATTAACTATGGTCCGTTTAGTGGGTGGAGTGTGCCCATGGTCTGTTTCTCCTGTT
The DNA here is from genome assembly GCF_963678635.1 of Symsagittifera roscoffensis. NCBI lineage: Eukaryota > Metazoa > Xenacoelomorpha > Acoela > Convolutidae > Symsagittifera > Symsagittifera roscoffensis. Next base: position 5,625,423 of record NC_087062.1, read on the forward strand.
TCGTGGTCTTCCTCTGCCCCCCATTTTGGCCTTGATGAAGTAGGCATTTCTCTTGAACATCCTTCTTCTCATCGCCTCCATTCTATCTTCTCCATTTTCATCTATCACTTCAAACACAGTTGCAGAAAAAAACACGCATTTTTAAACCACAGTAGCCGATGGCTGTGCTAGCAAAACAGAAAGTTCCGACCCCATTTATGAAAAAACTGTTTAAGTTTTAATCAAATTTGAGTCGTTTTTTTTGTGTGACGGATGATGATAACAATAAGAATAAACCAATTTGAACCGATCTATTCTTTTGGACCAAAGAATTTTTTTTTCATCATCTGAAGCTTCAGACTTGTATGCAATTTTTTTAGTTATGATAATTACCTTAGTTATGATATACTTGGCCTAATTTATCAAGTTATTTAAAATTTGGGTCTTGTTTGGGTTAAATAGCGTCGATTTATTAACAATTTAGGATCTTTTTGTCTTAGGAGAGCTCCAAAAATTGGTTTGGTCGATAAGAAAGAAAAAGAAGCAAAAAAAGCGTGTCATATGATGGGTAGGAAAGAAAGGTGAGCTAGTTATTTTTTTGCAACTGTCTATACCGGCCAATCTGCCATCTTCTAAATTGTTTTCTGTGGGGTTAGAGGTCAAGTAATCGTTTCCCATTTCCTGCCAATTGGGCTCTTCAAGGTAAGGGTACGTTGCCGTGTTTGCTGGTGTTTTTAGAGCAAAGAATCGGCTACTGTCCTCATACGCATAAGCAGGTTCGTAGTTGTTGAGCTCAAAAAATCCAGCGGGTTGACCTTCGTTTTCTAAACTCAAAGTATATCAACAATGTTGGGTGATTTATTTTGCAAGTTATCCAATTTTTAACCCAAGAATGGACATCTTTGAAAAAATTTGGAAAGCACATAAAGGTTGTCTCTCAAATAATTGGGATATTAATACCACGATATTGCCGAAATTGTGCCATTTTTTTCCGAGCCGATAAAAAAGTTTTTGGTAAGAAAACTTGATAAATTAATCGAAATAAAATGAAAAAAAAAAATCTTTTTTTTTAAATTTTGTCCACTCACACGATATGTACAAAAAGTAAGATATGTATTTGCGTCTCGTATGGTATGAATAGGACCAAATTGCTGGCCTCAATGCAATTTGGAAGGAATTCGGGGCTCACGCCTGTGGTAAGCCCGTAATTTATTATCCACACATTGCGAGGCCAAACTGTGCATTCTCTGCATTGTAAGCGGAATCCGCAACAGGCCAAAATCAGTTTTGTCGCGGAATCCGCAGCATTACTACTTTTCTTTGATCTTCTATGCTGTTTTGGATTCCACAAACAAATACCTAAATCATTGTACCGCTCAAAATTGGTCAAATAAGCAAACATTCAAACCCTCATAACTCTACAGAAAGTTATCACTTACATTTTTTTTATTTTGAGCTCAAGACAATGATATCTTTCAAATAGTACAAAAATGTAGTCAAAAATGCTTTATTCCAAATTCGATGTTGACTGAACAAAACCACATCAAGCCTGATTATTCTTCACTTTCTGCGAAAGTCAGAACAAAAATTTGCTTACTATACTTCAATTTAACACTGAAAAAAATAGCTAAAATTATTTATCTCGAATTGGTGATCTTGGAGTTTGACAAATTCTCAAAACCATACGAAAAGATCGTTTTGCTAAATTTTGAACTCAAGATATCAATATTTTTTAAATGATAAAGTTAAACAGTTACTTAATCTACTAAACAGCTTTTAAAAAAAATTCACTGAACGAAAAATTTGGATAGTTTAGAGAAAGAGTTGGTAAAAATTCACCAAAATTAATGTGAACAGAAAAACCACACCGAGCTTAACTTTTCTCTCTATCTTTTTGTACTCGTAACCTGGTAGTTGCATTAAATAAAAAAAATGAAGAGCCTTAAATTTTTTGGCTTGTTTTGTTTTTTGACGAATCTCAAAAGTGGAAAAGGTCGAAAGTGTAGAAGGAGGAGTTTTTGCTAAGTACAATATTGGCACTTTTCCACATTCCCTCCCAAGTTTTTTAATATATTTTCTCGTGTTATAAATGATAAATACGTGATTTGATAATCCAAAGCATACTGAACAAAATTATTCACACTGATTAGTTTATTAACCACGCAACTTCTCATTCATTATACAAGGTATTTTTGATTTTTCAAAACTATACTGGGCGACATTGAAAACGCAATAAAAATTTTTCAATCAGCTAAAAGTGTTTTTAAAGTGAATGATTTCAGAATTTGCGAAAGTTGCGTGCTTTCTGTGATAAATAGCAACAATAATTGACAACTTGCCTGGAAATTAAGCTTAAGATAAAAAATTTGGGCAAAAATAACGTGAAAAAAGGTCTATGATTTATTTAATTCAACTTTTTGAATAAAGTTTATTACCTTGATTCCTTCATAGTTCTGAAAAGCTATTGCCCTTTTGAGGGCAACAAACGAAAGAAAACTGAGCTCGGCCATAAACAGTTTATGTTCAGCCATAAACATACCTTTTTCGCTGGATCAAAACTGGGTTTTGCTGGTTAATTTCAGGCATAATTTGCTTTCAACTTTGCAAAGAAATTTGAATTCAGTAGAGACTGAAAAGTAAAGCAGTTGCTGAAATGAGATCAAATTTGCTTCAAACGCGTTAGTCGATAAAATTTCACAGCTTCAGCCATTTTTACTTTAAGGAAAAAAGTGAGCAAAAATCTTGATGATGCGTTTTAAATGTCGCCCAGTACAATTTTCAAAAGGGGGAAAGTTTAAAAGAGCTCAAAATTAACCAATAATTAGTCCTTGGTAGGGTTAGATAATACTTACTATTTATCAAGAATGGGGTAAGGGTTAGTTAAAGAGTTTTGAAATGTGTGATAGACCCAAAATTACCTTTGGCAACTAGAGGCTTGGCGGAAGTGTTCGGTGATGTCGTCGAAAAGATAACCAGTAGCTGGAAAATAATAGCAGAAATCCTTGACATGGAACCCAATTTACGAGAAGAATTCTGAAGTTGCGATTTCATTTTTAAAAACACACGTTTTTTCTTTTCTCCAAATTTTGCTGGTTATAACAGAGGTTTAATAATTGATTTTGACTTTTCTGAAACAAGTCAAGCTGCTTGGTTTCTCAATTCTTGATTGGTTAGTAATAGTAAAGATGGTATAAGGGTACTATTAACGGAATGTTTAGTGAAGTAAAACCCACAAGTGCTAGCGCCCGTTTGCCTGATTAATTGTGAACAAAAGGTATCCCAAGCAATTTCTTTTTGCGACAGAAATTAGTCCAATTTTTCGCTAAACTGAGCTCAACTTCTGAATTATGTATAGCCTAGTTACTTATGCAGATTAAAGAACTTAAGAATTCTAAATGTTACAGATAATTAAAATGTTTTACGTCCAAAATTTATTAAGTTTGGTCAAATGATCGGGCAACCGTCTAATGGTTAAAAATCAAAAGCTCGTTTTTTTTTCAGGAGAATCAGCTTGTTTTTAGGGCTCCAAATGAAAACTGAAAAGGAAAGCAGGATGCCTTCCAACTATGCCGATTACCTAAGTATTTGCTTACTGTTTTTTGACGTTTTCTCAGATCAGATTCCAATCTTATAGAGTGAAATTTTTGCCGAAGGCAGATCCGAAACAGTAAGAAAATCACAGCAAGCCTTCCAAAAAAAGTAACTCCTGCCACTAAAAGTCCAACTGTTAAACTAAACAACGAGAAGAATAGAAGCTTTTGTACAAAAAATTTTAAAGTTTGTTTAGCGCCCTAAATTGGAAATAGCAAGCGGGCTAATTAGCGAAACGGAGAAAAAGTCAATCTGCAATCTAATCCCGTCAAATTAGGTTTACAGTTGAAAACTAGATCGTAAAAATGGCCGTTGGTGCTGAAATGTTGTGAACAATTTCTTTTGATGGAGCCTACAGATCAGTCGAGGGAACTTAACACCTAGACAATCACCTTTTGGACCAAGCCCAAGGGGAATGAACAGGAAAAAGAACGCTTAATTAGGTTCTGGCTTAATCGAATTCCGGACCTTTGAAAACGAAATTTGAAAAACAAACAAGTCTGCTCGTATATCAGGGCAAAACCCTGAATGTTCCGACTGCCCCCTTAATCCATATCGACTAGTTTTTTTAGGAAAAGAAAAAATTGAAAAATTAAAAATTTTTGGGCAACAGCAAAGATCGAGTGTGAAATCTCGATTCGTACGAAATTAATACGACTAGCTAGTTAGCCTCAATTCAATTTGGGACAATTTTTTTGTGCGGGATAATTAGCCACGCATAAATAATTCCCGTTACGCTTTCAGGATTATGGATAAGATCTTTAAACTGCGCTTAAATTAGTCCAAAGCATAGCCAAACAGGTAATTCTTAAGCTATCAAAACTTGGCAAAAATGATCGAAGGTGAAATACTTTTTTAAATTTGATTTCAGGGAGTCGGTATCTTCGATGAGGCTTAAATTTTTTTTGTTGAAAACTATTATTTCGATTGCCAAAGTAAACAAAACTGCTCGTAGCAGGGCGATGCCCTGAGTGTTCCGATTGTCTTTTAAAGTTTATGGAGCAGTAATAACAAGAAAAAGTTATGTATTAAAAAATGAAAAAAGTCAAAATTGAAATTTTTTGAGTAAATCATCCCCACACACGCCATATAAAGTACAGAGTGATAGATTTCGCTCCTATTAACAAATCAATTATGACCAATAAGCATCCTCCAACAAATGTGGAACCAATTCTAGACGGATTAAATCTCCGCTTACGCGTTAATAGCGCGAAATATATTGCGCGTTAATTGTCCAAAATTGGCCAAAATTGCAATCTTCAAACCCCATAACTTTAAAAAATCTTTTCAATTTCGAGCTCAAGACATCAATATCATTTGAATGACTCTCAAAAATAGCTGAATGGTACCTTTTGAATGACTGTCAAAAAGTCAAACTTTGTCAAAAGAAATAAAAACCACGCCGAACACAAATATTTCGTTACTTTCACTACAACAGTCCGAATAAAAAATCCTCTTCAAGCATGAATATTCCGTTTTCTTAGGAAGTTGGAACAACAAACCCGTTCTTGCTGTATAGTTATCAAACAATACTGCTAGTATATCAGGGCAAATCCCTGAATGTTCCGAATGTCCCTTAATTCATATCGAATAGTTTTTGGGAAGAGAAGTCATTGAGAACCTATAATTTTTGAACTATATCAAAGTTTAAAATTTCGTGTCGTGCAAAACTAATTTGACCAGTTAGCTAGCCTCAATTCAATTTGGAACGGTTTTGTTGTGCGGGATAATTCGCCACGCATCAACAGTTTGGATTACACCCTCAGCATTCTGAAAAAAAAAACTTTTCAATACGCGCATAGTTTAGTCCAGAACATGGCCAATTTAGCAACTTTCATACCCATCGAACATTACAAAGAAAAATCGGAGGTAGGATATCTTTTGAAATTTGAACTCAGAAAGTCGATATCTTCAATTGGGTATAACAATTTTTTGTTAAAAACTATTATTTCGAGCAGCAAAAATCGACTGAATAAAAAAAACCGCACCGAGCATAAAAAATCTGTTTTCTTCGAAAGTCGGAACGATAATTTAGCTGTATCTATACAAAATTACCCAAATTTTGAAATGACTGATAATTGAGTCTAAAAATTTTAAGTGGAAAATCGCTTCGATTAGTTTAAAACATATATAACTGGGAAAATTGTGACTATTCAGTTGAGGTAAATTTTAATTTCATGTTAGATCAAGTTAGAACAATTTCAAGTTAAGGTATACGAAAATAAGCGCAGAGGAACGAAGCGGTGCAAGCCGCCGTTGATTGCCAATGTAAATATTGTAGTCACAATTTTTCAATTTCATTCACAAATTTTTCGATGGCTCAAAATCTCGCATGCTGATATGCTTGCCATCCCAATTTTTGTGTTTCAAAGTTTTTGAAAAATTATGGAATAATTTCGTGATACATTTCTGGTGATATGGATTTAATTTCTCGTCAAAATCAGATATTCAGAGTGAAAAAAAAACTAATTTTTGGGTCAAAGTCAGATAATCAGAGTCTTAATGAATTACAGTCGATAATCAGATACAAAGAACTTTTTTTACTCTTGTAAAATTCAAAAATTTTTACACAAAACTAAAAAAATAATAACTAAATTAGTGGCCGATTGCTGTGCAAGCCAGATAGAAATTAATATAAGCTTCCATGGAAGTGTAAAAATATATTTATTCACTATTAGAAGATCTAATCTAAAGTTGGATTGGAGAGTTGTCCACTCATCTCCAGTCACACACTCCTTCAGTCAAATTTTTCTGAATGACCGGAAAAATTGGCCCAAAATTTTCATTCTTTATCAATTTACGCATGTGGAGTAAGCAAGTAGACAGCTTAAAGCATTTTACTGATTTAAATAGTTTTTCACAACTAGTTTTTCAACCGCTTACTCAATAAATTGGGTGTTCCGCAAGGGGTTTCTATTGGGTCTTCTCCTTTTTCTCATATACTTTAATGATAGAAATAGTGTACCTAAAACGTGGTACTGACTAATTTTAATAATTCAAACTTAAATTTATATTTCACTATGGTTCAATACAGGGACGGATCTAGGATTTTCTCGAGGGGGCGGATTTTCAAAAATATTTCGAAAAATAGGTCGACCTTTTTTTTGTTTAGGTCGACCAAATAGATTTTCCGAGGTCTCCCAAATCACTATAAAGACTTTATTTTGATCAAATTTTCTGCGCCGCAGGCGAATTTTTGAAACAAAAGGCCACCAAGGCGTTTTTGAGCAATTTTTGGAAATTTTTCACCCAAAAATTGCGTTTTTTCGGCGCGCGCTCCCCCCTTCAAAACTAGTATATTTTGTCGCCGAAGGCCCCTTTAGAAAACTTTTAGCGTCAGTCATCCAGAACGGGATATCTCAAAGTAGTAAAAAGGGGGACCCTTTGAGTCGGCAGGGGGTCGAATCCCAGAGA